>NC_088920.1:45197500-45377500 GCF_038396675.1 Hydra vulgaris | reverse complement strand
CGACTGCATCTTTAAATAATACTAAATCCATAGATATAAAACCCGGTTCCATGTTATAATCTTCAAGTTTCTCTTCCATCAAAGTTTTTAAACTCTTAAAGTCAGTTATGTCTTCATAGACACCATTTCCTTTTGAAAAATCACCTAAAGAAGAAAAGTTTGCATCCTCAAATAAACCATTGGTTTTAGTAAAAAAAAACAATAAAAAAAAACTCACAAAAAATGGGTGGAACTTTATTCGGACATAAGTTGTGATAAGAGAAATCAAACATTGTTCCTAACTTCTCACTCAAAAGTGCAATGAATGAATCTTGATCAGTGTCATTAATAAGTCGATCAGCAAAAACTCTATATCAAAAAATTGTATCAAGTAAAAAAAATTATTAATGAGTAAAATAAATAAATTATTAATAAATTATTTTATATAATGAATTACTTTTATTTTATTATCAATAAAATAAAAATAATCATTATATAAAATTAATTCACCATATAAAAATAATTCACCATATAAAAATGATTATACAATAATAATTCACTGTACAGTGACAAATAACATAAGATTATTCTAATATGAACAGATGCTAAGAATAGATTTTAAAAACAATACCGAAAACACTCGTGCACCCAAAGTCTGGTAATGCTGCTTTTTGTATCATGATAATTTTTGTTTGCACGAAGCAACCCTTGAAAAACCTTATAAAATTTGAAAACATATAAAAAAATTAAAAAATGAACACACACAAAATGCTAATATTAGAAAATAATTGAATAAAAAATTGCTTTATAGAATTAAAGATGCATAAAGTTATAAAAGTTACAGAAAAATAAACACCTTTGATATATCTCTTAAATTGAACAAATAATGGATCTTGGTAGGAGTAGGCAACATTGTTTGAACAATAGAATTGTATATGTCGATTGTTGCCTTAAAAATTTATTTAAAATATAGCATTAGGCAACTTACTATTGTTTATTATTGGTAATTATTTTATAAATTTTCTAAAAGCAACCAATTTAATTTAAAAAGAGTAAAATTCTAACAAACAAAACATTCATGCTAGTATACCATATCACTGATGATGTTTTCAAAAAATAAACATAGTCATTTACCTGAGTAATAATTTCACCTGCTGCTTTGACTTCTTCTTCAAACTCTTGAAGTTTCTGATTTAACATGGTACCAAATATTCTTTTAATTTGACTCTCCTGATAAAAAAATTTTGTTTTATAGAAACTAGATTTGTATCAGAGTCACGTTTAATTCTTTGTGCTGCTAGCATCAATTCTAACTTACACCTTCTTTTAAAAAGCTACCACAAGCACAAATGTATTATATGTTCCACAAATGTAACAACTTTCTAAAACTACATTTCTTCTTAAATAGTTAGGTGTTTTCTTTCTTTCCAAAATGCAATTATTTAATGCAGGTGACATTATGCTAAATTTTTTATGTTAATTGCCAATGTATACTTTTCTTATAGAAAATCTAAAAACTTTACTATTTAAAAATCTACCTCAAGTGATAAAAATGTAATGTATCCTTTTTTAAGTCTACTCCATTAGTTTCAAACTTCAAGAATAAATGCAAGCTCTTGATACAAAGCGTTGCAAAAAAGTGGTGGCAAGAAATGGTTAAGAGTTATGCTTCTAACAATTAGTTAAAGTAACTCAAGATTGCAACAAATGGTTACAATGACTTGTGCTTACAAAAAATGTTAAAAACAACTTGCGCACAAAGTATATTTCAATAGTTTTGTTGCAATATATACACCTTTTAAACTTTAACTTTTCATGTTTTATAAAAATTAGGTGAAATTTTTTTTTAAATTAATCAGATTTTTAGAATTTAAACGAACTTGTGTACCATCTGATGCGTCATTAAGCTAGATGTTTATAATTTTAAACAAAACAAATTAAGTTCAGTGTAATTGAATACAATGGAAGGATATTTGAAGGATAAAATGCTTGTTCTAATTATAGGCACGGGAAGTATAAATGGATTTTAGAAAATTTATGTTAATTTAAACAATTTTGGAATTCAGTTAAAACTATTCAAAAGTATTTTTAGACATGGTTTAATTATTTATAACTAAAAATAAAATTTAAAAAAATCCATTGAAAAATTGTGAATAAATTTAAAACAACAAAAACTTTCAATATCATAAATTATTAAAAGATTAAGTAAAGTTTCATAAAAATTAAAATATAATACAATTTTCAGAAAAAGTTAAAAAATCAGATTCAATTTACCTGAGGAAATGTCATATTTATGAGGTTGAATCTACTTAAAAATCTATTTGAAATAACTGTTCTTCCTCCACCAGGTGGACCCATAGCAGCTATTAAGAGCATGTCCTTTGAAAAAAATTTAAAATGAAAACATTTAAAACAACTTGTGATAGACAATAGAAAATATTGCGATGACAGTTGAAAATCTGAATAATAAATAAAAAAAACTTGAGAAACACCATTTACTGTGATATTATTATAAATTTTAATATTCAAGTGTAATATTTTTAAGTATATAATAAAAGTTTCAATCCTAAAATAATATTTGTTTAAATTTTATTGAAAACCATATAATTTCTAATAAAATTAAACTCTGCAAAATAGCTAAACAAATCTAAGTTATGCAATAACACAATAAATAACACAATAAATAACACAATAAATATTGTTTTTTCCACAACACAAAATTTGGAATTTTTTGAAAAACCAATTTATTATTTTCAAAAAATCTAAAAAGATTTTAATCTGGCTTCAGTCTAAAAATAAATTTTGGCTTTTTGACTCATTACTTGAATATTACTGTTATTACAGTTTACAAGTTAGCTGTGAAATGACAGGACTGAAATCAATATTTTCAATTTTATAAATAAAATCTGCAATAAAAAATGTTGGGTAGAGATTTTAATTTTAATTTCAGCGAATTAGTATAATCAATAAAATATGAATTGTAAAAAAATGAATGTTATATTAAATTGCTTTCCCATAATTAAACAAAAAAATTTGAAAAGATAATAGCAGTAGAATATACTAATAATAACAATTCATTCTAACAAAAGATGAAAATAAAGACTGCACAATTATAAGGGAAAACTAAAAAAAAGTATTTAAAGAAAATGAAAAAAAATATTTGTTAAATACTTGTTCTCTATATTCATTAAATACTTATTCTCTCTCTCTCTCTCTCTCTCTCTCTCTCTCTCTCTCTCTCTCTCTCTCTCTCTCTCTCTCTCTCTCACTCTCTCACTCTCTTTATATGTATATGCATATATACATATATACATATGTATATATGTATATATATATATACATATATACATATATATACATATATATATATATATATATATATATATATATATATATATATATATATATATATATAAAAATATATAATAAAAGTAAACAATAAATCTAAAAATGATTTTAATAAATTACCAAATATAGTTAACCATTTATAAAACAATAAAACAAGCTACAATCACTAATAACAAACAGAGCCTCATCTAAAATCTTTCAAAAAATCAGTGAGAATACCTTAATACACTTTGTAGTTTGTTTCTGGCGATCATACCAAAATCCAAAATCAATCCACTGTCGTATTAATTCAAGTGGTGGCTGTGATCCATAAAAATCTTTGGCAGGCATGTTTAAATCATCCATAAAAGTAATCATCTGTTTCCCATCAATAGGAACATAAATTCCTATATTTAAAAAATAAAGGCTTTTATTGTAACTATTTAGATTAATTTGATATATACTTGATAACGTATGTATGTAAATATCAATATAATTACATTTTTTTTTTTTACAACTAACTATAATTTAGCCCAACTATAAATTCACACAATATTCAACCTTAGTATTAAAAGCTTACATTATGTGCTGACTCTCTGATCTTGATCAAATACACACTAAACTAAACATGATTTTTGACTGCGCACAGCTGTTATAGCCTTAGAAACATCTTAAATGAAATATTGAACAACTTAAATGTGACATAAAAAGCTAGAATAATCAACAACAGGTGTTTAATGTTACCGACTGTATTTCTAATAACTGCGCCTGCACCTTTCATAAGAGGGACAACACTTGGGATATCCCATAAAAATTTTGATTTGTGCTGAAGCTTACCAGCTCTACAGTAGGAAAAGTATATGCTTACTTCAACATATACTTTTTCAAATGAAATTATAGTTATTTGTTGGGATACTAATAACAGTTTACCAACAGATCTACCAAATACATGGGGACTAGTTGTTAGACTATCAGGGTATTGTAACAAATATCACAGTGACAATTCTTCGCCATGAAACTGACATACTAACTATTGCAGTGGCCTTCCTACATTTTTTCTATCAATTTGATGACTTCATTAGTTTATTTGGTTTTGACATTTGAGCCATCACATACAAATGCTATCAATTTATTCAACAAAAGTAGTAAAGAAGTAATCTATATTTATTTACCTATTTAATTTTGACAGCTTTTCTATTAAATGGCAATACATTGACAATGTATGCGGAATCAGCTTTTTTTATTAGCAATACAATCTCTGTGGTATTTGTTTGACTACATCATTTGCAAAATCAGGTACCTTTTTTTATATTAACTAAAGCTTTATTTTTGCATCAATCGAAAAAGAAGCATTGTACTACATTGATCTTGAGCTCATATTTCAAATCATTACTTAATTATTTTACACTAAACTTTATTCTGATAAATAACATTGGAGTAATCTATCTTATTACTAGTCCAAAGTCTTCCAAAACTGTTGTTGTTACAGCTGCAGCTGCTCTGTCAAAGAGACTGTGTCAGTCAAATATAATACTCGCAAACTTAGCTGAAATACTAATGGTAGTTCAGTGGAGGATCCTCAGTGGAGCATCCTCAGTGCCAAGTATAAACTACAAACTCTATCTTCAATTTCAGAATCTATATCTGTTCTCATCAGAAGGGTCTGAACTCATACCATCAAACATGCACAATTTGTTACCATTATCTATTAATCTATTACCAATCTGATCTAATAGACCTGATAGTTGATTATAAGCCATTATGAAAGAATCTATGTATTAATATGTAATGAAAAACGATGTACCTATTTTTAAGCATATCCATATTATATATAATTAATTAAATGTAGCATATTATATGTTACATACACATTAAATTAATTTTAATTAAAAAAAATTGCTCATAATGACAAACTTATAAAAGCTTTTTATAATAGCTGCAAATGATATTTAAAATCACATACTAATAAGCCATTGATGTATTAATATGTGGTTTTCATTGTACACAATTTGTACAGCGAACAATGTACATGCTCACAGCAAACGTAAAAAAAATTAAAAAAATGAACTTTTGATAGATATTCATAAAAATCTTTTCTTAGTTTTAGCAGCTCTTCCTAAATTATTAAAACTACTAGTTATCAACATGATACAATAAAATGTTATTATGTTATTATAAGAGTTTAAATGTTATTATATAATATTACTATGTTTATAACATTATTATTATATACAAAAGAGAAATGGGAAAAGTTCCTTTCCATGAAAAATATTGTTTTTTAATAACTTTAATAAATTTTTTTAAATATTTGTTGAACCTGAACTACAAGGCAATTTTTATTTCTTAGTTGCAATTTTAATACAACTTAATAATAACGCACATAAAAATATCTAGGCACACTTAGCTTTGCATGAAACAGCATTGATGACTAAAATAGCCATCTGTGTAAGATTTGGACAGATATATGGCAGAGAAAAGTAAATACTGAGAATTATGATAAAAATAATAAACAAATTTTCTAAATCATAACTTTTTGAATTCATTTTTTTACTGACTGTACAATAAAATATCAACATTATTTAATAAAAAATAACTAAGAAAAAATTTAAATCAAAAAAAAAAAAAAATCATTTATTGTAAATATTGAGAAACTAAAATACAAATAAAAAATAACCTTTGGTTCTTTTTTCAACTTTGGTTTCAATGATTCGTTGCACATTATTAGAAGTAGTCTGTAATATGATAAAATTAAAAAAAAAATAAAATAAAATAAAATAGTAAATATAACCAGTCTGTAAACATTAAAAAAGAAAGTAACTGCTGCAATTTTGTTTAACTGTTACATTTTGTTAAAAAATATTAAAATTCCAAACTAATATTCAAAGAGCAATAGTAGGAATTTAAAAAAACAAAAATTGAATTAATATAATAATAAATATGTATCTTGATAAAACTTATACATAATAATAAATATGTATCTTGATAAAACTTTTTTAGATAGACAAGAGCTTTTTTTTTTGTAGTTTTAGCAAGTAAAAGAAAACAGGATTGAGATTTTTTTTTTTTTGAGTTTTTTGACACAAATAATAAAAAAAATCATTTTGAAAAAAAAAGAAAACCAATAATTATAAGTAAGAATAGAAAATATAATTATAAGTAAGAATAAAATATAATTAAATAATTTTTCTATAATAATCTTTATCTTTAAAAATTTTTTTTTTTCAAAAACTTTTTTAGATGTTCAGGTCAATTCTTAAATCAAGTCTGTGAAATAAACAATTAGAGTGAAAATAAAAATAAAAAGCAACCCAACCTGAGCAGACATGTTTATAGTCAGCATAGACCATACATTGTTATCCAAGGAACCAAGTATTCTTTGAACAACAGATGTTTTTCCTGTGCCAACAGGTCCTGTAAGTAAGACAGGGCGTTTTATCTTGATTAATGTGTTTAACAAAAAATTGTAGCGAATTGAGTCAACAGTTGGAACCATAATTTTGTAGAATGGAATACTGAAAAATTACATTTAAAAAAAAAATTCAATTTATTTAACAAAAAATTAATTTATTTATATTAAAAAAAAAACAGTAACACACTTTAGGTCTCCTAACACGCTTTAATCTTAAACATCACTTTCAAAAAATTATAAAATTTCATATCAAATGTTTGCATAGCAGTCCCTGACCCTAAAATTCTAGCCTATTTAAATATTTTTTTCTACTAGAAAAATCAGACTTCTTTTACCATTATACTTCCTCAAATTATTTAAATAAGTAACTAGGAATTTTTATTTGTGACAGTGTTAATGATGATGTTATCGGTCTCCCTACTGACAAATGTGCTTCAAATTTGAATTTGATCTTTTGAATTTGACTAGACATAAAAGTTTTTTCAGCTTTAAAATAAGTCCAACAAGTCAGGTCTTTATGTTTCTTTCTTATGCAGCCTTTAATTTTATTACTATTATTTTATCATTAGAGAAATCATCATTTTTATCCCAGAGAAATCAGTACAAAAAAGCATTGTTGCTAAGCTCATTATTCTCAGATTACTATTTTTAAATTTCTCAGAAGTTAAGCCCCAGAGATTTTTATAAAACCTATAATATCATGATTAATAAAACCAAATCCAATATTTAATCTTTTTTACAATGTTTGGTGTAAGATTAAATTATTAGCAAAAAGATTTTCCTCCGATTCAACTTTTGATTCTCATAATTTGCATTTCTTAACATTCCTGATAAGCAGGTTAGCAGACATTTTAATTTTAGGCAGGTGAACCTTTTGTCTGACACTTTAATCAACTTTGCTTTGGCTAAATTACTTCTCACTGGGACTCTTCTACAGCTTGTTGTTCAGACAAAATTTATACTACATTCATACAAAAAGCGTTTGCCAGAACTTTCAACTGTACTCTCAAAACTATTCAACAAGTATTTATTTGTACTTTTATGTGATACTGTTGCCATATCTGAGCTGGACACTTTAATGTTGCCTTCTTTTTCAAAGTGTAAAAAAAACATTTAAACACAAACAGCCAAACTTGAAATTTGTTTTTATCATTTTCAATGTTGCTGCAACCATTTTAAAAAAGAAAAAAACTAAAGACTTGTAACTAATGATTTATAATTGTCTGGTACGTAATAATTTTTTTAATGGCTTTTAACATATGACATGTAAGTAATAGTATAAAACTAATAGATTATAAGCAACCACAATGAAAGTAATAACTAGTAACTTATGATTTGTAAGTAATGAATGGTAGCTAATGACTAGTAACTAATGACTTGTAACTAATAACATGTAACTAATGATATAAAACTAATGACTTGTAAATAATGACTGGTAATTAATGGCTCTACTTGAAGTAAAATTTTTTATTTACCATAAAACATAAATAACTTTGCTAAAAGTTGTTAAAAAACATAAAAAATGTATTTAAAGATTAGCATGTTTCTAAAGCAAAAGTTTTTTGTTTAATAAAAAAGAAAAATAATAGAAAAGTAAAATTTACTTTGGAGGAATTCGCCAGCCAGAACGAAGTTG
The DNA here is from genome assembly GCF_038396675.1 of Hydra vulgaris. Taxonomy (NCBI): domain Eukaryota; kingdom Metazoa; phylum Cnidaria; class Hydrozoa; order Anthoathecata; family Hydridae; genus Hydra; species Hydra vulgaris. The sequence goes on along the minus strand of NC_088920.1, from coordinate 45,369,149 downwards.
ATCTTCCCAAGATGTCCAGCATTTTTGTTTAGGATCAACATAGTACTCATATACTGTATCCTTTAAAAAATATATGCATGTAAAAAAAATTAAAAAACTTGAATAATTGTATATGAATGTTTCTTCATCTACAAAAATAGCTTATGAGGTGTTCAATTATTAAAAAAACATAATTTATGTATTCTTAAACTATTATCTTTCTATATCTTTTTCTTATTTTCAAAAAAGAAAATACATAAAAATGGAAAAGTGGGATTATGGGATGTCATTTAACCTATATATGTACAAAAAAGGTCTGTTAAAAATAATCTAATATTCTCAAATATAATAAATATTGTGGATTACAGTGATAAATATTGTTAACTATTAGAATTTCAAATATCAACATTTAAAATTTAAAATGTCAAATAAGAATTTATAATACTACCAAAATGTTTTATTTATTTATTTTTTAAATTAACTTTTTTTGAACTTGCAAATCAGTTTATGTATATACAAACTGGTTTGCAAAACATTACAAAATAAACATATAAAGTTAACCTTTGCAGGAAATTGTCCATCTAAATCACGTAATAAATTATCAATCTTTTTTCTACTGTCTTCATCAACTGAGCCACATACTGACCATATTAAAGAAAACAAAAACCAAAGTTCAATCATTTTCAGAAAATTTTCAGCATCAGTTGGAATAACCTTGTTAATTGAAGTATTAAGAATTAAAAAATGAAACTTTTAGTAATAGAATTACAATTATCTTACAAATACATAAACTGAAATAATACAAACTCCATTTTCTTCAGTAAGCAAGCCATCAAGAAGTGCACAAAGAGATGCAATAGAGTTTAGTTCTGATACTGATACCAACTCCACACAGTTAGCTTTTTTGAAATCAATAACTCTCTGGACATATTTGGTGAATAACAATTGTAAAACTGTCTCACTTGCCTAAAAATTTAGTTGGATTGAAAAAACGATGCCATTTAAAACTAATGAATAAATATAATGAATAAACAGCTCACTCTTTAAAATAATATAAATAAATAAGTAGGGATGAAAATTTCCTAGAGATTTTCAGGAAAAACTTTCAAAAAAAGATTTTCTTTTAAAATTAAAAACTTTTAAAAAAAGAAATTATGTTATAATAAATGTTAAAAATGTCTTATTTATGCAGTTGTTTTGGACAATTTTATGGTAAAATATTGTGAAGCAGTGAAAGACTTGTTTTCAAAATTTTTAAAAATTGTTTTATCCTGTTATTTGCTAAGCATATTGACGTTCATTGCCATATCAAGCTTTGTTTAAGGCTAAACATAATAAAAGGGAAGAGCACTTTTCAATGTCTTTTAAATTGGTCTAAAAGTTACTGAAAACTGTAAAATTGTATATAACAAAAACTTGATGAATATTTACTGTATTTTACAATTTTTTCTTGATTTAACAATGTTATTGATTGATAAAAGACAAAAAGTAAAGAAACATTTTTGCTAAATTTAAACTATTTAAAAATATAGTTCGCAATAAAAATAAATAACTAAATTTCGAGGTCATAAATTCCGCTACTATGTTTAAACAAGTGCTTTAAAGACTTGAGTCTTACTCATGACAACCTTGCAAGGGTGTTTTTGACTTGACATTCCAATAAATTAAATAAATATGCTTTACTTTATAATGATTTAATGTATATCGTATTTTTCAATCAATACTGCCAAGTGGTGTGTTTGTGTGTGTGTGTGTGTGTGTGTGTGTGTGTGTGTGTGTGCGTGCGTGTGTGCATGTGTGTTTTATAAGTATCATGATAAGCAAATTAATTTATTATTATTTTACTGAACATTCGGATCAAATGTGTTTTCTAATGTCATTTTCAGATAAATTATTATAATCTAACACAGCTAGTGCATTTATATCATTTACCTTTTATAAAAATATTTAATACATAAAAATAGATTTTATACATAAAAACTACATAACAAAATACATAGATTTTATACATAAAAATTTTTCAACCTTTTTTAAGAGAAGTAAAAGCTAGAAACATGTTATATACAAGCTCAAAAGTAAGCTAACTTAAAAAACATCTACTTTTGTTGTTTTTCAAAATCTATATACATAAAGTAACATATAACAACTTGAGCATTTTATTGCTTTTTTTAAAAAATGCACTTATTTTAGATTAATAAACTTGATTATAAAAATTTGATTAAAAGGTGCGTACTTTTTGCTTGTGGGTCTTTATAATTTAAAATTTTTGGTTGAAATACTTAAAGAAAACCCGAAACAAAATGCATATTTTAGAAACAAAGAAATGAATTTTATAAAACTATATAAGTTTTAGGAAAAATTAAAGAACACTTAGGAGATACAAAAAAGTTAAATTACGACTCAACTATTCAAATTCTTCACAAAGTTCAAATCACTCTCAGAAAGTTAAATAAACTAGGACATTTTACCAAAAAAGAATATAAAAATATCTACCCGAGTTACGCCGTGCCACCACGTTTATATGGAGTAATTAAAGTCCATAAGCCTGAAAAAGTTTACCCAAAGAGGTTAATTGTAAGCACCATTGGTACACCTACATATAGCATCTTCAAATATTTAGTCAATATGGTACAACCCACTCTAAACTTAAATGAAACGGGTTTAAAAAATTCTCAATAATTTGTGGATACAGCAAAATTATGGGAAATTGATAAGAATGAGGTTCAGGTCTTCTTTGATGTTGCTAATTTGTACCTTTTGGTCCCGATTAAAGAAGCAATCATTATACTAGTTGAAAGATTAAGAAACAACCAAAGCTTTATTTCTAAATTAACTTTTGAAGAGATCAGGTTACTTTTAGAACTTTGTCTTTCTCATTGCTATTTTTTATATGAAAATGATGTTCACGAGCTCAAAAACTCTGGACCAATTGGGTTAGCTCTTATGGTGGTAGTTGCTAAGTGTTTTTTACAATATCATGAAAGATATGTCGGTGGTATTCATTCAAGGTTCCAAGTAGAAGAAGATGTGCAAAAGTTTTTAGATCGACTTAACAAACAACACAAAAGTATTTAATACACAATGGAATCTGCCAACTTAACCAATACATTAAACTATCTTGATGTTTCAGTTACCAACAATAAAACCGGTACATATAGTTTTAAAATACATCGCAAAAATGCAATCACAAACGTTCAAATTAAAAATTAAACCGAACTCATGCCATGACCCTAAAATTATCAATGGTGTCTTTATTAGTTTTGTCCATAGAACACAACGTTTATGCACAATAAATAACATTGATGATGAGTTGTTGTTTCTTATTGATGTATTTGTAGAAAACGGCTGAGAGGAAAAGTCTGGAAAAACTAGTTAAGTCTGCAAAAATATAAAAAAGTGCTAATAACAAAAAAGATCTCACGAAAAATCAACATTTCCTAATGTCTCCAAAAAGAATTGTCTTTACCCTGGATCCCTAAAATCAGTCCTAAGTTACAAAGAGTTTTTAAAAAAGCAGGATACGCACCAGTGTTTAGGTCTCCAAAAAATCTCCAAAGTCTACTTAGTTCTAAAAATAAACCTACACTACCAGTTAATTCCTATCCCGGTGTTTACAAATTAGAGTGCTCTTGTGGTAAATGTTATGTAAGTGAAACTGGGCTGGAGATATCCTCTTGGATATGCCAGCATCAAACAAGTGCACAACAAGGTAAAGTGAAAAATTCAGCTGTAGCTGAACATTCCAAATTTGCCAAGGAAATTTCCACTGGAATGGTCGCAATACCTTAAAACTTGAAATAAATAGTTTTAATAGGAAAGTTAGGGAAGCATTGGAAATACAACACAATGAAAGTACCTTCCGCGACAATGGTCTTAACCGGGATGATAGTGATTATGTGAAGACGTCATTTTAGAAACCCATGTTCAAATTCTTACGCCACAAAAAACTCTCTTAAAAAAGTCTCAAAAAGAAGCTCTTACAAAGAACATTGTTTCATAAATTTAGACAGTTTTTAATATACTTGATAATAGGGTATCTATATTCCCTCGAAATATTGTAAAAATAAAAATAAATATATTTTAAACAAATAGAAGTTAATCCATAAAATAAAGTTTTTTTAAAAATATTTATACAAATAAAACCTATTGAAGATGTCAACATTTAATATATATATATATATATATATATATATATATATATATATATATATATATATATATATATATATATATATATATAGAGACAAATATTACTATATATACAAATATTACTATATATACAAATATCACTATATATACAAATATACACTATATATACAAAAAATACTACATATACATAAAATATATATAACACAAATATTTATGTATATGTTTATAAAAATATGTATGTATATCATATTTTGAAAATACTTTTAAAAGTACTCATACTTTATCATTTCTTTTTTCTAACCAAGAAGATAAAAATGGTTGCCAACCAAGATCAGCATAATCAATGTAAACCATTCCACAACGACTTACTGTAGCTGGAGATGCTACTGAAAGATTTTCACATTCAAATAATAAAGACACCTAAAGATGAATTTGACTTTTACCTTCAAACAAATATATAAGTACTTACACATCATTGAAAAATAAAAGTTTATAAATTTAGTGCATATTTAGAAAGAACAAATATATCTATTAATAAATAGCTAATACATTTTTAGCAGTTTTTTTTATGTCAGAGTTGTTAAGGCTTTTATCATTAAACTCATAATTCTTATATACACTAACCTGTTCTGGTAGAGATATGCGTTCACCATTTATTAATGTTAGCACTTTATTATCATCCATAACAGAGTTCATTGATTCTATCCATAGTGTGTCAACTGGACCATCAAATACTATCCATTTTTCATCTGGTTTCTCATCTAGTTTTGGGCAAATTGAATCACAACACTTTTTAAAACAAAAAGAATGCTTCACATAGTGTGTGAAGCAACACAAACAGATATTTACAGGGAGTCCCAAAATTAACGCAAGATTTAAATTTGCTGTCATTTATGTAGTAAAGTGTTGATAACCTTAAAAAAAAAAAATCGACAGCTGACAGCTTAGGGATGGTAAAAATGGAGCGTTGCGCGATAGGACAATGTGTCTTCACTATTGAACAATATTTCAAAAATATTGAAAGCTTGGCAGCCGCAGTTCAAAAATTTCATACAAAATATGGTCGAAATAGTGTCAACTGTGAAGAGAATAATTAAAAAACTCCAGGAGACAAGATCCGTTGGAAACACCAAACACACTTGTTGTCTAAAAACAAGTTGTTTAAATGTCAATAATGAAGAAGTGCCTGAGAGTGTCGGTGACAATCCTCAACTTGGCATCATGGACAAGAAATGCAAACTTCAAGAAGCTCTCTACAGCATATACTCACTAAAGATCTATCTCCATGCTTACAAACATCAATTAACATAACAACTGAAGCCTAATGACCATGTACAGCAAAGAGAGTTTGTTGAATGGATTATTAAGCAACAACAAACGGATGCTAATTTTTTAAGCAAAATCATCCTAAGCAACGAAGCATATTTTAACCTTGATTGCTTTGTTAATCGCCAAAATTGCTGCTTTTGGGGTTCTGAGAACCCACATGTAATTGCCGAAAAACAAATGAATCCAAAACGTGTCACTGTTTGGTGTGGATTTTGGGCTGGAGGCATAATTGGACTTTTTTTAAAATGATACTGGTCAAGCAATGACTGTTACTAGTGCTCGAGATTGCAACATAACAATCCAGTTTTTTTGTCGAAATCGGATGATATTGATGTAGCCAATATGTATTTGAACAAGATGGTGCCACATGCCATACAGCCCTTGAAACACTTTAATTACTGCATGAGACATTTCCAGGTTGTATACTTTCTCATTTCGGTAATCTGAATTGGCCCCATAGATGGTGTGATTTAACAACATTAGATTTTGTTTTATGGGTTTATTTAAAATCACAGGTCTATGTCAACACACCGACAACCACACATATTTTTAAGGAGATTCAATGTTGCATCAACAAAATTCAGCCACATTTATGCAGAATAGTCATGGAAAACTTCGACAAACGAGTGCGTATGTGTATGGAAAGCCGAGAAGGCCATTTGCCCAATAAGTTATTCTATAAATAACCATATCCTATGTACTTAATGATTCAATAAAAAATTACAATTTCAGTTATTATTATCGTTAGGTATGGCTAACAACATCACTTGTTGAATGTGCATAAACACACTTTTTAATGGAGACAGCAAGTTTTAAAATATGAGTGCTGCATGTTAAAAAATGCCCAAGACAGCTGTTAATGATATAATTTAGTGCATCTTGTCAACATATGGCATTAATTGGATTGGACTGTAAAAATGTGGCAATGTGTCATGTTCTCAAACAAAGCACTATTTCATCAAGGATCAAGCAGTTTACAGCACACAATCTTCACTGGCCATCAAACTCATGCTTTAATCCAATAAGACTTTTTTTAAGGTGAGACTTTCATTTGGAATTTTTGAAGAACACTGAGCCTAATTAGTTTTGAATTACAAAGTTTTCTAAAAATTTCATGCACAATAAATCAACTTGTGATCAGGCAAAAAATTATCAAGACATGGCTTTAAGTAAATGTAACTAATGCTCTGGCACCGTGGCTAAGCAATTCACCCAATTTAAATCCATATCCAAAACTATTGGATAAATTGAAAGTAGAAGCAGATCTAAGAAAAACTGTAATGAAAGCGTGGTGTCATAAAATAATGCTCAAGAATTTGTGAGTTTCTTGATTTTAAAAGTTTAAACATCCCATACAAAGTACTATAACATGTTTAAGTAGTTTATATATGCTGTAATTTTTATTATTTTTGTACGCATGAAATAAAGATTACCCAGAAATATGTGTCTTGGTAATACAATGAATATTAAAAAAAAAAGAGTTTTTAACAAATAAAAACTATAGATTTTATTATAAGTTTGAATTTGTTTTAAAAAAGTAAAAGTAGTACTCCACTTACAAACCACTTCTTAGAGTACCAACAAGTGGTTTATAAGTATCAAATAGTGCTTTGTAATTAAAGGAGACTAGTTTCAAGTGTAGTATATATATGACATGGTTGAAGAGAAAAAAAAGTGAAAAATTGTGATGGATTATAAAACTTTGATAAAATTTGTAAGCAATTAATAAGATAGAATTGGTGTGTCTGTAAAAGTATAAAACTGTATAGCACATGCACCTAAAGTATTAAAATATATAATGTTAATGAATAAAAATAAAATAAACCTGAGCAAGTATTTCTCATTACAGATGATAAAATGCCATCTGTCCATTCATTTGATTGCAAATTAAATTCTCCGTATAACTCACCAAGAGAAATAGCTTTTGGATTAATTGGAAAGTCCTGAAATATAATATAATAATATATTAACATAGAAAATATATAATAACATATTTAATAATAACACAAAATAAGTTCAGATTTTTTAAACACTTTTTTAACACAAAAGAAACCTGTTATTACTTTAACACTATTAAATCCAGGCTGGCCTTTTAAAGATGTAAGAGTCGCTTGAAGTGTACGCCATATTACACTTTTTCCTGCTCCTGTTTTTCCTACAATCATTGTTGCATGTCTGAATAAAAAAATCACATTAAAAAATCTGAATAACTATTTTAACTTTGACAACATATTCTTTGTATAATTTAAACTAAATCAAAACTTGCCTCACTAAGTAAACAATTTATTTCTTTAAAAAAATTATTTTTCATGTTTCACTGTATTACAGTATAACACACTGATTACATGCTCTGTATTATTTTAATTATTTGTTGTGCAATATATTTTATTTAAATATATATATATATATATATATATATATATATATATATATATATATATATATATATATATATATATATATATATATATATATATATATATATATATACATATACATACTTATCATGAAAACATAGAGGCTATCTGTCTGTCTGTGGACATTTTCATATCCTGCCATTAACTCGAAAAACTATTATGTATAGCAAAAAAGTAATAAATGAACTTTTTTCTAATTCAATCAGTAGGCAATCATGGCGAAAAAATAAAATAAATTTATAAAGCAGTTATAGTTGTTTTAGTAAATAAAAAACATTTTTAATAATTAAAAAAAAGCGCCATTGTACTTATATTTGATGTTTTTTGACGCCATTTAACAGTTTTTTGTATCATTTCATTTTGACGCCAAAAAACTTCAAACAAAATTGCGTAAACAACTACTGATTTTACATTTTATTTTACATTGCACTTTACATTATTTTTTATATTGTATTTTATATCATCTTTTACATCATAGTTTACAATTTATTTTATATTTTATGTTATAATTTTTACTTCAAACTAAACTATATTTTATAAATGGTGGCCAGGTTTTTAGCGGGGATTGTAGAAGTTTGGCAGCAGGTTACATAGCGGGCTATGTAAGGGGCAGGTAGCCAACGGGCATTTTAGTAGTTGTGTATCAGGCAATGTAACTTGCAATTTAGCATGAGGTTAACCCGCAGGCTTTGTAATAAAAATGAGCAGGCTATGAGTTAGTTATGTAGCGGGCTATGTATATCGACTGTTGTCCTAGAAACAATATAAAACAACTAAAACTAATAAAAACCGCAATTCTATTCTAGAGATAAACTATCCTCCAAAATCCTCCAAACATTTGACTATGTAAATCTCATGCTAAATGTATGTTAATAGCCTTGCATCATAAATATTTTGCTACTTTTTGCAATAAAAAAAGTTGTAACGAAAGTTTGGTCTTTGGTTTATGGTTAGTTGATGAGAAATATTGAACATGTAAAAAAAAAGTTTTGTACACAAAGAATACCTGCAAAATCTTTCATTACTGTTTTAATCTATAAGTTCTGTAAATATAAATTTAAAAAAGTTATTTTATGACAAATACATGCATTGAAAAGTAATATTTTTAATGTTTACACTGACAAAAGTCGTCTTGTCTATTAAAAATATTTCATATTTTTCACCAAAATTTAATTTTTTTTATATTATATAATTACATGTTTATTACTTTATTTATGCATTTTATATATAAATATAGCCATTCTGATGAAAAAATCTACAAAAATAATTTTGGTACAAAAAACTCGATTTTGTCCCACTGTGCTTTGTATCAAGTTTTTTTTGCCGACCTCTAAAAGATTGAAGCGGCAATAATTTGCCGACCTTAATTTTCCTAATTCCAAGGGCTGTATGTATATATGTATATATATATATATATATACATACATATATATATATATATATATATATATATATATATATATATTATATATATATATATATATATATATATATACATATACACACACATACGTACATATATATATTTATTTATATATATATATATATATATATATATATATATATATATATATATAAATATATATATGTATAGATATATATATATACATATATATATGTATATATATACATATATACATGTATATATATACATATATATATGTATATATATACATACATATATACATGTATATACATATATATATATATATATATATATATATATATATATATATATATATATATATATATATATATATATATATATATATATATATATATATATATATATATATTAGGGCTGTTCATGTGAACACAGGAAAAAAAATTTTTTCTCGGATTTGAATGCATAGTTGTTTATTTTGTGCCATTTGACATAGTAATTGACTGTGGAAAAAATCTTTCCAATCAGATAATGTTTAGGGGGTGCTCAATGACCATAAAGTTTTACGAAAAACGTCAAAAACGTGTAAAAAGTTCCAAAGTTCCAAAAATTTCTAGAACCTGGTTAGTTAGATTTTTTCTACTGAAATATTGTCTGATTGCGTGCTATATAGATTAAATAAAGTGCAGCAGATTAACTGTCATCAGGGCACCAGACTAAAAAATGTCTGCTAGTGTTTAAAACAACTGTGTTTATATCATTTTGTTAAAATTTGTATTCATAATTTTAATACTATTATTTAACTCAATTTAGAATTTGTTCAAACAGAATAAAAAGGTTTACAAGTATAAATATTATTTTTATTTGGAATTTCAGTTTGACAACAAATGTATTAATATTTTGATAGTACCTAACCTTAGTAACCTATTACAGAAAACTAGCATGGTAGTCTGGTAGTGTATTGTTTGTTATTAAGTGCAGATAATAATAATTTCTAATTTGAAAATATTTATTTAATTTCTTTAGTAATAATTATTATAATATATTGCTGCAGCTGCATAAACCAACAACTGAATGATAAGTTTGTATAATATGGTATTGAGTTTTGATTTTCTCATAATATTTCAGTTATCATTGAAATGGCAGCATCATCTCGTGTTGCTATCTCTACACGACTTCAAACCAAAATCTTTTTAATTGGACAACCAGAGCCAAATCTTCCAGATAAAGTTCTTCCCTTAACATCTGATGTTTTAAAAACATTTTTTTATCATCTTAATTCAACCAAAAAGTCAGTGCCTGAAAGTCTTAAAACAACTGTTGATGAACTGATTATTATTTGGAATAAAGCCCGTATTCCGACAGCATTTCATCCGAATGTAGTCTTAAAGTTGAAAACTTTAGTCCAGGAATTTAAATTAATAAAAAAAAATAAATCCAGATTGTCAGATTCTCAGAAATCGAGAGAGAAATCATTTACAGACACCATTGGCCTACTTTTTGACATTGCCCACAAGGATGCTGAAACCATGATCAGAATTGAAGAAGATAAAGAATTTTTATTGGATCAGAGATGTCAGAGAAAAATGGTGATGTTTGGAGAGGACAAAGAACTTTCAAAATTAGAAGAAAGAAATGAAGCAAGGAAACAAGCAGAGAGAGAACGAAAGCTAAAAGAAGAGCAAAGACAATCTGGCGCGAGTGCAATAGTTCCTGTTATTGAACCTTTACATGACGAAAGTTATAGTGATGACAACGATAACGATGCTGTTGATAATGACAAAATGGTTGATAGAGATTTTGAGATAGAAATCCCTGTTTATTACAGACAAGAGTGTGTAGTTCTAGAGAAACATATAGGTAGAAATTTGTTATATTTCGCTTGCAGACACCATGTTCATGAGATCATAGTAGTAGGAGTGTTTGGATCACTATTTGGACCATCATCTGGTCCCAACATACCTCTTTTCCAGAGATTTCAGCAATATTGGCCCAAAGTTAATCAAGGAAATTTTAAACCTCTGGATGACATTCGAATGAAAATACCCCTGGTGCAAGAACTACAAAATGAAGTGATTGCATTCCTCAAAGAAAACCTGCATGTTAAAATGCCAAGGGATGACTACAAAGAAATCATGGATCTCTGTCTGTTAATACTTGGAAAACTGCCTGATCAAGAAGAGAAAAATTATCATTTCAAGATCCCTGGTGCTTATCACATGGCTCGCTGGATGGCCAAGGTTATTTATTGTTTTAAGATTTATTTATTTCGTGAAGAGTTCAAGTTGACCACAAAAGAGGAAAAAAATCTCTGTGAATTTTGCTTATTTGCTAGTCTGGTTTATGTAAAATCTTGGATATCTTGCACAAATGCCAGCGATGCTCCAGTTAATGACTTGTTTCTGTTTCAGCAACTTAAGCAGTTTGCAGTTGTGAATAAAACGATTTCGGAAGCAGCAGTCAAGAACTTTCAAAACCATTTGTGGTACCTTTCACCAGAATTGATCCCACTAGCTTTGTTTTCAAACAAACTTCAAACGGAAGAGAAGCGAAAAATGATTTCCAACATGAAATTTCACGGTGAGAACTGGTCTGAAAGGTTGATCAAATTAAAGAACATTGAAAGTCTAGAGAAGAAATCTCTGGACATGCTGGTGACATCAGTTTCAGCAAGTGCGTTGCGGTCAATGAAGGTTGATATTGATTTTCTGTTCAACAACGATCCAGCTACCTGGAATGATTCCCCAGAATACCAAGAAGGAAAAAATTTAGTATATTCATTGAAAGTAGTAAATGATGCTGCCAAACGATCTGTGGCTTTAATGTCGATGTTTAATGAATCGATTACAAGGAATGAATCTGAAATGCAGAGGTTAATTCAGGTGGTTGAGGATCACAGAAAGCGAGTGCCAGATGCCAGAAAGTGTACTCTGAAGAGTTATAGTCTTCGCTAGCATTAACATTGCACGAACTATAACATTACGATAATTAAATGTTAATTGCTCATATGTTTTTTTGTTTATAATTCGTATTTTAATCAATGACAAAGAGTCAAAAATCCTAGTGTTTTATTTTTGAAAAATTCTGATATAACAAAAACCGCAGAACTTTAGTCGTATTGCTGTATTTTATTTCATTAATTTCTCTGCTAATAAACCAGTCTAAAGTGGATGTGGATTGTAATTTGTATTCAGAATTTAATATTTAGAGATAATTAAAACTGATCAAATCTGAAAAATCTAATTAACCGGGTTTTAGAAATTTGTGGAACTTTGTTACTTTTTCCATGTTTTTCACATTTTTCGTAAAACTTTATGGTCATTGAGCACCCCCTAAACATTATCTGATTGGAAAGATTTTGTGCACAGTTAATTACTATGTCAAATGGCACAAAATAAACAACTATGTAATCAAATCTGAAAAAAAAATTTTTTTTGGACAGCCCTAATATATATATATATATATATATATATATATATATATATATATATATATATATATATATATATATATACATATATATATATATATATATATATATATATATATATATATATATATATATATATATATATATACTATATATATATATATATATATATATATATATATATATATATATATATATATATATATATATATATATATATATATATATATATACATACATATATATACAGTCTTCAGGATTAGAAAAAATAATTTTGGGAATAAAGTGCTAATCTCAAAACTATTTTTGATAAGCAAAACTTCAGCAGAAAATTTTTAATACAAAGGTTTAACTTTGTATTAAAAAATAGCTAACTTCAAATAATTTTAACTCAGCAGTTAGAATGGCATTGCCAAATGCCAACCCTTATTTTGAGAGCTGTATATATATACAACTTTGAAATTAAAATGTAAAAACACAAAATACCTTGTACTTTTAGTTTCATAAAGTTCAATAATCTTTTGCAGTGTATTTGGATGACATTGATAGTTTTTATTTTTTAATTCTTTTTCAATTGCAGCTATAAACTAAATTATATTTATACTTTATGAAAAACAAAACACAGAATGAAGTTAAATAACTGGGGCACTTTTTGTGTGGAAGAAAATAAAAATTTTATTTGAAAAACATATTTATATATACGTATGTATATATATATAAATATATTTTTCACATAAAATCCCCCTCCCTCAATTGTGGGTGTGAATTAGAGTAGCCACAGCTCTAAACACAAAATGTTAATTTCTAGCAATCTTTTATTTTAAACTGAAAAAAGTTAAAGCTGTATAAAACACTTGAATTAGATAACAGTAAACGCAGTTGTATCAGAAATTATTTACAACTATAATTGATTTTATAATTAATAAATAATAATTGATTTTAAGTACCTTAAAAAACAAAGAAGAATAAATTTCATAAAACAGTGAATATTTTTACTATATTTTCAATGTAACTACAACAATATAAAATGAATTATATACCTTGCTATAATCTGTATATGGGGGATCTATACCAGGAAATAAATCAGACATTATTCCATTAAACAAAAGAATATCTTGAGATGTCAGCTTTGCAACATTCATATCTTTCATAGAAATCAGTATTACCTAAAAAAAATATGATCATACAAAATAGTGATACAAAACATTGCCTATTATTTAATGAAAGAAAAGCTCTAAAGAAAATATAAGCATCTTAAACAGTGCAAAATGCATTCATTGAACTTTTTAAAAACTAATCAAATTAAAAACAAAAGAAGCTCTCTTGCAGGGAGCAAATGCAGTTACATTTCATTTTTTTCTGTAAATAATGGACTTTAAATAAAAGTAAAACTTATATTTATTATAATTATATAATAATTAAAAAATTATAAGATAAATATGAAATAACATTAATTTTAAGCAGAATTCTTATTGTTATGTAAAAACAACAATTAATGCTTAATTTAATTAACTTTAAACAGTGAATATACACTAACTCAGGATTTGGGTTAGAAAAAGCAATTTTAATGCCAACCTTAACCCTATCTTTTTCTCAATGTGTTTTCTCTACATATTCTTCCTATTTAAGTTGTTAAAAAAACCGCAATTCTATTCTAGAAAGTGTTTATTTACTTTTTTTTCTCTCAATTAATTCTGTTTTTTATTATTATTATTTTGATTTCTTTATTCATTCATTTATTTATTTTTATTTTATATCTTTTTAAGTCAGGGTTGCAGCATAGTGAAGACATATTGACTGACTTAAATAGAGAGAACATGCAAGGAGTGTACATATAATGACTCTGGGTTAGGGTTGGTAATCTTAATGTGAACCCATAACCTAATCTATGTACACTCACTGCATGTTCTCCCTATTTAAAAGATATACTCTAAATAAGAAAATAGCATTATGAAAACTTGTTCAAATCACACAAGTGGGAAACTACAGATGTTAAATTAAAAAAAAAAAAATTATATTATTAACACTTTATTAGTTAATATACTGATTAGCATTAATATTTTTTTATAATGGTCCCAAACATTTGACTAGCAATAAATACATAATTATTATGTACATTGTAAATAAAAATATAGTTATCAAGTATATTGTGTAAAATAAATATTTTAGGTTAATGACAATTAAAATAAATATAGGATCAAATATTAACCTCTTCATCAGAAAATGTGGGATTAGTTCGCTTTTTTTTCCCTGCATAGCGCAACAGAGATGTCAATGCTCGTAAACCAAAATCATAATGATCTTGCTTGGATAGCTGATGTACAGCCAAAGAATACAATGCATCAACTTTCTTGGCTAAGACCTGTAATTTTAAACAATTATATACATAAATATACATATACATTTTTTATATATTATATAAATTTCCCTCAGAATTAGGATTGGCATTCGACAATGCCAACCTAAAAGTGTTTGAGATTAAAAATGTTAACCTAATGCTGACCGAAAATAGTTTAAGGCCAGCAAACACACACAGACACACACAAACAGATGTATTTATGTATATATGTATATATATATATATATATTTACATATATATATATGTATACATATATACATATATATATATATATATATATATATATATATATATATATATATATATATATATATATATATATATTAGGGTGATGACCTTTATACAACCTTGTTTCCCTGTATCATAATTTGATAATTTGATTAGCTTTCATTTAAGATTAAATAAAATATTACATTCAAGTTGATTTGAGATTTTGAGTTGATTTTTAAGAATTTTATTTATTAGCTTTTTGGCCAAACTATTGAAGTCACTGTAAGCAGATACAAAATTGAACACAAGCTGTAGAGTCACATGCATACAACATTACATAGGATCATCAAACGTACAAGGAAGTCAAATATTCACGATAATGTCATTAGAGAGGATAAATCTCAGTAGGAGGTTGTCCTTGTTGCGGCAGGAGTCATACAACTCTTGCATAACTTTGATGGCACGCTCGCAGCACTGATTGTTTCAGGCAATGTTGATTGGAGAGTCATCTGTTTTCCAGTGGGTCTTCAAGCAATTGAGAGCTTTTGGGTAGTCATTCAGAGCTTCAGATAGTTCTTCAAAATCTTCAACACAGAACAATTGACTGCTGAATCAAGTCAGCCCATGAGTAAGAAATGAATGAACAGATTTTAAACAACCTGATCCGGGTTTCTAGCACCAGAACAAACACAAGAAGGGCTAGAATGGCACAAGAGTTCCAGAGTGCATTGCTGATGTTTGGGATCTGTTTGAAATTCACAAAGAGGATCTCATTCCTCTCAGTTAAAAGACAGAAGACACAAGTGAGGTGGTAGAGAAACTTTATGTCATCTCTCCAGCCGCACATGATGCTGGTAACTGATGAACTTGGGTTTGGGGTGACCTCTCTCTTTGAACATTTGCTGCAGCCAAACAAAAATGCCTGTCTTCTTGCCAGTATTCCCGTTTGTTGTGTTGGCAACAATCATCACAACTGATCCTCACAGGTTGAACTCCTCTAACACATCCTAGAGTCCTTCTGAGATTGTTTGAACTTTCCCATCTTTCAATTTTAGCACAGTCAACTTAGTTTCTTTAGATTCATTCTTGAGGACCACGGCCTGATATTCAAAGCCCTTAATGTGTTTGCTGTCAAAGTGTATGCTCCACTTCTCCAGATGAAGCGTGCTCACCAGGTATTTCTTCACCTGAGCAGCTCTTGTGTAGATAGCCTTCTGGATTGCTGATTGACATGGGGTTGGAACTTCAATGCCCTCACCAGAAAGCTAGCGGCACACCACTGCTATTCCGTGGGACAACAGCTTTGAGCATGTTGCAAGATGTCTTGCAATGCCTGTTGGGTTATGCTTCCTTTTGCTCATTGATGCTGCATTGTCATCCTCCCAAGGATTGTCTATACTGTTCTCAGATGAGTCCACGCTACTTTCGGAAAATCAGGTAGTGCTAAGCTGGTAAGTGTAGACACAGTCGCTTCCATTGTCCTTTTTCGCTTGGATGGGTGGATGGTATTGGCACTAGCAGGTTTGCCAGTCGAAAAACCAACGTGACTTTTGCTCTCAATTTGCAGTTTGTAGAGGTTGTCATCCTCTTTGCACAACCATTTGCCTTTCATCTTGGTCATGTCAAACAGTTCATTCAATGAATCAAAGTTTTATTTTTTTCTGCAGTGCTCGTAATCTTTCAGAAGTTTTGCACAAATGGCTTGATCAGATTTATGTGGGAAGTTCAACGTTTTGCTCCATAGGTCTTTATGCTCTACAGCAATTAAACCGATCCTCTCTCTCCATTCTTTGGTAGTGGATTCAAGAAATTTGAAGTGCCCAATAACGTGGTTTTTCAGGGGCATGCAACTCCGTTGCCTCTTCTTGATGGGGCTTGAAACTGGACTAAGTTCTTTGTCCAGGTTACCTTGTTCTTCTCTGTGTTAGAAGAGCTCTTCTTGAACAACATGTTGTCTTCTACTCAGCAATTGAAATAGGAAAGGCTTTAACGTCAATATTAATTACAAATTAATTACAAAATAACAAATTAAAGAAACTGTTATTACGTTTTCAATTGAACTTTTATTGTTAACATATTTTATTTCAAAAGAAGCAAATAACATTTATAGAAAATGAAAAAGGCAGACACTAATCAAATAATATATAATCAATTATAATTTGCAAAAGTGTTAAATGTAACTTACCAAATAATACAAGGATCTATTTATACTTAAACTAAAGAGAATGCGCAATAATTAAAATAAGGCAATAACAAGATTGACACCAAATTAAAATAATTAAAACAAAACTACCCGCTTTGAACACCTCGCTTGTATACCAGTTTATAGAAGACTGCAAAACAGCTGAAGAAAATTTTAAAACTCTACAGAAGCTTCCTGAACAATTACATAACCGTGATGTCACTGTCCTGGCTGACGGCGCACAGTGTTATACAATGTTCTGGAAAATTCTATACATTTCTCTGCTGCATAAATTATTGCACAAGTCGGTTTTATGACTTATGTTATATACAGTATATATACAGTATATATATATATACAGTATATATACAGTATATATATATATATACAGTATATATATATATACAGTATATATATATACATATATATATATATATATATATATATATATATATATATATATATATATATATATATATATATATATATATTTATATATATATGTATATATATATATATTGTTAATCCAATTACATAAAATGCTAAAATGCCTAAACAACATTTCAAAGTGGTTTGTGTGACCTTTTTTAATATTTTAATGGAATAAATGTCATTTTAGTCATTAATAGGCAAAAGTTAATTAATTCGTGCTACAGGAATATATATATATATATATATATATATATATATATATATATATATATATATATATATATATATTCCTGTCGCACAAATTAATGATTTTTTGCCAAATTATATATATATATATATCTCAGGGTGTTAGCTAGCCCAATGGTACCACTGATAACGCGTATGGGCTTAAAATTCCCAAAAGTCAATGACCTTTTTTTTTTTTTTTTAAAGTGTTTTTTTGAGTTTTTTAGGACCTTTTCTAGAAAATTCCCAACATTTTCTAGAACAACAACAATTAAAATTCCCAATACGGCAAAAATGTGGTATAAAATTTATTTCTGGCTAACGCCCTGTATATATATATATATATATATATATATATATATATATATATATATATATATATATATATATATATATATATATATATATATGTATATATATACATATATATATATATATATATATATATATATATATATATATATATATATACATATGTGTGTATATATATTATATATACATACATTGTTGTGTATATGTTTAGACTCATTTATTACAATAACATGTTTTAATACAAAATAAAAATACCTTGGTGTTACTAAAACCTTCTGCAAATAAAATAATTTCAGCTATCATTGCAGAATCTGGAACCACCATCGAGATTGGGCGAAACATACTTTTTAAATTATCTGGCAACTCAGTTCTTCCTGCATACCCTGTAACAAATTGATTTAAAAATCTATACTTAAAAATTTAAAACATTTCAAATGGCTGAAGTTTACAAAATTACTGTATATATATATATATATATATATATATATATATATATATATATATATATATATATATATATATATATATAAATATTTAAATTAATATTTTCTTATTGTTAGTAAACCATTCATCAAGACTTGCTTTAAATTTGTTTAAGCTCTTGGCCTCTACAATAATATCTATGAACTTTTTTATGTTTCAGTTAATAAAATAGTTTATCTCTATAGTAATCTGCATCCATCAGAAACTTTCTAATGGATGCAGATTACTGGATGGATGGATGCAATACATATAAAAAATTTGATAGTAACACAGATAAAACATGTTTTAAGAAACTTAAAAATCACGTGGATAAGTTTAAAGAATGTTTAATAAAAAAAGAAACTACTTATCAAAAACTATGAATGGAAAACTAGCAATTTTTATGTGTTACCAAAAATTCACAAATCTAATGCAATAGAAAGTTTCATCTAATAAACATTATATTGAATGTTTATGCCCAGATGATCTAAATGGAAGACCAATAGTTAGAGGTTCTTTTTCACCTACCCAACGCCTTAGTGAACTTGTTGAAAAAATCTTATCACCTCTTGTACCAGAATTAACAACATATATCAAAGATGATTGGCATTTCATTAGAAAACTACCTAATAATATGGTGTACCAAAATACCACTTTATACAGTGTTATTTCTAATCTTTATACTAGTATTTCTCATGAACTAGGTTTGGAAGCAGTTAAATTTTGGATATATAAACTACGTGATGATGTACCTATCAGATTTTCAGAAGCTTTTATTTTAGAAAGTGTGAATTTTATTTTGAAGAACAATAATTTTACTTTCAATCATGAGTTTTTCAATCAACTAACCAAAACTGCTATGGGAACAAAAATGGCTCCACCATATGCTTGTTTAGTAGTAGGATATCTTGAAGTAAAATTATTTTCTAAAGTTTTACCAAATTTCTTCAATAAAATTGAATGCGAGAATACTCAAAACAATTTTAAAAGATACATGGATGATGGTTTTGTTGCTTTATTTAAATGAACTAATGTTAATTTGCTGTTAAAGTGTCTCAATTCTTTACACCCCAATATCAAATATACAGAAGAACATTCTAAAATTTCATATACAAAAACCACACAGTACCAATTTTTTAAACTTTTTAAACATAACAGTTATTCTACATGATAACAACATTATTGAAACAGATATTTTATATAAACCGACAAATTTTTTTTTTCTCTTGTAATTCACCTTCCCATGGCCGAGAAGGCCACTACAGATGAGGAGGCTACTTATGGTTATAACCCTCTCTCAACTCTATAACTCCAAAACACAAACCTTGACGAACAAGTTCGCTGCGCGGAGAAACAAGTTGAGCGCAGTACAACCAGCGCTCTACCAATACACCACTACCGCATAAATTCCCATGATTATCTTAATTACAATAGCCATCACCCTAAACATACAAAGGAAAATATACCTTTTACATTTACAAAACGAATCATTTGTTTTGTATCTAATCCAACAAAAATGGAAATCAGACTTCAACAACTAAAACAATTTTTAGTTTGATGCAATTACACAGTAAAAATCATTAATAATAAAATTTTTAAAGCTCGACTACAGGGACCACATTAGACAATAAATTAAAATCAGTTTTTGAAAACACTTCTATAGTACTATCACAACGCCAACCAAACAATATTTTAAGACACATAAGTACATCAAGTTTTAATAAGAAACCAGTTTTTATTAACAAGGAAGCAAAGATTTAAAAATGCGTATCAAAACGTTGTAAGTTATGTATTGTGTATCTTCAGTTTGTTAACAATTTTACCACATCATCTGGTAAAGTATGGTGTATTAAAACTTCAATATCATGTAATTCAAAAATTTCTATCATCTAATGGATGTGATGGAAAAACAACATACATAGGTAAAACTAATAACCTAAGGTTAAGAACTAATCTACACATCTACACATGCAGAACAGGTATTGGTTCAGATAAATTTGATCAGCATGTTTTCAGTTGCCATAAAAATGAACTTTTTTAAAAATTATTTTCAATGTTAAAACTCTCAAATGAGAATTTACTTCTTGTTTATGAAGCTCACCTACATAAACAGGGACATGACACAATGAAGAGAACGTAATTATTTTCACATTACTTTTAAAATTTCTTTACCAACAAGAATCAAGTTATACTATATTTTTGTTAATTATAGTTTTTTTTTATATAAACCTTAATTACTTCCTTTTTAAACTTTTTATAGGAAGTTCAATATAAAGAATTTTATATAGTTTTGTAAATCTCATACACAGCTGAAGATTTTATATGAAAGACCTTTTTTTATTTTACTCATCTTAGTTTGAATAGTTTTTCTTGTTTTTGTTAGCTGGAACTTTTACTCATATTTGTTAAATTTTTTTTTGCTAAATATATATATATATATACATATATATATATATATATATATATATATATATATATATATATATATATATATATATATATATATATATATATATATATATATATATATATATATATATATATATATATATATATATATAAGTGTATATATATATGAATAAAGAAAATATCTTTATATTATCATATATAATATTGTATACTTGAAAGAGTGCTCAATAGATAAACTAGAGTTATATAATAAATATGTTACTGTTACCCGCAATACCAGGAATTAGCTAAATGCTAATGTTTATAATATAATTTAATATTGCAACCCTGAGTTTCATGTGTTATCACAATCATCAGGCAAGTAGTAAAACTTTTACTAAGTAGTAAAACTTTTACTACTTGCCTGATGATTGTGATAACACATGAAATTCAGAGTTGCAATATTAAATTATATTATAAACATTAGCATTTAGCTAATTCCTGGTACTGCGGGTAACAGTAACATATTTATTATATATATATATATATATATATATATATATATATATATATATATATATATATGTATATATATATATTATATATATATATATATATATATATATATATATATATATATATATATATATATATATATATATATATATATATATATATATATATATATATATATATATATATATATATACAAAAATGAACTTTTTTAAAAATTATTTTCAATGTTAAAACTCTCAAATGAGAATTTAGTTCTTGTTTATGAAGCTCACCTTCATAAACAGGGACATGACACAATGAAGAGAACGTAATTATTTTCACATTACTTTTAAAATTTCTTTACCAACAAGAATCAAGTTATACTATATTTTTGTTAATTATAGTTTTTTTTTATATAAACCTTAATTACTTCCTTTTTAAACTTTTTATAGGAAGTTCAATATAAAGAATTTTATATAGTTTTGTAAATCTCATACACAGCTGAAGATTTTATATGAAAGACCTTTTTTTATTTTACTCATCTTAGTTTGAATAGTTTTTCTTGTTTTTGTTAGCTGGAACTTTTACTCATATTTGTTAAATTTTTTTTTGCTAAATATATATATATATATATACATATATATATATATATATATATATATATATATATATATATATATATATATATATATATATATATATATATATATATATATATATATATATATATATAAGTGTATATATATATGAATAAAGAAAATATCTTTATATTATCATATATAATATTGTATACTTGAAAGAGTGCTCAATAGATAAACTAGAGTTATATAATAAATATGTTACTGTTACCCGCAATACCAGGAATTAGCTAAATGCTAATGTTTATAATATAATTTAATATTGCAACCCTGAGTTTCATGTGTTATCACAATCATCAGGCAAGTAGTAAAACTTTTACTAAGTAGTAAAACTTTTACTACTTGCCTGATGATTGTGATAACACATGAAATTCAGAGTTGCAATATTAAATTATATTATAAACATTAGCATTTAGCTAATTCCTGGTACTGCGGGTAACAGTAACATATTTATTATATATATATATATATATATATATATATATATATATATATATATATATATATATATATATATATATATATATATATGTATATATATATATATATATATATATATATATATATATATATATATATATATATATATATATATATATATAAGTTTTAATGAACTTGAATAATGCCAAAAATTTTATATTTTTAGGCGAGTATGTACCTTATATCAAATTTGTATTTTTAGTCAAAAAAAAAGAAGTCAAAATGTCAAAAGAAGAAGGTTATTAAAACAAGATGTGACACTAAGGCGTGGTTAATTAGTGATCAATTACCAGTTCTAGATAAACTAAGCTGTTTAAGCTGTTTGCCCACAGTTCGTCTTGTCCTACGTCACCTCTATTATGACTTAAAGAATGACAAAATGGAACTTTCACAAAGCCGTTCTTTTACTATTGATTGTTTTAATACTATTGATATTTAAAGAGATTGTTAGCTCATTATTAAAATGATTGTATTGCAAAATGTTTCCTTAAAATTGTTCATATTTGAATTAAATAATTTGAAACATGATCTTCAGTCTAACTAGATGCACAGAAACCTAATGAATACCAATTTAAACCAGTCACACATTTATAGTCATCATGCAGTATAAGGTATGCTCCCATAAGAATACTTTTCACACTCATTTTAGTAAACAAAAAGTTCTTCAAAATAATTCAAATTTCTATAAGGTCCATACTTAGATCATTTTTGATAAGTCTATTCTTCTTCTTTATTGAAATGTTTTAGTAAATGCATTGCAGAAGAATTATCAAAAACAGTTGAATTCAATTATTGTACATAAACCTAATTTCCTAAAGTATCTTGAGTCGTGTACATTTATCTTTCATCTAGACATAAATTTTAACAATTTTAACAAATTATTAAAATATGGTGCATGACTTTCGTTCTTCCTAATGTTAAATTTTTTTGTAACTTTAATGTTTGGAAACGTACTAATAAGTAATTGACTCATGCTAGCAGGTTTAAATATGAACACATAACCATTGCTAATATTCATTTAGTTTTGGATCTTGTTTCTTTATTAAAAGTAAAAATGAGTTTTAAAGATTTTTTGACCAACATTTAGTGGTGGAATGGGTTTAATAGTTAGGTTGTTTACAACAGGTTCAAAAAAGTGATTTGAAGACAATTACACTAACTTGCTGCATTTTATCCTTATTATAATTTATAATAGACTAAACATGTTTAAAAAGGTATAAATTTCACAATATTTCTTGCAAATTTATTATCTGTTTTGACAAATGATATCTTATAATCTGAGTAAGAAAGGTGTTTGAAAGAATCAAGTTAATGCTCCTTTTAATAATTAATAGAATAAAAAAAAAATTAAAACAAATAATAAATGATTAATTTCTCTCCTTCTTTTAACAAAATTATATTTTTACATAAAAAATAATTATAAATTTTTATATTATATGGTTGTATTTAAATAATTAAATCAAAATCTACAGAGTATTTCATTATTACCTATTCAAGACAATACTGAATAACCTATTAACAATAACTTATATTAAATAGCTTAATAATTATATAAAGTAATTTCAAATTTAATATTGAAAATAATTAATCAACATAAATGCAGCATAAAATGGACTCTTAAATGATATCATATTTTATCAAAACTGTTTTAAATTATAATAAAAAATTTGATAAAATTTTTTTGTAAAAAAAACATCATTATTAAAAAATATCCACAACTCCCTGGGATTCATGTTCTTTCCAGGTTTTTCTGGTTAGGTGATGCCCTGTCAATAAGAAAAATTTGCTGGATTTATGTCTTTTAGTGCCAGTAGTATCTTTTGCACTTGTTGCCAATCTGTGACTAATTATTAATGTGATGTTCATAAATGAATAAGATCAATTGACTGATAATACACTTAATAAAGTACATTTCTTGATCAATACCCATTCTAATTGGATTAATTTCACTTTACTCTTACTTTGAACTTACTCTGACCTTTTGGTAAAATAGTAAACCAAAAAACTGCAATTAATCTATAAACTGCAAAAGTTTGTGTTAATCATTTAAAAGAAATTAGGTTTCAATTTTGTGCCAATTTATATTCAACATATATTGTATGATTTAAACTTGTACTTATGTAAAAACACACAAATCATATCTAAGCTATAAGCCTTATAAAATTTCATTTTAATAAAAACCATAACATAAACCATGTTAAAATTATCAATACAAATAAAAAAAATTTAAAAAAAAATCTGAAATTTCACCAATATATATAATATATTTAAAAAATATACCAGGGTTCATAGTAATAAAGATACCACATGACCAAACTAAGTTGATTTCACGACCTTCAAAAACAAACTTTGTAAAACCACTTGAGAGAGCTGTTAATATAGATAAAATCTGCTGAGCCACAACAGATAAAACCTCAATATTTATACGATTAAACTCATCAAAGCAACCCCATGCACCAGTCTAATTAATATAAAATATATAATACATAATTTAAAATAAAATAACATAAAATATGTAATACATAATTATGAAAATAAACAATATTTATGTGCGTGTGTGTGTGTGTGTGTGTATATATATATATATATATATATATATATATATATATATATATATATATATATATACATACATATATAGACTTATTATTTAGAGAGGAGTATTCCTAAATTAGTAGCAACTCTTCTATGTAAACTGGCTATGGATGCCATGAGTGGGCATGATTCTGACTTAAACATTGCAAAATGTGTTTTGGAATTTTATTGGAGGAATTGTAAATGGAGGAAAGTTTATTTGTTGTTGTTTGATTAAAGAAATTGAAAAAGAGATTCTTAAAAGACAACTGATCTTAACTATCAGTTTTCTCAAATTTCTCAACAATCTAGGAGTTCTTGAAGAGTTGTGGAGTGTCCCCATCATCATTTCCTCTCATCAAATAAAAAAAAAATTGAAAAAGCTAAAAGACCCTAGCTTAAAATATTTTTACTTCATACAGAAACGATGACAGTGATAACATTATGGAAAATCCATCTGAAGCTCAGCAGACAGTTGAACAGGTTCCTAATGCTTCTAAGTTACCTCTTCTTGCTTCCCTCAAACATTAAACGACATCAAATTTTGCCTCAAAGCCCAAAGAACCACCAACAAAGAAAAAAACGTCTAATGTGAGACAATAAATCCAAGTCACTGATCCTAATGATTTGACTGCCAACAAATTTAAAAGCTACATTACAACTGGATTCAAATTTGAAATGTTATGCAAATTAGAACATGCATTGAAATTAATCAAGCCAACATTAATTTTTCAAACTTTTCTTTTCTAAAAATTCTCTATTATTTCTTTAACTTTTTTACTTTTTCAAAAAATTTTGATTTTATCTCGGTTTGGTCCAAGACCTAGACTCAGTAAATATCATCTCATATGGACTGAGAACTAAGATGAAAAATACCCCTTGATTCTGGAAGCATAGGCTCAGACAATTTAAAATTTTCATCAAAAGTTTATAAAACAACAGAAATTTTAACAAAATATTGAACTTACTTATACAATAGAGTGTCAGGTAATTGCCAACAGAGATTGGATTTTTATATACACAAAATCAAAAATCGAATTTTTATATTTACAAAATCAAAAATTTTTAAGAAAACTATTTTTTTCAAAAAATAATTTCATAACAGTCTAAAAAAGATTAAAACTTTTCTAAAATAGACATTTAAAATTTTACATAACTTTTGAGAAAATAATTTTAAAAAAATAAGAAATATTCCTAAAGGAATCTAGAACTAAAACAAACTTTAAAATTAAATCGCAAACAATAATTTCTCAGTGGGTACAAAATGTCCATAGAAATTCTTATAGACATTATTATTACATTATACATTAGACAAATTCTTATAGACACTTAATATACAAAACATTCATAATTGTGTAAGTCTTACAAACGCTTGTAGTTATTGAACTTAAACAACAATAATTGTAACAACTGTAATAAATATGATTTTGATCATATCTATAAATATGAAAATGTTTAAATTAAAAAACAAACAAATTTTTAATACAATTTTTGATACCTGAGAAAGGCCACTGTACATTCTCCCCATTGATCTAAAATCTAACCCCTCTGAGCAGTTCACCACAATAACATAAGCTCCTAAAGCTTTTCCTAAATCTTTAACAGTTTCTGTTTTTCCAGTTCCAGCTGGACCTTTTGGACTGCCACCTCGGTGCAAGTGTAAAGCAGTTGTAAGAGTCATGTAACACCTAAAAAAATAACATTAATTTTGTTAATAAAACTAATATTGTTTTTAAATGTTTTTTAAAATTGTAAATCATATTTAGAAAACAACATGCAAAATAGTGCAACTTTTACTAAATTGGTAAAATTAGGTAAAATAAATCAATAAAAAAGTAACATTAAACTAAGTAAATTATTAATAAACAAAACAATTTTTAAAAAATACTAATTTTAAAATTTTTTTCCTTTAACGTCTGCCAAAAAAGGATACAAAATGAACCAAAAACAAGAAAAGCAACATAAGCAATATTTTTCTTTATTTTATGTCTTAAAATGGATTCAAAAGTCTAAACTTATCTATCAACCTAGCTATTATATGATTTCTATCAATAGAATAACCAAAAAAAAAAAAAATTTAAATTTACAAGTTTTATCATTTGTTATAATGTAAATTTATTTTGTAGTTGTATTTTTAGTTAAAAAAAATTTTTTTTAACAAATTATAAGTTATAAAAAAAATATTTTGTAAGCAAATTTAAAATTAAAAATATTTTATCTTTAGATATATCTTTAAAGATTATCTTTAAAATAATATAAAATCTATAAGATATTGCTGAAATTAGTAGTAGTAGTAGTAGTAGTAGTAGTAGTAGTAGTAGTAGTAGTAGTATTGCCCTTTTGAGCGTGTTTGAAAAAACTCTTGGCAGCCATTGCAACCAAGGTAATAGCGAGAAAGAGTGTTTTATAAGAAAATGTGAACGAAAGCATATGCAAATATCGAACGTATGTAAACTTCAAATTTTGTAATGTTAAAATATATATAAATATATAAAGTTTTACAGTTTGACTTTCTCTTGAAAATTGTATTTTGTTAACCTCTCTTTAATTTTTATATATAGCATTTATTTCAATTAATAAAAATTATTATATAATTTTGTATATCAAACTTTGTATATTAAAGTGCTGGCAAAGCCGAGTGGTTAGCACGCTTTGAATCCTACTACTTGCAATTTTTTTTTTAATTTTTTTTAGACTTTTCAAAATACAATATACTTGTGAAGTTTTATAGAGATTATATACAAACATATGAAATGATATTATACACTTTAACAAACGAAAAGATTTTTTAAAAAGCTAAAAAAATTCTAAAAACATCAAAATAATTATGAGATAATTATGTTACTTTAGTTTTCTATTTCAAGTTTTTTTACAACTAAGCTTTTTAGTTCTATAGATTTTATATTCTATATATAAACATGTTGTATACTCATTTTCCTTGCACCAACTCAACTTAGTTAAAAAACTTCGTGCAAGGAAGATGAGTATACAACATGTTTATATATAAAATATAAAATCTATAGAACTAAAAAGTTGTGTTGTTTTGCATTTTAAATAACAAAATTTAAAAAAAAAGCAAGATGATGATTTGAACTTGCTATGGGGCGACCTTTTTTTTAAACAGGAAGAGGTTTTAAAAAGTATGTTTTTAATTAGAACATAATTAAAAATTCTAATTTTATATTAAAATTAAAGCAATTTATTAAATTTATTATTTATAAAAATAATTAAAAGCTAAAAATGTTTAATATTGATATAATAAGGAGTTTATATAATTTAGAGTTTTACAGCTATTTTACCACACCCCGTTAAACATTCTAAACTGAGTGAGCAACAATAACAAAATTCAGATAACCATCAAAATAGTATTATACTCCATTATTTTTTGGCTAAACTTTTAGATTATATATAACTCAACCTAATTTTGAAATTTCATAAATTGTAAATTATAACTTTTTCTTTTCAACTGACAATTTTTTATTTTTATATTTACACCTAATTAAAACATGTACTATTAATTTTCCAACCTACTAAATTGTTGACCTACTGAATTGTCAACATGATAAATATTCAACCTACTGTATTTTCAATTTTATAACTATGCCTTTCTGGTATGTATTTTGTGTATTTTTTTGTTGATTTGAATATAAGCCATATTTGATCAGCCTTTCGTAGTTTAAAAAAACAAAATTCAAAACACAGACCAAATAATCAGTTGAAAATTAATTTATCATAAATCGGTTGAAAATAAAAAAGACTATAATTGGTTGATAACAATTTAGGCCTCAGTAGGTTATCTGAAAATTAGTTCCACTTTTTAGTAGATGTTCTCTTTGTAGAACAACTTAGTAGGTCGAGATTTTTGTAGGTCTAACTATCTGACACTATAAAAATATTAAAGTAAACAAATAATAGGTATACAAATGATCGGTGTGGAATAGATAAGAATAGAAATGATAGGTTTGGTAAAGACCCGTATTATATGGGTCCGGAAAGCTAGGATATATATATAAGGAAAAAGTATGGAAAAGGTCAGTGTGGAATAGACTTACAAAGACCCATATTTTTATGGGTCAGATCAGCTAGTACTATAATATTTTTATAATATAATACTTTTACTATTTTATCTACATTCAAATAAGTGACCAGCATAATAATATTTTTAAACTAGACCTTAATGCTGATGGTCTAATTACTGGTAATAACGGTTCAACATTTTATCAAAAGAAAATGTTGAATATGAATTATATACTGTATATTATGGAAATTTAATTAATTTTCATACTAGGCAGTGCACAAAAATTAAACTTTAATAACATAAAACAAACATGAACTTGTTTTGTTGTTTGTTAAGATTTTCATCCTTGAAATTATCTAAAAATTTTAGGAACCTAAAATATGTTTATGCACATAATTCAAAATTTATACTAATAATAAAAAAACAGCTGCCCTGTAAATTATTAATAGATTAACATAACATACAAAAATATGTGCACTCAATAATAAATTATTTTTTAATCACATATGAGCTCATATATTTCACAACAAATTTTAATTCAATGTTTATAGTATTTTGAAAAATGTTTAAAAAATTAGGGACACTAATTTTAACCATAAAACAGATTAGTGATAGCTTAAGTTTTTTTTTAAATGTAATTTTATAATTTAATAACTCCGAATGTCTGTGTAATAAGGTTTTGATTTTAAGTTGCTGGTTTTTCATAAATTATTACAAAAACAGTTTTTTTTGCTGTAAATAATTTCTCTAAAGAAAAGAAATTTAATTTTGCCTTCAAAAATTGAAAAAAAAGCAGAGAAAAAAGATAAGCCCAAATGTTAACTACCAATAATATACAGTTTAATTTAAATAAAATTATGGAAAAAAATGTATAAAAAAGATATTAAAATGGCTTTGTCATTTCATTATACTGAAACTTTGGTATCTGTATGCAAAATTTCCAGGTTGCCAGGTTCATTAAATTCTCCTTTTATCAATTTTAAATTTGACAAGACGATCCAGACTGGAATATTTGGACAACAACACTTTTTTGATTAAGTTCTCCAGATTTTTGCAGAGACTTATCTTATTTTGTTCTTAAAATCTTTCAATTTTTTTAAGCAGCAGTAAATTATTTCTCAAAAAATGTTTCAACCAGTCTTTTTTCAAACAAATATGTTGCTTTATTGAGAGTTAAGTTATCCCCACCTTGTGTTGCATAGCTAAGTGCCCAATTGCACTTTTAACAGGTTTCACACTTTAAGTACAAAACTTGCTGATTTGTGCACATTATTCTTAAAAATGTAATTAAGTGATTACAAAACCTAATAAATTTTTATAACTTCATATTATGTCTAATCATAATATGAAGTAATAAAAACAAATATTTGAACAAAAAATAGAGTTGTAAAAACAAATTATAATAAAAATTAGTAGTAACCATATAAAAATAATTTGAAATTTTTAAAAGTTTTTGAGCTGTATTATTTGACTACATATGCAGTGACAGAACCAGGATATTCTAGGTTTTAAATACAACACCTATAATTTTTACAGTGGTGGTTGGCTGTAAGTAAATCTATTTTATAACCCTCCCAATTGAAGAGACATTCATCACATGGTTGACACTACTAAACAACAATACATTTTTCTGTTAAAACTTGAACTAAATTGTTTAACTTGTATCTAATTTAAAATACAGCAAAAAGTTTCTTTAAAATAAGATTTCTTTTAACTACCTGTACTACCATGTTTTTTTTTGTAAAATAACCTTATATGATATAAGTATGAAAATATAAAAGTTTGAAGTTTGCACCACATTTCTAAGTTAACTTAAAATCCAAAGTTCATGGACGTACACTTGCATATAATTTTAAATTTGTGTTTTAAAAAAAATACAACTCTATGCATAGTCATAAAACTTAAATAATGCTTCTCTAAAAATATAATGTTAGCTATGAAACATTATTGTTATTATATTACTATTAAACATTATTATTATTAGCTATGAAAACTTACTGAGAGTGTATTAAAAACTTAAATAATTTGTTAAACTTTCTAATTTTAAAAAAAGAGTACTTTTAATATACTTAAAACTGATCATTGACAGATGTGTTCAAACTTAAGTCCTGGTAAGAGACTATATAAATGAAATAAACTTAAGTGCATTACAACATTGAATGATCATTCATATTTATGATATAATTTTCTGCAACAAGTTACAATAATCAATACAAGGTTTTATACAAAGTGCAGCAATTTGTCAAAAATAAAGTCAGTAATTTTTTTTTAGCTTTCAAACAATACCAAATTTAAAAATATCTTGTAAGCGCATTTTCAAAGAATAAATATATCTAAAAACATATACATCTTTATATAAAGTTTAAGGCTTTATATGTTACATATAAAGCCTTAAACTTTGTATAAAAAGTTGTTCATGTCAAGGAGTTATTTCAAAAAATAAACTGTTTGATGTAGGGTATTCCAAAATATGAACTTCAAATTATGTTTAAATGCTATTCCCGGCAAACCAAAATTGAAAATACTTCTTATCATATTATAAAACAACATGTACTGTGAAATCCAAATAAATATTAAAAACATGAGACAAAAGAATTTTGCATACGCACCGATCAGTTAGAGGGGTAATGACTAATCTACCAGAATTTCCCAAATACTCATAGCCATATTTAAAACGAGTATTTGTTTGACAAACAACACAATCATCAACATCTTTTTCCCAATACATACGCAGCTGCATCAACCAATCAAAAGCATTTATGTCTGAACATCCTGATTTGACCATTTTTTCTATTACATCTCTTGCATGTACTTCAATTGTAATTAAGGCAACAATCTTTAAACGCTGCAACTTAGTTAAATTTCCACGAACTTGTTCAGAAAGTTTATTTAGCACAAATATTTGTTTTTTCCGCAAATTCTTTAATGTTTTTTTATCTTCTCTATCTTTCATTCCAAGCAATGCTTTAGAACAGTCAGCTGTCCATTGGATTTGACTAGCTATTATTATTAGCTAAAAAAACGAGTCTTGAATGAAAAAGTAACACAAAGCTAAAAAACTTGAAACATAAAGCTAAAAAACTTTAGAAAATTATAAAGAAAAAATAAAAAAGATATTTTGCTTTTAAAGTAAAAATTATAACCTGTCCAGCCCATTCTTTAACCCATTTCTCGCGGCCCGTGCCAACCTTTTTAAGCCCTAATCGACAACCTCTTAACAATTCTTTTAAACCAGATCTCATGCTATGTTCAATATCACACAGCCAAGATTCTACAGGTCCTTCCACTAAAACTGGATGTAGAAACTCTATATACTCTCCATCAGAAGAGAACATACCAAACGCTTCTTGCTTAAGACTTAAGCCTAGTTTGCTCATCTGCAGTGACTTAATATTATCAAAGCATTTACTCAAATGTGGTTGAACCTAGAATAATCAATAAAAGCTTTAAACACTAAAACAAAGTCATAAACATTGAAATAGGTTGTTTTAAAAATGAGTTATCTATTTTTTCAGTGACGAAAAAAAAAAAAGAAAGAAATGAAACATATTATTCATCAAAAAGTAATACTTAGCATTTTATATGTTAATACTAAATTTTACATTAAAATTATACTCCTCATTATCTGTGCAAACTATTGGCATAAATATTTTAAATATATAAAACACTTCAGTAACATCAAAAAAAAAATAGAAATAAGTAGTTTTAAAAATATGAAAAAAAGAAAGAAATGAAACATATATTCATCATAACGAATTATTTAAAAAAACATTTTAAATGTTTATACTAAACTTTATATTAAAAATGATATTCCTCATTAATTGTGCTAACTATTGGCATAAATATTTTAATTATAATAAATACTCCAGCAACACCATATGTACTTTTTTAGTTACAGTGAAAATATCAAATAGTAAAAACTTTTTATATTTTACAGTAAAAATATAATACAATAAATAAGAATTTTTATATTTATATAAAAGAATAATTATATATTTTTTTTTTTACACAAATATGTAGTAATATTAAAAACGTATAACATTAATTTAAATATAATAACCTAATTCAATTTTGTTACAACTTGTATTAAAAAAAACTTACTGCTTCAGGATTTTTTGACTGTCCCAATATTTCTAGCAGATCATCATTAGAAAGAAAATAAAACCTTGGGAATATTTGCCTTTTTGTCTCAAGAAACATGTCCAATGATTTTTGTATCTCTTCTAGCTTTAAATTCATGTTGTTCAATAACTCCATCATTCCTGGAAAATGACAACCTTGCAAAACATTTCTGTCTTTGTTTAAACGCTTCATTATAGTTTTCCAGGAGTTGTTGACTTCATCAAATTCTGCAGATTCTCTAGGAAGTTGTTTACGAATGTCTTCACCAAGAAATATGTTCTATAAAAATATAAAATTTATTTAGCAAAAACACAATATATTTAAAAGTAATATTTGTATTTATACAGATATTTAAAAACATCATTTATATTTAGAACTATAACAAAATAAGTACATCAGTGAATTTAGATGTGTATATGTGTAACATACAAGTTGTATATATATACATATATATATAAAACTTGTATGTATATATATATATGTATATATATATATATATATATATATATATATATATATATATATATATATATATATATATATATATATATATATATATGAATTTGATAATAGATTTTTGTAATAAATTTGTATTCCTTAAAAAACTTTTATAATAATTAATTATATAATTATTATATTATTATTATAATATTAATTATATATATTAATATTATAATAAATTAATTATATATATTAATTATATATTTATAATAAACTATTAATTTTTATAAAAAATTTTATAATAGATTTTTGTAATTAATTTGTATTCCTTAAAAAACAGTTTTTTAATGATTTTTGTAAATTTTACTGATGATGAGCTATGTAGTTCGAAACATGTATAACAAACATTTTTAAAGTGTTGTTAATTTTATTTAAATATTTATTCCCATTGTGCTTAACAGATCATTTGGTAATAAATATATAAATATATATATATATATATATATATATATATATATATATATATATATATATATATATATATATATATATATATATATATATATATATATATATATATATTATTGGCCATTAATAACAATCCACCATGGTTTTTTTGATATTATTCGACTTTGATTGATAATAAATCAATGATTGTTTGACTCATTTCAAATATAAAAAGTGTAAATTGATGAGTATCATATTTTCTTTTAAATAAATATAGATTTTGATAAAAGTATCAATCGATGCGCTAACCATCTGGTTTTTTTTAACACTTACCTCAAAATCTAAAATATTTATAATGGCCAAAATTAACTATCCACTCTATTATTTCAAAATTCCTTCAAAATTGCGTTTGTCTTTGAGTAAAACTTTGAAGTTATTTGCAAATTAATAATTATTGTTAGAGAGTTTTTCTTAAAAATTGTTACAAATGTTTAAAACGTTTGTGTAAATGAAATATAAAATTTAGCATCTAATTAGCAACTACAACATTTCAGCAATAAAAAAATCAAAATGACTGGAAAAACTATTGATAATATGACAAAATGTAAAATCATAGCTATGAATGAACAAAACATCTCAATGAGAAAAATTGCAAAACATTTAAACACAACACATCCACCTGTTAGCAGAATAATCAACCGATATCATGAATACAAAACAATTGAAAATATTCCGCGTCCTCGAAGACCCACCATTTCAAATGAAAGAAATGAACGTTCACTTATTCGCATAGTAAAAAAAAATAGAAAGTTATTATCTACTGATCTCAGTCGAAAATGGCAGTATGCTTCTGGTGTTGTTGCTAGTGTTCGAACAATTAGAAGAGTACTACAAAAACATAATTACATGTGGCGAGCTGCTTGCAAAAAACCCCGTCTATCAAAAAAACATCAGAAAGCAAGGAAAAACTGGTGCTTAGCTCGAAGAATTTGGCCTAAGAGCATGTGGCACAACATTCTTTTCAGCGATGAAATGAACATTGAGGTTCAAGAAAAAACCGAGTAATGCTGAGAAGAATGCCACATGAAAGAATGCGCCCAGATTGTTCTATGTATAGAAAAAAACAAGGTAGTGGCAGTATAGGTATCTGGGCCTGCATGAACTATGAAGGTGTAGGTTGCTTCAAACTATTTGATGGCAGGCTTGATTCTCAAAGATATTTAGACATATTGGATAATTATTTGATGCCTTATATTGACATTTTTCGAAAAGACACGGGAATTATTTTCCAACAAGATAACGCTCCCTGTCATACTGCTAAGATTTGCAAGCAATGGTTTGAAGAAAACTACATTTAAGTCATGTCTTGGCCTGCCAACAGTCCAGATCTCAATTGCATAGAGAATTTGTGGTCTTGGTTAGACCACAATCTTGGTAAAATTGAAATAAAAGATCTGGACCAGCTGAAAGAAGTAACAAAATTACTAAATAATGTTCCAAAAGATATTACTAAGAATTTAGTGAATTCCATGCCGAAACAGATCAATGAATGCTTAAAAGCTAAAGGATTGTCAACAAAATATTAATTTTGTTTTTTTTTCATTTTTTGTGTATTATAATTTTTTTTTGTTCTTATAGTTAGTTAATTTTGTTGATGTGGTTTGTTTATTTTGGCCACATTTTTTTTTGATACATATGAACACTTGTTTTCATTTCAATATTTCAGTTTTTAATTTTTTTATTTTATTATTACTTTATAATAAATTTATATAGTAATTATTTGATTTATTTGAATAAAAAAAATTGAAGAAAAATCTCTTTTAATTTTTAAAATATGTAATTTCAAACTTATATTCATACCACAATAACATGATGGAATGTTATTAATGGCCAATACTGTATATATATATATATATACAGCCCTCGGAATTAGTGTCAGCATATGCATATATATGTGTATATATATATATATATATATATATATATATATATATATATTTATATATACATATATATGCATATGCTGACACTAATTCCGAGGGCTGTATATATATGTTGAAATATATGTATATGTATATATATATATATATATATATATATATATATATATATATATATATATATATATATACAACAGAAGGTGTGTCTGTAATCTTTCCCATAAAATGTTAACATTATGTTTTAAAAAGTTAATTAATTAAGTTAAGTTAAAGACCACAAAAAGTTTAAAAACTATGAAAAGTTTCCTTTAAATTTGATAGATTGTCTGTCTAAACCAAAACACAGTCAATGTAGAGAAACTACTTGCATGCTCTACCTAGTTAAGTCATTAGGTGTGTGTATACTCCCTGCATTTTCTACCTATTTAAGTGAGCCGATTCTTTACACTCCTTTCATATTTTACCTATTTATGTTTAGTCCCCACCACGTCCCTAGTAGTACCGCACTCAACTTGTTTCTCCACACAGTGGCCTTGCTCAAGAAAGAGTTTATTTTATTTTAAATTTTGATTGCAAAATATTTAAACCTGTTTTTTATGCTAACCAAAATGAGAAAAGAATAGCAATACATGTGGCAAATGGAGAATATTCAACACTTTTTTCACTGAAAAAATTGGAATGCAGGAATGCTCAATGTATCATAGAAGCTTTAATGAAAAAATTGTATAGTTGCAATCTTATTGAGAAAATATTGTAATCATGTTCTAAACAATTGCTGTGAACAGTGGCCATTTGAAAGATGCTGTTGTTCCCATCAAAAGATGCCTGTCAGTCAAGGTACTTTATCTACATTGTCATCACCATATAGCAGAAATTATGCCTTTAGGTGCATTGACTGCTCTATTTGGATCTTCTGTTGCACTAATTTAAAGTATTTTTGGCTTATTTTAAAAAACGTGGGAATTAGTAGGGAATTGCCAATGTAAAAGTTGTTGAGAAATGACTATCGAAAAATGTTGGAATTAACAGTTTTTTTCATTGGTAGTGAGTCAGTAGGGGAATTTAGATTAATAACCATGCATAATGGATGTTCAAAATAATCTAAAGCATTAAAATGACGCTGGAAACATCTAAATGATAAAAGTAGAACTTATAATCAGTGTGCCAAATAACTTAGTAATTTTTCAGTGTTAATGATTTACATTTATGTACAATATTGTGTACTAAATGTCAACAAACGATTGATTTTAATTAGAAATTTAACCAATAATTATTATAAAAAAATGGTTGCAGCAATGCTGCACAAATTAAGAAACAATTTATTTATCCAAATAGAATGTTATTTTAAACATGTAAGCAAAATTAAGTTGGACAAAATTAACAATATTCTTAAAAATAAATTAAATTTACAACAGTGGAAAAATTCCACTGATGTTATTAATTGGTTCTCCATAATCAAAAATAAAAAAGAACTATATATTTATTCAAATTGATATTAATGATATTTACCTCTCAATAACTGCAGATATTTTAGATAAAAAAATTGAATTTGCAAAAATCCACACATTTATTCCAGAAGAGACAATATGTATAGTAAAACATTATAGAAAAACTTTTATTTTAATTATTTTACTTTTAATAAGGAAACTTGGAAGAAAAAAAATGCATGACTGTTTTGATGTAACAATGGGCAGTTATGGAGCAGAAATTTGTGAATTTGGATTAAATAATTTAAATTTATTGATTAAAATAATCAATATTAATGATTTAGGCCTTTATTATGACGATTTTTTAATAGTAATGCGTAAAATTAGAAAAGATATAAAATTTTTTAAAAACATTGGCTTTTATATTGAAATAAGCTTAAATTTAAAAAATTGTAATTTTTCTTGATGTCACATTTAACCTCTCTGAAAAATCTCATATAAGCCTTTTAAAAAACCAAATGATGAATTACTGTATATTAATATTAACACAAATCCACCACAAATTCTAAAACAAATTCCAATTTCAATTAATAACAGGCTAAATTAAAACAACACTGATGAAAATGTATTTAATTCTTCTAAACAAATTTTTAAAAATGCCCTTAAAAAAAAAAAGGATTTCAAAATTTTGAAATAAAATTTGATCTTGAAAAAAAGTAAAAAAATAAATAAAAAAGCGAAACAAAACTAGAAATGAGATAAAATGCTCTGCCCTGAAAAGTTATATTGAAGTGAGTTATACCACTTTGACTCTCACCACCTCAAATATAATTTGGTTCCTACCCCCCCTCCCCCTCATATAGCAAAAATGTTTCCATTAACATAGGAAGAGTGTTTTTAAAATTATTCAATAAACACTTCCTGCCCTCTAATAAATTGCACAAAAAATATGGAAATAATTATAAAAGGTCACAATAATGCTTTGCTAAGTAAAAAAGAAATCCTAAATGAAAAAACAACAGAAAATTATAATTGAAAACAAAAAAAACAATTGCCGAATGAGTGGAAATTGTTTATTAAAAAATGTTGTATCTAAAGGTTTTGTTTCCTCTAAAAATGTACCAGATAAACATAATATTGGCTTAACAGAGAGTGAATGGAAAAAATATTTTGTATATATATATATATATATGCTATATATATACTTGCAATATATTTATATACTATATATATATATATATATATATATATGCTATATATACTTGCAATATTTATATACTATATATATATATATATCCTTGATATTTACCTCTAAATACATCCATTGTCTTTGCACTGTAAGAATTAATTCAATTATCTCTGCAATCAATGAAAGAGTACGCTCCCATTTATCAACTTCAAACTCAAATGGTTTGACATAACGAGATGACTTAAGAGTTAGCAGTGTCACCTATAAAATAAATTAAATATTTCAACAAACAATATTTCTAAATATATATATATATAAATATTTCTACAACCATAATACACATACAACCCTCGGAATTAGGAAAAATGAGGTCGGCAATAATTTTCCCACCTCATTCTTTTAGAAGTCAGCATCAGGTCGGCAAAAAATATTTGATACAAAGGTCTTACCATAAAACATAGAAACAAGGTTGGTAGTTTTTTGCCGACCTCAAACACTTTCTGGTCGGCAGTTAGGTGGGCATTGCCGAATGCCAACCCTAATTCCGAGGGCTGCACATATATGTAAAATTTATACACCATTTATACTACATAAGGAGTTTACTCTATGGTTGTCACCTCTTCCCTTCCCTTCGTCACCTTTTACCCAATTTACCAAACCTTCCACTAAGGTTGAACTGGGAAAAAATATTTTTACTACTAATTAAAACTAATTTTGCGGTAGTGGTGCAGTGGTAGAGCATTTGCTACGTAACTAGAAGTTCCGAGTTCAAACCCCACCACATCCCTGCTGTGACACGCTGGCTATGCAGGAGTCTTGCATGGGCCTAAAGCCATCTACCTTAGAAGGGTCTTTTGAATTTGTGAGTGTAATTTAAAGTGTTAAGCTTTGAGCGCTAGTATATTAGTGTTTTGCATAATAAAATGTAATCAATACCTAACATTGCAGAATTAACGGAAAAGAATTCACGATCTAAAAAGAAATTTCCTCTTTAGAATTCTTTGATTTGTGTAAAAGATGGATTGTTGCTTTGAAATGAGAAGATTTTCTCCAGATGATTTTTTAAGTTTAAAAAAATATTGCTTGTAAAATAAAAATAGTTTTTTGTCAATAAAGTATTCCATCCTTTAAACCATTTAGTTTCAAATTTAGTTATTACTTGTATAGCGAACCACATTGTTTAACTGCTATGTAACCACGGAACTAAAACAATTTCTTACTTTAAGTTGTAATTCTGACATCATCATTTTTTGATTTGCAAAATGATGTTTATAAAAAACATTTTCTTTCTAAAAAGTTTTACAATTAAATTTATTTTTGAAAAAAAAAAGTTTAAATAGTTCAAGTTATAGTTCCGCAAAAAAAAGAAATTGCAGCCAGATAAATGTTGTTTTTTAAATCAAATTTCTATATAAGTCATTCTTAACCGTAGCGCAATAAAAATTATTCAATGAAATTCTTTACATTCTCAAAAATTATCCATTGATTTTTCTATGTGCTCCTTAACACCTGACCTTCATTTAAAATCTATCATTATTACATTTTTAAATGTTTATTAATTAATTTACACTAACACGAGGCTACTAAAAATTTGCACAAAATTTGAAGGTTTAAAACTCGAGAACAAATTCGAATATTTCTGCTGTTCGAAGTTAAAGTAATTCTGATTTCATAATCTGATACTGATTTTGGAAATTAAAATTATATAAATAAAATGGAAGAAATTAAAGAAAAAAATAAACGAAAGCTTATCGGATACTTTGATTTAGATAACATAGACAAAGAGAAAACATCTACAGTGCATTATTTCATGCAAATGAAAGTTTTAAGGTAAACAACTTATAATATTATTAAAAGAGTTGACAACAATATTGACCTTAAAAAAAAGTCGGGAAGTGGCAGAAAACCATACAAAATAGACATAAGAAAAATTACTTCACTCATTAACAAGGCTGAAATAAAGTTGGAATCTCTCAGAGAAAACTTACATTAAAATATGGAATTCATAGAAGTTATGTTTATAAAATTTTTAACATGCATGAACTTAATTATTTCAAGATAACTTTTATAGTCAAGATAAAGACAAAACTGAAAATAGTATTAAATATAAGTTTAAATCAAAGTTTTAAGCGAAAGTTTCAGTATGGATTGCAATCAGTAGATTTGGTAAATCAAAGCCTTTCTTTGCAATTAAGAATAATGCCATTGATGCAAAAATATATTCAAAGAATGCATTGAAAGAAACTTGTTCCCTTCACCAATTAGCATCACAAAAATATAAAATATATATTTTGGCCTGATGGTGCAACCTATCATTATGCAAAGCTAACAATTGAAACTTAGAAGAAGTTCAATACAACCTATGTTTCTAAAGATAATAATCCTGCAAATGTACTGCAAATAAGCCCATTGAGACATTTTAGGCTCACCTAAAACAGAGAGTCTATTCCAATGATTTCAAAGCAAAAAATCATAACCACCAGAAAAAGAGAATTCAACTTAAATTACAAGATTTCAGTCCAGAATACTTTGAAAAGCTGTTTTGTAACTATATACTGTTTTTGTTTGTAACTATATACCATAATAAAATGTAATGTTTATATATCTATGAGCCTTCAAATCAAACATATTTGGTAAATATCCGCAGTAGGGTTATATGTCAATTCAGTACATGGGCAATTCAGTATAGGACAATTCAGTACAGGGCAATTCAGTACATGGATAATTCAGTACACAGGCAATTCAGTACACGAGCAATTCAGTACATGGGCAATTCAGTACAAGCTTTTTTGTAGCAATTTTTTCAATTGACAAAAAATTCAAGGGAAACTTATCATTTTCATATTGGGATAATTGTTAAAACCCTTAAAAGTAGCAGGCCTGATAATGTGCAACCACCACCATTATTATTTAAGACACATCTAGCAAGAACAAAATGTTTACAGTTATTAGATATCACCAAATTACCCTAAGTTTTTTATTTGCTGACATTCTGAGTCTCCAGTTATCTGGTAACTGAGATATAACCTTAATGCCCTACCCATATATTCTGTTACACAGGCACTCCCACATTTTCTTTCAGGGAGAAATAAGTATGGGAAATAAATGCAATTCCTCTCCCACACTCTTTTTTTCCTGAATAAAAGGTTGCCTTCCTTTACTGCTGCTCAGGCGGAATTAAGCGTGCGAAAGAAAAGCAATTCCTCTCTCACACTCTTTCCTGCCTGAATAAAAGGATGTCTTCCTTTACTCCCGCTCAGGCAGAATTAGGTGTAGGAAAAGAAAGCATTTTCTCTCCCACACTCTTTTCTGCCTGAGTAAGGAAAGAGGGTAAACTTTTTTTCTCCCACACTACACCCTTCCCAGTTTTACAGACAAATGATTATTTTCTCACATACCTTTCTACTATACTCTTCCTGTTAGTACAGTGGGGAGATGACCTTGGCAAAACAGCCCACATTCTGCTTTAAAAGGAGGACTAAAATTTTAGTCAGTCTCAATCTTCTTAAATATTTTGACCTGTCAAGCCTAATTAACGTCCAAAGTTTAGAATTTAAATAAAAATGGCATTTTCAATTTCAAAGTCAGAGAAGAACAAAGATGTTTTACAGCTTGATGGTCATGACTACCTGTTCCACAGGTCACATACCACTAGTGACATTAAGGTATGGCGCTGTCAAAAGTACGAAACTTGTCCTTCAAGAATGTCCACATCTGTAAATCAGATTGTAAAGCCTCCAACTGAGTGACTGGTGACCCAATACAGTCAAAGGCTAGAGCAGTCATAGCAAGCCTGAGACAGGAATCTTCAAGACCCCAGGCATCTACAAGGAATATTGTGGGGCAACATTTTCAGGGGCAGTCTAATGATGTTCTTGCCAGACTACCGAAACGAGCTGATGTTAAGAGAAATGTTAAGCAGATCAGGCAATATGCAAAAACCATTTTGCTTTCTCCAAAATCAATGAACTTTGATATTCCCCCAGAATTTAATGAAATTGTTTTATATGATTCTGGAAGGGCAGATCCACAGCGAATTCTTGCTATTGGTAGCAATGACTTGCTTCATTTTCTTGAAGGTGACACCAATAAAACAAGTAAGTGCAGTTGGCAGAGAGACTGGCAGCCAAAGTTGCTGGTTATCAAAATGAAGATGACAAGCTTCGCTACCTGAGTGCAATCAGTAATATGCAAGTCAGATAGATATGAAAGCAATTAGCAATATGCAAGTCAGATAGATATAAAAGCAATCAGAAAAAATAGCTAACCATGAATTTCATTAAAAAACATTTCAGAAAAGTAACCAGTTTATGTATAAGTATGTAAAATAGTAATCTTTAAAGAGAAGATATATTAAATTGTAGCTTCAGAAGGTTTATAATAAATCATGTGTTTCATTTAAGCCAAAGAAAATTAGATATTTATGAAGGGGATTCATTTAAATGGTATCTCTACATTAGGTCATATAGGTTTGGTTCTCTTTTGCACCAACTCTGCTCGCTGTTCTTGAAGTTAGTTGTATA
Source organism: Hydra vulgaris (assembly GCF_038396675.1). NCBI lineage: Eukaryota > Metazoa > Cnidaria > Hydrozoa > Anthoathecata > Hydridae > Hydra > Hydra vulgaris. The sequence continues at coordinate 45,325,596 of NC_088920.1, read as the reverse complement.
TATCTTTAGGATAATAATGTAAAAGAGAATAGTCTTCAAAAAGTAGTAGTAATTAGTGAAAAGTTTTAATACTGAGAATATTGCTAATTTGCTATCCTTTGTGCCTAAAATTTTGAAAAACTATAACAAAGTAGAAAAAGATAATAAGACTGTAAGAGGTAAAGAGGAAAATTTTTTGTACCTATATATAAATTACAGTACTTATTATCCATGTACTGAATTGCCCTGTACTGAATTGTCCTGTACTGAATTGCCCATGTACTGAACAGCCCTTGTACTGAATCGCCTGTGTACTGAACTGACCATGTACTGAATTGCCCATGTACTGATTTGCCCTGTACTGAATTGCCTGTGTACTGAATTGCCCTGTCACCCCGCAGTAGTATTCACTTTCTAAGCAAATGCTAGAAGAAGTGTGCTTCTTGTTATCAATACTATTTAATACCTATCATATATATAATCATATTATTTACTTTTGTCTGTTATATAGTTAGAGGTGTCTTTTTTTTGTCTAGTTTTTGTCATCATCCGTAACTTACTATAAATGTATGATTGTGTTCTGTTTGAACCTTTAGCATCGTTTTCACTCACCCATAAGTTGCTATTTATATGTAAGTTTGTTGATAGACGGGGTGGTTGTTTACATGCAATTAGTGGCTAAAAGAATGTTAATGTTCTAGCAAATTCATTGAAAAAGCATTTCACAATACAAAACTCAAAGGACTGGCTTCTCTAAATCAATTTAAAGAATTTTTTTTTCTCTAGTACAGCTTTTTACAGCAATCTGAACTGCTAACTTTTTATTACTAAAACGATCTTTTGCTTGATCCATCTTCAAGTAAAAGAGTAAAGAAAGTTTTTTCTAATATCCAGCCAGTAATTGCATTTAAACAACCACCCTCTACTAAGAACACTTAATTCTGAAAAATTCCAATTAATCAATAAAGAAGTTGGGTTATTTAAAAAAATAAGTAAGTTCTATCTTCAAGACGTTGTTTATAACATCAAATAGCACTATATGCAAGATAAAAAGCCATATTGTTTGTTGTATTAAGAATGAAAAATACTATTTAAAATACTTATCTTGTAACAGGAAAGCAAGTTCTAAATCGGGACAATAAATGAATGGATAATTAATGAAAAGGTTTGATAACCATGTATAAAATTGTCAACGTGCAAATAATTCTATTAAAGAACCTTTTTTCATCTTTTTATATTTCTATAACTCAAAAGTGAAAAAAAAAACAACCTTATGTTTAATAAAGCATGACACTTTTTAATTGACATTTCCTGTTAAAATTTTCTTATTATGTATACAATTGTGTATGCAAAATGTATACAAAACTAAAAAAATTTTCTTATTATGTATACAATTTTAAAATAAAATTTTCTTATAAAATAATATAATTGACATTTCCTGTTAAAATTTTCTTATTATGTATACAAAATGTATACGAAACTAAATTTTCTTATTATGTATACAATAATAGCACTACTGATGATTTTAAGAAAGGCCTCTAGTGCTACCTCATTATATAGAGTAATTTTTTGCAAATATTTTGTTTGCAAAATAAAAAAGAAAAGATACTCCATATATTGTTTATGTGGCTGACAAACAACTTTTATGTTAAATATCTCTCTCTCTCTCTCTCTCTCTCTCTCTCTCTCTCTCTCTATATATATATATATATATATATACATATATATATATATATCATATATGTATTATATATATATATATATATACATATATATATATATATATATATACATATATATATATATATATATCATATATGTATTATATATATATATATATATATATATATATATATATATATATATATATATATATATATATTTTATATACAGATACTTCATGAAAAAATTTGTAAATATACTTATATACAAATAAAGCATAACCTGGTTATCTTCCAGAGTTTGAAATATCTCCTCAGTACTTTTTAACTTAAAATGGCCACGCTCTTTGTATGGCACAATATCTAGATTCATTATTTCCCAAACATTGGAAATATCTTTCAGAGTTTTTTCAATCAGTAATTCTTTACTTGCAGATGCAGATATCTCATTTATCTGTTCTGCAAACTGATCCAAGCCAAGAATTATAATTTTTTCCAGAGTAAAATCATCGTCTTGATGATCAAAATGTTTTTGCATTGCAGTTTTTATCTGGTCCCAATGTCTTTCTCTAATGGCATCATTTTTCAAGTCTCGAATTAAAGGCATTGTTCGAATAAGTTGATCGATTCGGGATCTTATTGTGTCATTAATTTCCCAGTTTTTATCTTTGATTTCTCGATTTATTTTAATGCATTGTTTAAACAAATTTTGAGATATTTTTTCCATTTCAGTTGTTACAAGATTTGTAAACTTTTCAGTTTTCCATTGAGCCCATAATATCTCCCATTCTTCAGTTATTAGCCATATCTTAAAATTATTCAAAAAAACTTCTAAATTAAACTTATGCCACTCATTAATAACAAATAATATTGTAAGATACATATAATGAATGATTTTAGCCAAAGCAGACCATTATAACCAAACAATCAAATAGTTGATAAAACAATCAATTAAAAAAAAGTTTAAATAAAAATAATCAAAAACTATTTAATCAACAATCAATTATCAACATTTGAGATAACAGTCAACTCATAAAAAATTAGATCTATAATTTTTTTTTATTTTATAATTTATAACATTACCATTATTTTAGTTCCTTACCATTTATTTTATTTATTTAATGATAATAAATTTACTTATCATAGTTTATATTAATTAAGTTGATATTATTATATCATTAAATTAAATTTAAATTTTTTTTTACATATTTCAAATGATTCAAAGCTAATTCACCTGTTCTAAGAAGTTAATATTTGTTTCTAACAACTGCAAAAGCTTGGAAGACTGGTGCTCAATTTTGAATATTTGAAGGCCGTTTTGTAAAGATTTTTCTTCAGCCTTCTCTACATCAGTTTGCTGCTTAAAGGCTTTAATTGAAGCTAATGCTTCTCCCACAAACGTTTTTGATGTAAATGGTCCTCTAAGTGCAAACTCATCAACTAGAGCATTCACAGATTTTTTAAATTCCTCAGCTTGCAAAAGAAGAGCTGATCTAAACCTATCTTTGCTCTTCTTTAACATGATTTCACTGTCAATGAGACACTGTTGAAACGATATCCATGCTGATCCAAGCATCTGGAGTTGCTCTTGAACCTAATAACACACCAATTTGATTGAAAATAATAGTGTTAATTGTATATAATAAAATAAGTATAAACCATAAGAAATATACTGAGAATATATTTTGACTTTATCGTTATACAATAACAATTAAAAAAAAAAACAACCTCTTCAGAGACATTAATTTCATATTTTTCAAGGATGAAAAATTGCTCATGCACTGGGGGTATATTTGATTCGATATTCAAAAGATTGGCTTGTAGCTCTTCCAGTAAATTAATGCTACATTTTAACTGCTCAAGGTTTTCTGGAACTGCTCTTATAAGTTTAGAATTTGTATTCATGTAACTGTGCAGCTCTGAGAGCTTTGCAGTACCCATTTCTTTTAATACTCTTGTGAAACCATTTTGCCACTCATTACAATGAGATAGAATAGAAAACTTCAATGGAGAAGAATCAAGAAGTATGAACTGTATGGTTATTATTGTCTCCTCTTTCTGCACATTATTTGCAACTTCAGTATACCTAAAAAATAAAATAAAAATTAAGTTATTTTTAGATTGTTGTGTATCCTAGTCTTTTCATAATTATTATTTAAAAAATAATTCCACAAAAAATATTTCAGCACAAATGCGCAAAAAAAGATTTTTTTTTTTGCATAAATTATGCGAAACCTTTTTTTTTTTAAACAACACTTATGAAAAAACCAGGATACACAACAATCTAAATAAGAAATTTGGACCATTATGATCACATTAGAAAAAAAAATTTACAAAATATTGAGATTTACCTTGCGCTCAAAGCCAAATAATTTAGGAATAATTTGGGCATTTTCGGGGTATTTTGCCACTTGAGCACAAGGTAAATGTCAATATTTTTGGAATTTTTTTTTTTTGTAATCGCATTTTTTTTATATTTGCCACAAATTTGGGTTCTTATGTATTCTTGTTTTGAAAATTTTATTTTTTTAAACACCCTTTATATATATATATATATATATATATATAAAATTTGGATTCATCCTTTAGCCGGATTTTGCTGAAGTAATTGAAAGTTTCAAAAGATGTTACTTAATGATAACTGGTGTAATGCACCCGAAATTCACAGTGTTTTCTGCCACATCAAAGATTTCCTGTCGCAAAGGATCCCCCTTGGGCTCTATAGTGAACAAACTGTCGAAACTTATCAAGACTTATAAACATTGGTCAAGGTATTAACGAAAAAATAATCGTACAGAGTACAAAGAAAGATTGTTATGCTGCATAACTGATTTGAACAGTACACATCTTTAAAGAACTGCTACCATAATTTGATTTATTAAATTAGGCAGCAGAAAATCATAGCTTACAGTTTATAATGAAAACTTTACCCATTTTAATCCTTAACTGCTGTTATTAATTATGAATTTTAATATTGAATGTAAAAATATTGAAGAGTATTTGACTAAAAGTGAATAGCAATCTATTTTGAATAAATTTCTTGTGGAGAAAACCAAACACCATGTCTTATAAATTAATCAGATGCTATTTGATGGTAATATAATGTCAAAACTAGGGTTTATATAGTTATTTTTTCACTTCATTTTAAAAGTCAATGTATTTAAGAAGGTTTTAAGGGCCAATAAGAATTCTTTAAACAGAAACATTTTTTTAAACATTGTTTAACCAATTAATAGTCCTTTTGCCAGATTTTACACCTTTTTTGACACTATTTTTTTTCATTTTAGCAGCAGTTTATACTTCAGGAAATGTTGTGATATTTACACCATGCATAAGCCAATTCAAACCGTTTCAAATAGAAAATCAACATTTTTGTCTATAGAATAAAAAGGATAGATACAGTATCGGACAAAACGAGTGCAACCAAATAATGCTAACTCAGTTTCTTTACATAAAAGTGCTGCATTTTTTCAATTTAGAGAAATAACTATGTAACTGTTTAGATACAAAGTTCTTCAAGTTTTATTCATCACAAAGTTCATTATTTGTACACGAAAATTAATAAATTAATCAAAAGTATTAAAAAAAGTTGATTTCCTTCTGGACAAAACAAGTACAACTCGACAAAATGTTGACTAAGTTGTATTTCGCTATCAATATTTCGTGGCGAATCCTTTGTTGTCGATCACAGCCTTGTATCTTCCAGGCATAGATTCGATCAGATGATTAATGAAACTTTGTGGAATCGCTGCCCAGGCCTTTTGGATTTTTTTAAACAGTTGATCCTTATTACGAACTCCTTCACGATTAATTCTGCGGTTGACGATCTCCCACAGGTTCTCGATAGGGTTGAGATCCGGTGATTGAGGCGGCCAATCCATCACCGATAGGTGGTTGTCTTGAAACCACTGCTTGACTACTTTTGCAGTGTGTTTCGGATCGTTGTCTTGCTGATAAACCCATTTTATTGGCATATTCCATTTAGCATGAGGTAACATAACATCTCAGGATTTTTTTATACATGAAACGGTCCATTAATCCATCGTTTTGATGTATTGGACCTAGACCGTTAGCAGAAAAATACCCCCAGACCATTACATTGCCTCCACCATGCTTCACCGTCTTATGGCAGTAACGTAAATCGAGGCGTTTTTTGGCCGGTCAACGTACATGGCAAATGCCATCGCTCCCAATGATGTTGAACTTCGATTCATCACTGAACAGGACAGTTCGCCATTTCTGCACATTCCGGTCAATATGAGATGTAGCAAACAGGAGTCTTTTCTTCTGGTTTTTTAGTGAAATCAGCGGTTTCTTTGCAGGGCGTAGAGAAAACAATCCGGTTTCAACAGCACATCGTCTTATTGTTCGGTCCGATACAGGCAGCTCTAATTGCTTTCGTATCTTGACTGATGATATCCAGGGATTTTTCTTGACGCATCTGACGATCGTAGAATCCTCTCTAGAAGTGGTGGAACGCGGTCTTCCACCTTTGTTATCTGCTGCCAACTTTCCCGTAGAACGATATTTGGAACATAGTCTCGATACGGTCCATTTTTTCACGCGATATTTATCACAAATACTTTTTTGTGACATTTCACTTACGTAATCGCCAATAATTTTCTTTCTTAGTTCTAATCCAAAACTGTCGGCCATTTTTGCACTTGAAGTAATAAAAATAATAAAAATAAATAATCATGCTTCTCAAGGCTTACTGTGTTACATTTACCTTGTGATGATACAATAATGCTCTGTGGAACACAACGTCTTGGTTGAATGTGGACTGTATTGATGTAATGAAACACTTGTTGTATTTCACTTCTTGTATTGATGTTCTTCGATAAAACACTTTGATAAAACTCACATCAATAAACTGTCTTGATAATACTGACTGGTTGACTTCCATATACTGACTGAGTTACATGTCGATTTACATGTCTCTTATATAGTAAAATGAACCTGTGTGAACCTGTTCTGGAAGATTCTAGATGCTTCTTTTCGATGCTTCCGGAAGCTTCTGGATGCGTTTGGATGCTTCTGAATGTTTCTGGATATTTCTGGATGCTACTGGATGCTTCCAGATGCTTCTTCTGGAAACTTCTGGAAGCTTCTGCATGCTTCTGGAAACTTCTGGATACTTCCTTTAATTATTAAAAAACTTCCGTGACGTTGACTGGACTAAAGAAAATGAAACAAACCAAAAAAGTTGCACTTGTTTTGTCCGCTTCAAAATGGCACTTGTCAACGAAATTCTGTCTGTGTGCTGTCACCTGTCAGTTGATTGCTCATGTCATGGCATGCTATGACTCCAGACTTCTGAACTGTTTGCTGTGGTAGTATAGTTCGTTTCGTTTTTAAGACATGTAAAAGTAGGAACACTTTTTTTGCATTGTTCGATGTTGGTTGCAAATGTTTTGTCCAATACTGTATATCAATAAAACAGTTATAAAAAAAAATTGTTGCTATTACATAGCAGAACACACAAATTACAGTAATCAGTAATGTTTTGAGGTCTAAGTAGTAAAAAACTAACAAAATATAAATTAACACCGCCATAAATCCTTAACTAGTATACCAATCCAACTGAAATTTTATCCAGAGTTTAGTGTGGCTATATGCTATATTTGCTCCAATTTTTATCAAATTATATAAAGTAGTTTTCATTCTACAGGTGTTTTTATTACCGCACTATGAAGGCAAAATTTCACTTAACTTGAACATTCAAATTAAATTATTTATGGCTGACTAAACTAAAAGAATTCAAAATTTGCATCACAGGGTACCTTGATGCGTGCGCTATCACCCCATGTAATTGGCATTCTTCGGTCAGCTGGGTATTATTAGGATCCATGCTAACCATGAACTTAGTTAAAAAAATCTTCTTATATAACTTTATGGAACTTTGATATTTCAAATTATCAAAGGGTGGAGCTGGCTCCAGAGCCAGCTCTGATAAGAAATATTTTAGTTCCAGCTCCAGGCTCAGCACTATGCAAAATCACCAGCTCCAGAGAGCTCAGGCTCCAGCTGTGAAGCTACTCTAAAGCTCTGTATATATATATATGTACCCAGGAAATACTGTTTTAGTAGATTTGCAGTGAACCTATATCAGCATTTTTTAAAGGTTCATTGGAGTTTTGCTTATCCATTACTTAGCATACCATTAGTGGCAGCCATTATAAACGTCAGTTTAATAACTTTCCAACAATTTAATAGTAGCTACTCATCAACTATCCAATTTTGGCTGCTTTTACTTATTGGTTGTTTAGTACACTAAGTAACCAATAAGTAAAACTAAAGCGGTCAGCTTAAAATGTCTATATAGGACCACTAAAATTCTATTATAGAATGTTTGCAGGGTGAATATATATCTATATCTATATATATGTATATATATATATATATCTATATATATATATATATCTATATATATGTATATATATATATATATCTATATATATATATATATCTATATATATATATCTATATATATATATGTATATATATATATATATATATATATATATATATATATATATATATATATATATATATATATATATACAGCGCTCAAAATAATTATTTAAAAGTTGTTGATCAACATTGAACAGCAGAAATGGTAAAAATTGAAAAAGTCAATCAAATAATTTTAAAGACAATCAAAATTTCGCGGTTTTTTTAATTAATGTTTTTATTGTAAACTAAAGATTGTAGGCAATTAAATTTGATTAGCCCTAATTAATTTTGCAATATCAAAGCATCAATTTTTCTAAATGCCGAAAATCGGCTGTTATTTCGAGCACTGTACACACACACACACACACACAGATATATATATATATATATATATATATATATATATATATATATATATATATATATATATATATATATATATATATATATATATATATAAATTAGTAAAAAACACTTATCTAACTTTTTTCTTCAACTTGAAGTTTCACCATTGCTAGATCATCAGGAAGAGTAATTTTACAAAATTAGGTTTGGTGTCAATTGTGTAGTTAAAAAAAATAAATAAATATATATATATATATATATATATAATTATATATATAATTATAAATATATATAATTTAGTTGATGCAACTAGAGATGATAGTTCCTTTGTAGAAAGAGAAAAAGATGCAACATTACGATGATGGGAAAAAGGCTCAAGCTTAGCAGATAGACTTGGTCCAACTACAATACAATACTTTTTGAGCATTTTCTTGCAGAGAAAGAACATATTTGAAGGGCCAGCTCTAATGAGACAACAGCATTCCATACAGGGATGAATAAGATTTGTAGAGGTAGAGAATGGATCCAGGAGTAAGAAATTAGCAAGCACAATAAAAAGAACCAACCTTAGTAAATGCTAATTTAGCAATTGATTGAATATACAGTTTCTATAAAAAGTCAGTAGTAAACGATAATCCAAGAAGACATAAAATATAAGGAATCAGTGAGAGGGTTGCTATTCATTAATATAGTAATGTAGACAGCATTGCAATATCTGTTTTCAGTTAAGAACTGAGTTTTAAGTGAGATCAGATTCAAGAGTGGCTGCCTGTTTTGAGTTTTCAAAAAGAGAAGACTTTTTGCCAAGACATGAGTATAAAGTTGAGCAAAAATCAGCAAAAAGGCTATTTTAGATGTAAGGTTATTGGAAAAATCATTAATATAAATAGGAAACAAAACAGGACAAAACCTTGAGGTATCCCAGAAGTTACTTGAAATGAAAAAGATTGTTAGTCTTTGAGGATGACTTTATTAAAGCAAAAAAAAAACAGAAAAAAACAATTTGATCATCTCAAAAACAGATACACCATATGAAACAAGTATATGGAGAAGAACAGCATGCCACACTTTGTCAAAAGTTTTAGACATGTTAAAAGCAATAGCCCTAGCCTCTCCGACGTCCATATAATGTACAACAAAGTCCTTTAGTCACAGCAGTTAGCAAGAAAGCTGTAGAGCGAGAAGATCAAAAACCATATTGATTTTCTGACAGTAAAATTTTACTCAAGATGGAATATGAAAAGTTCGTTTTTTCAAGACTCAAAGACCTTGCTAATAACAGAATGAAGAATGATTGGACGATAATTTAAGGGTCAGAATGTTCACCAGAGTTTTTGAAATTTGGAATAACAGATGCCATTTTCCATCAGGCAGGAAAACAAGACTCAGTCAAACACTTATTAAATAGTTTAGAGAGAATCGAAGGGAGTTCTGGAGAACAATTTTCTGAGACTATGATAGGAATGTTGTCTGGATCACAAGCCATAGAAATGTTTGAGATATCACTATTGAGATATGACTTAAGCATCAGAAGCTGGAATGGTTTGAATGTCTAACAATGGGTTTACCTGTTTAATTAAAATGGAAGGAAAGGAATGGCCATAACATTCAAGTTAGAAATTCTTTGCAAACAATTCTGCTTTATCCATGGGAAAAGTAACAAGATCAGTCTCATAAATGAGAGATGGAAAGTTAAACCTACCTTGTTAATAACGCTGTTGTATATATATATATATATATATATATATATATATATATATATATATATATATATATATATATATATATATATATATATATATATATGTATATATATGTATATATATTATTTAGCAGCTGCACAAAATTAAAACCATGGAGTAGAATGAGGCTTGACTTGGAACCAACAAGTAGGAATAAAAGCTTCCATTCCTGCCTGAATCCAGGAGGTTACATAAGAGGCATATTTATCAGCTGAAAGAAGGCATACTTTTCATCTGAGAGAAGGCATATTTATCAGCTGAGAGAAAAGATATTAGCCCAAGGACTGTCACAAAAAAAATCTTAAAAAGAATCCCAGCAAGCTTTAGAGTAGTAGAGATCATTGTATGGTCAGAACCACATAAAGGAAAAAAGGAGAACACAAGCTAGGATCAGAGACAAGACATAAATCAAGGAGTGAAGGTAAATGATTAGGGTTTTTATGAAAAAGAATCACAAAGTTAACAATCTGAGAAAATAAATTATAAACTTTAATAAAATTATAAACAAGAAGGGTCAGTGGCGTTAATGCCAAACCATTCAATGTAATGAGTTTTAAAGTCACCAATAACAGCAACATTGGCAGAGGGGTAAAAAGAGAGAGCATGGTCAATTTGATTCAAAATTACATCTTGAAGAGTGCAATAATAACAAATAGAAAAGTGATAGAGTGAATAGGTGTTACGCAAAAACACATAAAAGAATGGTCAAAGGATTTAAACCTAATTTCATGACAAATACCTAAATTGATGCATATGTATACCCTTAAGCCAAGCATGTGACTGTTGGAGTCTTTGCAAATAAAAAAATAGTACCAATCAAAACTGAGATCTGAAGAAGTAATAGCGAAATTTAAATTAGCCTCACTAAGAGCACGCAAGTCTGGTAAATTTTGTCTTAAGTAAAATTCAACTCATGGAAGATTGGTTAGATATATTTGTAAAAGATATATTAAAACAGTTAGGTGGTGTGGATGGTTTTTATGTTTAATATTTTGGGCTTTAACATGTTTTAAGTTTAGAAAGAACTAGACTCATTCAAAGTTAGGGCACGGCCTCATAAGCAACAAGCTATGCAATTGTCTCAGTCCTGGTAATTAATCCTAAGTTGTAATATAGGGCTCCTTATGTAGACTTGACAATGCATGCATAGCCACTATCACTGCTATATTATTTATATATATATATATATATATATATATATATATATATATATATATATATATATATATATATATATATATATATATATATATATATATATATATATATATATATATATATATATATATATATATATATGTATATATATATATATATATATATACATACATACATACATATATATATATATATATATATATATATATATATATATATATATATATATATATATATATTTTTAATATTGAAAACAACCATAAATCCTTACTAACTTAATTTTTTTTTTCCTTTTTTGCTAAAGGCTATAAAGATTGATTGAAAGCAAAAGTCATTTATTACTTTTTCTTTATTGTTTTTGAGCTTACCTCGGAAAATAAAAATGTGCACAAACAGACAACCTCTATGTTTTTATGATTTTATATATATATATATATATATATATATATATATATATATATATATATATATATATATATATATATATTCACAGTTAATTCCTGGTCAAACAAAGGTTAACTGGAACTTAATATGGAACTGCTACATTTTGTCTCTTGATATTGTCTAATTGATTACTACTAAATTTTTTGTAAAACCAAATCTCTAAAAACTCGAATTTTGTTAAATTGAACCGATTGTTTGCTTCCTAGCAGCATATTTCCTTGGTTAACTTGAACTTTTTGTATAGGAATTTAAGAAATTAAAGAAACTTGATTTAAAATTTTTTTAAGAAGTTCATGTAAAGCATAAAGAACAGTAACTTGATTTTTCTATAGTTTTTCATTGTATTTAGATCTGAATAGAAAAGATCATTATCAGACCTAAAATAATGCTTTAGTAAAATAACGTTAAAAAAATAATTATCTTACTTGCATCGGTCTCTTGGAGGTTCTAGTTATCAGGAACTAAATGTATATATTAGGGGACAATAAAACATTAGTTGAAAAAAAATACAGGTAAAATTTGTATATGTAACAGCTATAAAATTTGCCTTTTTGTTTAAAATCATCGAATTCAAAAAAATATATATAAAAAATAATAATAATACGCTTCAGGTTCTTCAGGTGTCCCAAGTGGTAAAAAAAGGGGCCAAAAAGTCCTTTAAATTTTTTTTTCTTTACAGTTTTAGAATTTTTCATACATATTTTTTAACTATTAGCAATGCTAATAGTTAATTGTGAAAAAAAAAATTAAAGATCTTTTTTGGCCCCTTATAACCCCCTTGGGGCCCTTGAAGACCATAACTTTCTTAAGGGAATTTGATCATTATAATCCAAAAAATTAAAACTAAAATAGTATAAATAGTGATACAGTTTTGAAATTTTTTTTTCAAAAATCACAATTATATACTAATTTAACATTCCTTGTCATTTGGAAAAGAACCATCAAAACTAAAAAAAAGACATAAGAATTTATCTAAGTTAATTCATATTTATATCTAAATGTTACAACATATTACAATATTACCAATGGTGTATAAAAGTATTCAGCATAACTCTTACTTTATAACATAAAGTAAAAAAATTTTATACAACTTTAATACAAGTCAAGACAATGTTTGAAATGCAGATGTCTTAAACAAAAATGAAGGTTTGATAATCTTTTCCAAATCAATAAGATCGATGTAATCAGAAATGTCATAGTTTAGTTCAGGAACAATAAATTGTTCAATTCTGGTAATTGGCTGTGACCTTGTTTTTAAAATTCTGCACTAATTAAATTCACAAACATGATTTTGCTCATCTGTAATCATTGCATGATGAATGTTTTCACGATGAGCGAAATAGCTATTTCGTTTTATAACAGAATTGATATTGTCTTTTAGTTCAGAAGACGTATAAGGCAACATATTAATTGTTTCCACAAGTGCTTAGCTCCATGTTTACAAGAAGGTTTGGAATTTATGTAAAACCACATTGGAACATAAACACAAACAGTATAAGTAGACAAAGTACTCTGACAGATTTAAGGTAGACACATACAAATGAAGCCCACAGTTTGCCGCCATTAGCTACTATGAATGATTTAGCGATCCTGGAAGCAGTTATGTTAATGCTGACAAGTATTCACCAAGAAGAAAGCACTTGTGATTACCCACAAATACTTTTGATACATGCTGAGGCTTTTTAACTTTACCGTAGGCAAATCAATTTGTATTTTTTTTAAACAAATTACAGTCAATTGTTGACATGTTGATAATACTGTACCTATAGGTCCAGAAAATCCACAAGAACCGATTGTCGAGCTATCAAGGTATTGGAATAAATAACGCAGTGACAATACATTGCTATGAAGCTAATATACTAGCCACTGTAATGGGCTTCTTATTTCTGATAACACCATTGGATTGCCCAGTGTTGATATTAGTACCATCATATCCAGTTGCTATCAGTTTACTTAACAAAATTCTATTTGTGCAGAACTACTGTCCCATTAGACAGTGATATATGACTGATTGACTGATGTACAAAGTACCAGGTTCTTTTATTAACGATATTTCTTCTGTGCTAATTTTTTGATGGTAATATTTTCCAAATAAGGTACTTTTTTTCATATTCATATGATCAATACTTTATTCTCTCATGTTGCACTTTATTCGGATTGATAACATTTATTATATTCTCTGCTGCTACTAGCTTAAAGTCTTCCAAAACCATTAATGCTACGGCTGCAGCTGAGTCCATGTTTGTCGCATGCTATTGTTAATGCTGGCATTAACAATAGCATGACAGTGCAGAGGATTTAAGAGTTATATCAGTGCTATGTGCGGATTTATTAAAATCAGGTTCATATTCAGAAACTTTGCCTAATTGGCTCTCATCGTTAGTTCCAGAAATCTTACCATTAAATGTTGAAATGCTCATATTACTAATATTGGATATTTTCTGACACTTTTCAGTTCATTGAAATTCATCAGCTTTCCTCTTCTGATATTGTCTAATGTTTTTTGTTGCCACTTTGCCTTCTGTGCCAATAAACATTAAGCAATTAGTTCACTGGTCAGTTAAAAATTCTTGCTCCACAGTATGAACTTTACATATTTTACAGCAGTTGCAATCTTCCAAAGCGCAATTGCATGCTGCAATATCAAATTTTTTATTTGCTTTTGTCTCCTAAGCATCAAAATTTTTCTTTGTACTTCTCCTTATACCTCTAGTCATTACGTTGGATCTTGAACGGCTTAATCAGTTCCCTATATTGGTCGTAGTAAGTTTTGATTAGTTTTAACTCTTGTATGTGATATCACTGGAATAAACTCTTTCATTCAAATTTTTTCAATGGTTGTAGAAACCTTTTCTGCTATTTCTGATACGGTAGAGTCTTTGGTATAAAAGTTTGGTTTTAGCTCATGCTTAACAAGAAAATAGTATTTCATAAAATTCTCATAGATTAGTAAAACGAACTCAGATAAATTTTTCTTGTTTTTGGGCCTGCTAGTTGATTGTAGGCCATCACCAAAGAATTTATATCTTAATACAAAAAGAGAAAATGTGCCCCTATTTAAAACATAGCATCTATAGTATTATGTATTAAAACTATATTATATACAGTAATTTAAAAATACATGTAATTAATTAAATCCATATAATAATGTCGTATTATTATATGGATTTAATCGTTTCAATGAAACAATTACTGCGAGCACATTTATAACTAAATAAAACTCTTACAGAATACGTAATATCAATATCCAAAAATTCCAAAAAACTCAAAAAAAAAAATTTTATTAATGTAAAAAATAACTTTGAGGTTTCCCAAAATGGTTAAAAGGGTGCCAAAAGCTCATTTTAATTTTTTTTTTTACAATTAGTATTGCGAATAAATATTAAAAAAAAAAAATCTAAAATTTAAAACAAAACAAAACAAAATTTTTTAAAGGCTTTTTGGCCCCCTTTCTTGCGCTTGGGGCACCTGAAGACTATAATTTTTTTTAATATTTTTTTTTGATAATTTTTAAGCTAAAGGCAACTTTTTGTAGCTATTACATTTATAGAACTTTAATTTTTTCAATGCACCCTAATGCATATACACATTAATATGTTATTTTGCATGTACATTCAGAAACTTACACTTTGATTAAGCTTCATTTAGCAAATTTATGACCATATCAGATTGTCAAAAGTCAACATTAAATGCTAAGTTTATGACCCTAATGATTTTACTGGTATTGTTACGACTATTAAGTAATTTGACTGTCGGCGAAATCGACTTATATATTTTCTAAAGTAAACTAAAATCAATTGATACATTTTTGAAATTGATTAAGTTGACTAAAAGTCGATTTAGTCGAAGTATGGAAATAATTTAATTTTTTGAAATAAATTGTAATAAAAATAATAATTTATACTCTATATAAAAGTAATTTATATTTGCTTTCTATTTTTAACATCATATCATTTAAATAATAATGGAGGAGAGAAAGGCCATTCCATTAACAAGACAATTTATTCCCAGACCCCAATGATTCAGGGACCTTTATACTTAAATACTTGCTATCAAAAAGGTTATTACAATCATATTTACAATGTGATTGTATAGATTAATGAAATTTATATTTTGGAGCTTCACAACATAAATTTGGCCTAGAGCCCTGAGCCAGCTTGGTGCGGCCATGTACAAAAGAAAAATATATTAATGAAATAAACAATCGAAAGTTTAGTTTGGTGTAAATAATGCTAACATGCTATGAATTAAATAAAACGTTAAGAGAGTAAACAGAAAACTAGAGAAAAGGTCATCTATAAAGTACATCACGCTTTAGGGGTGTGTGGGGGAGGGGTTAGTGGTTTTGTAACTACTCATACAAAACTTGTAACTAAAAAGTTATGATTGTGACAAGAGGGCTTAAAACGGTTAAAAATTGCATGAAGTAATTTGTGGACAACCCCTAATGGTTATAATATTACATAATATTGTTACTAAATGAAGAAACAAAAATTAAAGATTAAAAAGTTGAATCAAATCTTTAGTAGATTAAATTGACTATTCAATTTTTCAAAGTTGACTAATTTCAAATTTCAACTAGTCGACTTTTAGTTGATTTAGTCAAAGTTGATAGCAACACTAGATTTTACTATAATTAGCATATAATTTTGTTTGTAAGTCAAATTATCTGGCAGGTAAATAATGTAAAAGACACAAAAAAGAGGCCTTAGGACTGATCCCATTGGATCTCATCATATATTATTCATAGCAATCTCTGATATACTAAGAACAATGTATTATGATGATATGTATATATATAAATGATGACATATGTGTATATATATATATATATATATATATATATATATATATATATATATATATATATATATATATATATATATATATATATATATATATATATATATATGTATATATATATTAGCCCTCAGAATTAGAAAAAAATGAGGTCGGCAGTAATTTGCCAACCTCAAAATGTGTTTGAGGTCGGCATCAGGTCAGCAGAAAAAATGTGAAAGGGTTGACCATAAAACATAGAATTGATGTCAGCAATATTATGCCGACTTCAAACACTTTTAGATCAACAGTTAGGTCAGCATTGCCAAATGCCGACCCTAATTCCAAGGGCTATATATATGTATATATATATACATATATATATATATATATATATATATATATATATATATATATATATATATATATATATATATATATACACACACATATATATATATATACGATTTAATACTTCATTATCATAATAATGATAATAAAGTATTAAAATAGACAAATTGTATTAACTAAATAGCTTGCCTTGCAATATCAGCATCAAATGAAGAGACCGGAGGATTTAACCTTTGATAGCGCCTTATAAAGGCTTCCTTATCAAGCTCCCAAATTTCTTTATAACTGTCCCATATTGTTAGATACTTTAGTAGTTCTCCAGCATTTTTTGAGACTCCATTATTGATGATCCACTGCAATTTTTTTGTCTCTTCATCATCATCAATAACCTTTTTAATTGACTGCAAATAAAATTATAAACAGATTAAAATTTGACTAATGAAATAGTTTCTATATAGAAAATATATACATTTCCATAGCAAATATTTAAGGAAAATAAAAAACATAAATGTAAAGATTAGATAATAATAATAAGTTAATAAGAGTGCTTCAAGGTGAAGCTATAAAAAAGCAATATCTTATTCTACAGGTTAGTTTCCTACCGGTTGACCAGTATAATGAGAAATGAGTATGGATGGCAAACGTTCAAAAGAACTAACACAGTTTGTCAAACTGCTAGCAACCGAATTCACAACATCTGCAATTTTCTTTAACTTAGGAGAGAAATCAACTTGATTTTCTTCTAATACTACTTTGACACGAAATAGAGGATTTGGAGAACTTTTACTATCTCCATTTATTAACCGTGAAAGCTCTAGTAAAGACCATTTTATGTTTAGTCTAAAAGCATCCTCAATGAGTTTGTCAATTTTTTCGACAAAACTAAGCCAGTTTTGTTGCACCTAAATATAATTATTTTAAGAATGAACTCAGTGGCAATTAATAATTATACACAGAAATATAAAGTCAAATAAAAATTTAATTACTTCAGGACCATCTGATCTAAAAACTTCATAAATCTTTTTAAGTGTATTAATAATATCATAATGAAGGCTTGTTAGTTTAGATTTCACATAAATTTGATGATTTTCTTGTTCAGCTTCAAATTCAGAACCCTCATACACTCGTTTTGGATCAATTTTCAATAAGAGATTTTCACTGATCAAACTACAATTTTTTAAAATCAATACGTTTGAGGCTTTAAAGTGATTAACAACTGCTTGAAGTTTGCAACTGTTTAGTCGACAATCACTAACAAAATATTCAGAAACACCTTTTGATGCCCATGTCAACTTGGTAAGGCCAGGCTGAATTTTTTTATCGAGAAACCGGATTCTCTCCTTGAAAAGTGCCCGTTCTTCTGAATTTAGCATAGCTACAATTTTATTGTAATCACATACTACAAGAAGCACATTTTCTTTTAACATTCTCAGTTCTTCTCTCTTAGAATACACATTAGCAGCATAGTGGGGAATCTCAAACAAAAGTTTTTCC
Source organism: Hydra vulgaris (assembly GCF_038396675.1). Taxonomy (NCBI): domain Eukaryota; kingdom Metazoa; phylum Cnidaria; class Hydrozoa; order Anthoathecata; family Hydridae; genus Hydra; species Hydra vulgaris. Next base: position 45,307,187 of record NC_088920.1, on the reverse strand, counting down.
CAGTAACTTATTTCTTGAAACAACTTAAGTAAAGACCTATCAAAATCAAATTAAGTGATTTATAGAAAAAATGATTTTTAAATTGATTATATAAAATAAATTGCATTAAAAAATTAAAAAAGCAAACAAAGTCTTTTCAAATTAAGTATAACCTGTCAAAATGAATATCTAGCATTCCTGTTTTTTGAGTGTTCTTGCACATCAGAGGGACATCAAGAAGTTTAACAGTGTCTTTTTCCACAGTATTTGTCCACTCATTAAACAGTTTGCGAACATAATCATCAAGAGCTTGTGCCAATTGAGAATACTGCTGTTTAATTTCGTCACCTTGTTAAAAAATAATTTTGTATAAAAAAAAAATATCAGTGCAGTGAGGAAAGCTATATTTAAAAACCTTACCAAGTCCAACCTTGGGAAGAAAAGTTGCTTCTTTTAATGCAGAAAATGGTCTATCAATTCTTTTCTTTAAAGTGCGAGCCCATAAAGCTAACCCAGCATACTTGGGATACAGAATAGAAATATCTGGTCTTTGCAAGTTAAAATCTCTCTTTACTGCATTTAATTCTCCTTGAAATAAATGATAAATATCAACTGTTTTTTTGTCAATACATCGTCGAATAGCTTCTCTTGAAGAAAGATGTACAAAACATTCTAATACTTCTGCACCATCTTGGACAGTGTTTATTGTTTCAAATGCTGAGTTCAATATAGTTTGAATCATGACTTCTACATCTTTAATCGAAGATTTAAATGAGTTGTAATCATCATGCCAAGATGTGGCCTAAATTTCAAGAATTTAAGCAAATTTTATAATTTAATTAAGATGAGAAACTTAGAAATTAAAAATAAGAAAAACCAGACTGAAAAAAGAAAATAATAAATTTTTTTACCTTAACATCAAGAATTGTGTGTCTGACATTTTTTAACACTTCGAGATTTCGCATAAATGTTGATTTAACTTCATTTAAACTCCTCACAATTTCAGGACTTTTTAGACCAGGAAAAATATATGTTAGCTTTTTATTTCCGTCTAAGCCATGAGCAAAATGGTTCAGAGCTTCGCAAATCTAAACTTTGATGCCAAAAAATAGATTTTAATAAGAAGTAAAATTGTAAAAAATTCTTAAATCATACCATAAAAATAAATTTAAAATTTACTATAATTTAGTGTTGTTATTTGACTTTGAAAGTCGAAACTAGGTGACTTTGAAAAATCGAATAGTTGATTTAATCGACTATGGACATCCTACTAATCGAATAAAAGTCAATTTAGTTAAGTAAAAATCTTAAAATCCTTATATTCTTCATTTGATTTAACTTTTCAATCTTAAATTTTTATTTGTTCATTTAATAACAATATTATGTACTATTATAACTATTATCAATTTTTTATTTACTCTCTAAGTTTTATCTATTTCATAGCATGTTAGCCTTATTTAAACCAAATTAAACTTTCGATTAAGTATTTCATTAATTATTTTTCATTTCTTTACTTGATGCTTGTGATTTTCATAAATATAGCAATTATTTAAGGTGATCCCTAAATTATTGGGGTCTGGGAATAGATTGTCTTGTTGTTGTAGCGGCCCTTTTCTCATATTGCTTTGCATTTTTTCATATTTTTTTTTAAATGATATGATATTTATTACAATTTATTTCAAAAAAATAAATTATTTCCATACTTCGACTAAATCAATTCAAAAATGTATAAATCAATTTTAGTCAACTTTAGAAAATATATTAGACAATTTAGTCGACAGTCGAATTATTTAATAGCCCTAACAACACTACTATAATTATAGATTTAACTTGTTGAATTTTTATTTTTGTTTTGCTTTTTCAAATATATTTGTTATATTTGATAACATAAGATTAAAAAATATTAGATTATATATACAGGGCGTAAAATAATAGGCAGTCAATCGACAGTAACAAACAAAAATGAATATATTGTTATTTAAGATCCAAGTGACTTAAAACTGTTTGAGTAACTAAAATATCTATCTTGATTGCATTTTAAACTTAATTTAATATTATAAAGGAAAAGCTCCATATTTGAAAAACTCTTTTCTCTTCTTTTCCAAAAAATGATAACAATAATTACTACAGATTTTGATTTAAAGAACTTATTTGAAAAGCTGAACTAAAATAAAATTGTGTCTCTTGTTTTTTTATGTCTAAGTTTTAAGCGTTTTTTTTTCAAATATGCAAGTTTTTGTCAGCAAACATTAACAGTTATTGTGTTAATGTGTAAAACCTGCACCTGCCAAATTTGACAGTGGCATACATCTAGAACTTAAAATAAAAACAATGATAAAAAAACAAAATAAAGAGGGTGAAATAACAATTATAGACTAATAACTAATTTTAATGTATGCTACCATATGTAATATTCACATAAAACATTATATCAAAAAGTATATTAAAACTATACTTGCCTCTAGAAGGTCTTTGCATCTTTGAATAAAAGCATCAACCTGAGCAAAAATGCTAGTCTGATCAAGGATCCATTTTTCCTTTTCACAAAACTGTAAATGCACTTTGCTAACCTAAAATACGAATAAAAATTACATTAAAGACCGCTCATAAATAAAGTTAAGGTTCATTTAAATAAAGTTGAAACACTTATAATTACCATGAAAACCTACAAAAATAAAGTGAAAACACTCATAAATAAAGTTTGAGCGCTCATAAATAAAATTGAAACATTTATAAATAAAAGTAAAAACACTTATAAATAAAATCAAAACACTCATAAATAAAGTGAAAACACTCAAAAATAAAGTGAAAACACTCATAAAAAAAATTGAAACACTTATAACTAAAATAAATAAATAAAGTTAAATCACTCATATATAAAATGAAAACACTCATAAATAAAGTAAAAAAAATTATAAATAAAGTAAAAAAGACTCATAAATAAAGTTTGAACACTCATAAATAAAGCTGAAAACATTCATAAAAGTGAAAATGTTCATAAATAAAGTAAAAACACTCATAAACAAAGTGAAAACACTCATAAATAAAGTAAAAACAATTATAAATAAAGTAAAAAAAACTCATACATAAAGTTTGAACACTCATAAATAAAGCTGAAACTTATAAATTTATTAAAGTATACTTGATCATAACATTCTTTCCATTTTAAACAACATTCTATACTGTCATTTAATCTTTTCATATTTTCTTTAACATTTCCATTAAATATGTTTTCCAAAGAAATCTTTGAGCTGCAGCGATTGATAATTTCATTGCTGACCTAGGTTATTTAAACAATTTTTTAAAAATCTCAAATATTAAGACTGATGATTAAAAACCAATCAACCTGATTAATAATTAACAACAATCATAGAATAGAGTTAAATGATAAAAAAATTTTTTTTTATTTATTCTAATATTTTCAAACTTATTATACCTTTCTCAGTAACCCTGTTATTCTCTCTCTACTTCTGTAATGTTGTGAATTAACCCATATAATTCTAATCAAACTCAGGAGGTTAGGAAGCAATGTAGGAATATTTAATGGCTCAGCTTCAGCAAGAGCAGTACATGGTTCTTCAATAATGGATAAAAACTTTAAGTTGCTTTGAGCTTGATCAAATCCATCCTAATTGAAATGTCTGCAATATAGTTTTTTTTTTTTTAGTTAAATTAAAAAAAATCCTAATATTTTTCAAATAAGTTTACAGTAATTATAAATAGAAACTATTAATTAAAAATTAAAAAACTAGTATTTAAGCCAAAAATAAAAACAAATAAAATAAAAAAGTCTAACATTATTGTGAAGTGTTATAATACTTTTTTATGTTTTGTTATCATATAAACATTATTGTTGTTGCTAAAATAAAACATTAGGAATTAACAATACAATATATATCATATTAGAGATAATAAAATGGATATTTCTGATATAACAGCAATTTTTTTCGTATATATTTCTTCAACTAAATTGTCTTCCAAGACCATTAAATAAATACATATGTACATTAAATTATAACTTATAGACTTTATGCTATATAAGTTTATTTGATAAATTCAAGTTTGAATTCTGAAAAGTAACAATTAATAAAACAAATAGCAAAATGTGCAGGCCTCAAAGTAAAAGTTAAACATTCATGTAAGTTTGTTTAATGGTTCTAGAATCTTTCCTATTCCCCACAACACTCCTCTCCCTCACACACATTTAACTATCAAATAAATGAACAAACAAAAAAACAAAATTAAATTTGAAAAGCCTTTGAATAATATGGGATAATTTACAACATATATAACGCACACCAGTGGTAACAATAGAGTTATGTAATACAAACACTGCCCCAATAAATCCTTGTTAAATATATTAACTGTAAATTCTTTTTATTATGCATTTTTTGTGTTATTTAATTACTTCTTATTTATTTTCCTGTGTTTTGCATCATACTTTAGCAAAACTACTATAACAAAAGACTACATTTCAAGAGAATCATGAGACTAAATTATAAAGTTTTATTTGAAACAATACTTTGTTCAAAGTATAACTCTCATCAAAAATTATTTTAATATATAAACTATAACTTTTATACTTTACTTGTATCAGTTTAGACAACTTCTTGAAAGGAGCAACAAATGACGATTTTGACATTTGTAAAATGTCTTCTATTTGAATAACACCTTCTTTATCAAATTGACTACTTATCCCAGACAAATCAAAACAACGACTTCGCCAAAACTTTATTTCTTCAAGTGGACCACCTTGCTCAGCTGTTTCAAATATATCTTGATTATTAAGAACTTCTTTTATTTGTCTAGTCCAATGAATCATAGCACATAAATAAAAGTTTATATATATATATATATATATATATATATATATATATATATATATATATATATATATATATATATATATATATATATATATATATTTATATATTTAGTTAATTCACCTCCCCAAGGCCCAGAAGGCCACTACAGATGAGGAGGCTACTTAATTGTGGTTATAACCCTCTGTCAACTCTATAACTCCGAAACATGAAACTTGACAAATAAGGCCGCTGCGCAGAGAAACAAGTTGAGCGCGGTACTACCAAGGACGTGATGGGGATCAAACTCGAAACCTCTTGCTTATGAAGCGAACGCTCTACCACTACCGCATTAAAATATATATATATATAAATATATATACATATATATAATTAAAATGAGGTTGACAAATTATTGCTGACCTCATTTTTCCTAACTCCGAGGGTTGATATATATATATATATATATATATATATATATATATATATATATATATATATATATATATATATATATATATATATATACATATATATAAATTAGTAAAAATCATTTAACAAAAACTTTTCTTATTTTACACTGTGTTTCATCAATAAAGACTCATCAGAAATGAATGATCAAATTAATAAAACTTCAATTTATACCAAAAATTAAATTACAGGAAGTAATTTGTCTTAAGTACTGCAAATTTTTACACATTTTACATTTTGGAATTTGCTGACACTATTATAAAAGAATTCTTTGGAAATGATTACTTATGCTTTTTTAGAAAAATATTTTTTTAAAAGGGGGACTTAATGTAACTATTATTTGAGCTCATTTATTTTTGTAGTTTTTTAGGAGAAACTTATTTTCGTGCCTGCATTTAGGAATTAATTTGAATTTTATGCTTAATAAACATTCTTGGTTTGCATCTGTAATTATTTCAAATTTTTCTTGTAGGCATAGTATACATTTTTTTTAAATATTGTTATATGCAAGCGCTGTTTTAAGGATGGACCAATTCAGAGAGGTTAAATGTGACATCAAGAAAGTTCACAATTTTTAAAATTATGTTTATTTCGATTTGAAAACTATAAATATTTTAAAATTTTTTTATATCTTTTCTAATTTTATCGAGCTGTGGACCAGATTTTTTATGTATTACTATTAAACCATCATCACGATAAAGGCCTAAATCTTTTATATTGATTATTTTACTTAACAAATCTAAAATATATAGTCCAACAAATTCACAAATTTCTGCTCCGTCATAACTGCCCATTGTTACATCAAAGCAGTCATGTATGTTTTTCTTTTTCCAAGTTTCCTTATTAAAATAAAGTAAGGTTTTTCTACAATGTTTTATTATATGGATTGTTTCTTCAGGAATAACTGTGTGGCTTTTTGCAAATTGTTTTATCTAAAATATCTGTAGTTATTGAAGGGTAAAAATCATTAATATCAAACTGAATAAATGTACAGTCATTTTTATTTTCAATTATGGAGAAGCAATGTATAACATCAGTGGTATTTTTCAATTGCTGCAAATTTAATTTATTTCAAAGAATACTATTAATTTTGTCCAATTTAATTTTGCTTACATGTCCAATCTCACTTTTTGAAGGAACCAATAATCTACAAGGAAGTTTGTTTTGAAAAGTTGATTGGATGGTTTATAAACACTAATTTTTCTCTCAATGTTCCCAAAGATGTTCGATTGGCTTCAGGTCCGGAGATTGGCCATTCCAAGATACGAACTTTCTTTTGAGCCAAAAATTTCGTGACAAGCTTGGAGGTGTGTTTTCAATCGTTCTCAATTTGGAAAGTCTAACAACACAACACTTTGTCTTTTGCATGTGACAGCATTAAATCTTTGATTATTCCTTTATATATGTTTTGGTCCATAATGCCTTAAACTCGATAGATTGAACCTACTCCATCACGGCTAAAACATGGTACTTAATATCATTTCGAAGACCTATTGGACATCGAACATATTTAATACCATCAGAACCAAATATATTAAACTTTTGGACATTGAACATATTTAATACCATCAGAACCAAACATATTAAACTTTGACTCATAACTCCATAGTATTTTTGACCATTGGTTTGCTATCCAATTTAGATGCTCTTTAGTAAATTTTAACCACGCTCTATAATTTTTTGCAGAAAGAAAGGTTTTTTAACAGGACAACGGCCAAAAATGTTGTTTTGTCTTAAGCGACGCTTTACTGTTGCATAAGACCAAAAAGTTTGATGTGACTGTGTAAATTCTTTATGAATTTATTAGCACTCTTGCGCGGATCTACCTTTGACGATCTTAATACAACATTATCTTGGCAAAAAGTTGTTGATTTCGGTCGTCCTGACTTAGTTGAAGCTTGGAAGTGACTCTGTTGTTGAAAAACTTTTAATGTACAACCAACTGTTGATAGCAAAATGTTCATATCTAGTGAAATTTTCTCTCAAAGTCTTACCGTTATTTGATGCTTGTACAATCAACTTTTTCACTCCCTCGCTTAAATATATATTATGTCCCATTGCAAATTATTGATCATTAAATGTTTTTTATAAAAATCTGCCTTCAGAAAAAGAAGTTAAAATAGTCTAAGTTATATCAACGTTGTTAGAATTTAGCTTGTTCAATTACTTTTGAGCCAATCATTTCCATTCTTTTAGCAATATTTTGAGTAATTACTCCCAAAAGGGAATTTTTATTTTATTTTTGATAATTGTAGTATAATTTGACACGCTTACACAAAATTTCATGTAAAAATGTTAATTTAATGAGAAAATATAACAAATAAGGTGTTTGCCCATTTACTTTAGGACACTACTGTATGTAGTGTCCTAAAGTAATTGGGCAAACACCTTATATATACCTATATACATTTAAATCTATTAAAAACCTTTTTCGAAAATGAACCTACCATAAATAACCTAAACAAAAATTCAATGAAAAATAAAAAATTAATTATAAAAAACATATTTAAAAAAAACAAACACCTTACTTTCTAATCTTTGAACATAATCTTTATTTAGTGAAGCTTCATGAGCAGTTAAATTTGAAACTTCATTTGGAATATATAGAACTGTTTTTCCTTGTATTTTATACTTTGCATCAGTAAGTGTGGCCATAAACTTATGTAAATGACCAACAAACTCATTTTTTATGCCTTAAAAAATCAATAAAAAAATTTAATAAATTATACAATTTCATTATCAATATAAACATATTGTGGTTTTAATACTGATTTCTATTCTTAATAATAGAAATCAGTATTGTTAAAACCAACCAAAATAATAATTACAAATTAACTATTTCGATTATTTAAAATATTATTCTTATTAATTATTGTTACAACAATATCTTGTAATTGGTTGTTTATATTTAAAATAATTTAAAAAGATACTTTCTGGCCATGTTTTATTTTGAAAAAACTGTGGTCCATAGAAATGTGTCATCAACCCTAATAAGCTCTCAATGCCTGATGAATGAACCATTTGAAAATAAACATCTTTTCTAATAGTATTCAATTGTAGTTTACAACTTCTTCTTCTTAGAAAATAAAATAACTGATCAACATAATATGAGGGTATACTAGTTGAAACAACAAGACTCTGTTTTTGAGCATCGAAATGACAAAGCAAAATTCTGTATCTGTCGTCTGTATTTTTTATAAACGATATCATAATTTCATCATGTTCTGTACTCCACAATGAAGTTTTAAAACCACTTAAACTAACTTGCTTTTTCATAAATGATAAAATCTCCTAAAATAATAAAACAAAATAAAATAAAATCTCCTAAAATAGAATAAATAAAAATAATGGAGAATTGAATTTCGTTACAAACCAGTATGTTGTCTTCATCAAAATCATTATCAAGAATTTCATCGCAAACTTTGTTGCAATTAGACATTCTAGATGTAGATTTCACAATAGAGAGATTAGGAATGTTATTAATCATTAAATTTAATGCTGGATTACTATTTTCTTCCATTTTGCTATTTTAAACGCAAAGTATTTAAAAAATTCCAATATTTGTACGGCTTGTTCTAAGAAAATATATTTATTAGTAACATAGAAATATAATAAGTTTTATTAAACGATAATGATAATCATCATCATAAACAAATTATAAAATAAGCTACAAGCATCATTTAGATGCCAAATGATGCAGAATAAAATCTAGAACATTGTTTATTAAAATAAAACTTTTTTCTAAAAACTATATAAATAAAGTTATTGCCAAAAATCTAAATTTTTTATTGTTTTTTAGTTAAAATAGTGACAACTGATACTTTCAATATAATACATCTATGTTCAAATTAACTATCAATATGCATATTCCTTACAATTGAAGTGTTATTTATATATAAATCACACAGAAATTTACTAAAACATTACAATTTAGAATCACTTTTTGATGTAAAATTTTTAATTAATTTCCTAGACCTAACATTGTTTCAAATAACTTCATCACTGTGATGGTGTCTAACCACAGAAGTCGAAGCTTTCGTAACGAGTCATTTTATAACAACATGCAACTTTGAAAATAATCTTGGACTTTAGAAACACTCTTACATCTTCAATCATTAAGGGATTATCACTTTCACAAACATTAGCTTCATTGTCACATTCAACTATTCCCCATACAAAATCATCTTCTTCACCAGTCTTCTATGAGGCCTTATAGATGCAAAACTTTATTAAATTTTTTCCTTTCCTAACCTCTTCACCCTCGTTGGCTATCACTACAATGATAATATTTTCACCATGAGCAAAATAACTGCTATGGTCTATAACTTTATAACAAATGTTCTTAGCATTTGAATTAGGAAATTTATTAATTCTTTGAGTCACATTAAATAGGTTTTTTAGACCTTCAGTATATATATATATATATATATATATATATATATATATATATATATATATATATATATATATATATATATATATATATATATATATATAGAGAGAGAGAGAGAGAGAGAGAGAGATATATATATATATATATTCATATGTAAGTATAAACATATATTTAAATATATATACATACAGATATATATATATATATATATGCATAAATGCAAGGTGGTGTAGTGGTAGAGTGCTTGCTTCATAAGCGAGAAGTTCCGAGTTAAATCCTCACCATGTCCTTAGTAGTACCACGCTCAACTTGTTTCTCTGTGCAACGGCCTCGTTTGTCAAGGTTTGTGTTTTGGAGTTATAGAGTTGAGAGAGGGTTACAACCTGAACTAAAAGTAGTCATCTCAATTGTAGTGGCTTTTATGGCATTGGGCAGGTGGATTAAAAAAGTGTATATATATATATATGTATATAATATATATAATATATATATATATATATATATATATATATATATACATATATATAAAATTTTGTCACTTTCCACCTCAGTGTGTATATATATATTTTTTTAGTTAATTCACCTCCTCAAGGCCAAGAAAACCACTACAGACGAGAAGGCTACTTATTTTTTTACAACCCTCTCTCAACTCTATAACTCCGAAACACGAACCTTTGACTAACAAGGCTGCTCCACGGAGAAACGAGTTGATGTCGCGGTGCTACCAGGGACGTGGTGGGGATTAAACTTGGAACCTCTTGCTTATGAAGCAAGCACTTTACCACTACACCACTACCGCATATATGCACATAAGGGTGTTTCATATTTTATCAATTTTTGAAACTGAACTCGCGAATCGATTTATAAATTGACCATTTATATGAAAATAAGTTTGAGCAAAAAAATATATATATAATTTTTAGGGTCCCCGCCAGTTCAATTTTGGGCAAAAATGTTGGGTGTTTTAAACGCCTGGCAGGGACCTTCAGATTTATCCTATAAAATTTTTTATTCTTTTAAACAATATATGATGGATTGAATATTAATTACATAAAAGAAGCATGTCGAAAAAACTAAGAAATTATTCTACAGAATCTTCTGAAATCGGTTTAAACAAAATTTTTTTTTTACAAAAACCTATTTTATAACTCGGTGGCGAATTTTGTAACCCGGAGGCGTATCTTAATTTTTTCAACATGCTCCTTTTATGTAAATAATATTCAATCCAACACATATTATTTAAAAGAATAAAAAATTTTATAAGATAAATTTTAAGGTCCCCGCCACGCATTTAAAACACCCAACATTTTTGCCTAAAATCGAACTGGCGGGGACCCTAAAAATTATATATGTATATTTTTTTGCTCAAACTTATTTTCATATAAATAGTCAATTTATAAATTGATTCGCTAGTTTAATTTCAAAAACTGATAAAATATGAACACTCTAATGCACATGCAGAGGTGGAAAGTGACAAAATTTTAAATTCAAGTAAAAGTAAAGTAAGCTGAAATACAAGTAAAGTTAAAAATTTAAAAATTTATTAGTTAAAGTAAACAGTAGTTCATTAAAAATCTACTCAGAATGAAAGTTACCAGGTTACTAAAGTACCCCACCCATCTCTAAATTAAAATGTAATATAAAAAACAATAAAACTAAAAAAAAATACTTTTAAAAATAGTAGAACATTAAAAAAATACCTAACTACAGTAGCACAAGTAAATTTAATTCATTACAAGTAAATGACTTTCCACCTCTGTGCATATATATACATATATATATATATATATATATATATATATATATATATATATATATATATATATATATATATATATATATATATACATATATATATATATATATATATATATATGTATATATATATATATATATATATATATATATATATATATATATATATATTTATATATATAATTAGTAAAAAACACTTATCTAACTTTTATCTTCGACTTGAAGTTTCACCATTGCTGGATCATCAGGAAGAGTTCCTGATGATCCAGCAATGGTGAAACTTCAAGTCGAAGATAAAAGTTAGATAAGTGTTGTTTACTAATTAATTATTGCTCTGTTCTTTAAGAACATTGAGCACTCTATTTGTAAAATACACTAACATAATTTACATATATATATATATATATATATATATATATATATATATATATATATATATATATATATATATATATATATATATATATATATATATATAAATATATAATAATAATAATAATAATAATAATAATAATAACAATATATATATATATTATTATTATTATTATTAATATTATCATTATTATTATTACTATAACTATTAAATTTCTAAATATATGCAAAAGCAATTTTCTAATTGAAAAAAATTCTAAACTTTTAAAATTTAAAAATACAAAACTAAAAACATTAGACAAACCTAAACATGACAAAAAGAAATACAATGAAATATAGAAGATAAAAACTAATTTTAAAAAAATTAGTTTTAATTACTAGTATAAATGAAAAACATTTTAATATACTAATGTTTTTATTTACAGATTCATCTTTACAATTAATAATGCTGAAATTTACTTAACAATAACAAATAAAAATATTATATAATATAGTTGTGTTTTGTGTAATTGTGTTATATAATGCAACATAAATTTAAATAAGACCATTTAAAAATTTGGATACAAACTATATTTTGTAAAAAAAATCGAGAAAAAAAATTAAATTTTGGATAAACTGTTCAACAATTGCTAATTAGAATGCTTCGATGTATTGTCATCAATACACTTACACAAATAAAACCATTATTTAAATTTTATTGTATATTTTTATAAATTGCCAAAATTAAATTCATTAATAATATCAGTATAAAATTTATACTTTTAAATTCTACAAAGTCATAAAGCATTTACAAAATTCAAAGGAACTTTTACAGATTACTTTATTTCGTAAAAAAATCAAATGCTCCTTTATGTTACCATAGTAATTCAAAGCACCGCATAATGGCTGTCATGATATTTTTGTAATTGCGTGATCATTTGTTTAGTGAGCTGTTTAACAACAACAACAACTACTACAACAACAACAACAACAACAACAACAACAACAAAAACAACAATAACAACAACAACAATAAAAACAACAACAACAACTGCAGCAGCAGCAACTGCAACAACTGCAACAACGGCAACAACAGTAACAACAACAACAACAACAACAACAACAATAATGACAACTACAACAACAACAACAACAGCAACAATATATTTACCAGAAATATCGATACATACGTTGGTTTCGTACATATGTATACTGTATCCAGATCATCATGAAATGGTCCAAACCATCTGAGGGTGTTGGGAAAGGGGATTTTGAAGGCAGTTTTAAAGAGCGAAAATTCGCATTTTCCAATATTGCTAAGTTCATATTATTTTTAAACACCCTATTTAAATTAATTTATCCTTTTTCAAACAATGTGTTGTGTTAAATTTAAATAAATGCAAAAAAAAATTTATTGAATGGAGGGGGGGGGGGGGAAGGGCAGGGAGTGCTGCCTCCAAAGTTCTCAATGTGCAGTGTAACTTCTCAATATGTTTCCCCTAAATACGTCTCTGTATTACAGAGACGTGTTTAGGGTAGAGGGCAAAGGGTCTTTAGCTCCGGGCGCCAAGTTTTTATGGAGCGCCAGCCATCAGAATGATAGAACCTTAATAAATCGTAAAGTAGTTAATTTACATTGTTATCACGATAGTTATAATGATATAAAACATTTATTATACGATTATATATAGTTATTTTATATTAATATCATGTCAACTTTTATATTAAAATCATAGACCAACTTATAGACCTACTAAATTACTCCATTTTTTTGCTGCAAAATTTCCGATTATTTGTTTTTTTGTTGAACGCGAATGTAAACATTGGAAATTCATCTTTTCAAAGATTATAAATGTATTTTGTGTGTATGGTTTGCAGAAAAAAGTATCACTTAAAAGGCAATCAAAGTTCACCTACAAACTATACATAATTATGAGAATTATTCATGCGAAAACGTTAATTTGATAAAAAAAAATTGTCACTCAGTTTGATCCTTTTTATTCATATTGAGAAGTTTAGCAATAAAGGAAAATTTCAACAACGTATATATGAGCAGTTCATATGTCAGATAATGTTATTCAACAAATGGTAAAATAAATAAAGGAAGCTAAATATTTTTCCATCAGTATTGATTCAACTGACGTTAGCCATGTTGATCAACTGTAGGGGAGACCGGGGCTAGTTGGCCGCAGGGGTAAGTTGACGAACTGCGTTTATCTTTAGAGCCTTTTATCAGAAAGTGACAAAAATTACTCAGAAACTTCCTTATTGACCATTTCATCATTCACTGTAGTATTGTCAGGATTCGCGCATGCGCATGGGAGATATTGAGATTTATGCGTTTTTTGGACAAAAACGTAACTTTTAGAACATCGCTTCCTTTTTACTTTACAAAGAAAATATTAAGTCGTATGAAAAAAAAATTATTGTAAAAGTTCCAGTCACAATTGGTTTACTATATTCAGTCAGACTTTTTTTTCAAAGCTGCCGTTTTTCAGGATCTATAGACTGTTTATTAAAAAAAAAGCTTTCGGGGTAAGTTGACAAAATTTTCACGGAGTAAGTTGGCTCATAGCATTTACTATGGAAAAAAATATTTATTTTTATAAAAATATTTATTTTTATTTTTTTTATTTTTAACAATATTGAAAATATTTATTCTTACAAAAAAATTAAAAAAAAAATTTTTTTAGTTTTTTTTTTCACAGATAAAAGGTGGGTTACTATTTGGCTTTTATACGGACTAATACTTGGTACCAGCTAAAAGTAATATTAAATTTTGGGATAAAATTGTTGCAAAAAATATTTTAAAAAAATTTATATTCATTTTGCACTTAATAGTGCATTAATAATCATTTTTATAGTTTGCGCAAACTTACCCCCGGGTGGGGTATGTGGCCGCAAACTATAAATGATTACGCCATATAGTTATGTTTAAAAGAATGACTGTCAAATTAAAACTGATGCATCTGCTTGAATTTGTGGAACTTCGTGTCACTATATTAGTATTAGTAATTTTGTTTTTTGAATATAAGTTGCATTCCTTTTTTAACAATTTACATTGTGTTATCGTAGGGTGACAATTTTGTTTATCAATATTATTAATTTATCATTTTAGTTTTTAATTTATTTTTTAATTTATAGTTTTTAATTTATTTTAGTTTATCAATTAGTTTATCATAAACTTATCAAAAGTATCAAAATAAACAAGAATGTTTATTTTTATACTTTTGATAAATTAATGTTTACCTCTTGCTTTACACGTGGCCAACTGTATGTAAGATGTTCAAGAAGATGATCGTTTGTTGAAGTTTTTTTAAAGTTGGAACACATTTATTTTCATATACGTCATTACGATATCTCCTCACGTAAGCTGCAGGAAATTCGTGAATGATAAGAATACTTACATGTCTCAATATAAAGTAGCAGAATTCCTCAAAGTTACTCAAAGATTGAAGAATAAAGTCCAAAGTGCCAAAAAAGGGCCAACCAATAGATTTGTCCCAAAAGTAGCCAACTGTATTTCAGAAGTTTTTATTAAAGAAAAGTTATGGATTTGTTTTTAGAAAATAGGTACCTTTAAGTATATCTGCTAAACATATAAATATAATGAAAAGGTGTTTATGTATCTTAAATCACAGTGCTGAGACGCTTTAAGGTATTTCGGCTAACTTCTTGATGAACAACTTTAATTAAAAAACTTTGTGGTTTGGTCCTATTATTTGTTATTGTATGGGCTATATTCACGTTTGCTTTTTAGGTGAATTGATATTCTAAATTATGATGAATAAATTGAGTTTTGTTAGAAGAATAGTGAGTAAAAAATTTCACCCTGACTACATTGTGGGACCAGTCAAAACAATGCATCTCCCATGGCTGGGTTGGCAATAAATTTCTAAGGCACTAAGCTACTTCAAAATGTCATAGACACTATGTGTTAAAATCAATACCTTCAATTTCTTCAAGAGATACTATTAACACAACTTTCATAGTGGTTTTCCGATGGAGAAGAGTGTTTTATGACGCTCGATGGTGCCACGTTTCACAGGACTAAGTCTAACAAAAAAGTTTAAACAAAAATAAAATTGAAGTTTCAGATTGGCCCGGAAACTTTCAGTTTGGGAGGTTTTGAAATGGTTTCAGAAAAATAGGGCAAAAAAGTAATACTATGTAAGAGTTTATATAAAGGTTCTTTTGTCGAATTTTGTAACGCAAGAAAAAGCAATATTTTTCTTACACTTCCTTTAAAAGTTGCTTAAGTGAAAAATTGTAAAATTGTATAGTTAGAAGGTATGTTACAGTATGTTACCATTTATCGATATAGAAATATCAAGATTCTCACAATAATGATTGGCAAAAATAAACCATTCAAATTAAATTGATCGCACATTGCACGGTCAATTACGGAGATAAGATCCTTTTACACTTTCATCCATTGTGAGATCGAAAAAAAAATTAAGTTAAAAAAAGACAGAAACACTTTTTTTATAAATATCTGAGTATAAATACCTAAATATAACCTTTATTTTTTTTAATTAGCTCAATTTACTTAACAACCATTGATGCAAAAATATAAAAATTTTACAAATAAGTAATCTGATTAGAAAAAAGTATTTACATTCAAATTAATAAACATGTGTGCAATTTATTGAGAATACTTGCATTATGTACAAATCGTGTCTAAATTAATGAACACTTGTGCAACTTATTGAAAATATTTCATTATGTACAAATCTCATCAAAATCAATGAATACGTGTACAATTTATTAAAAACATGTTTAAATTCAAAAATGTATAAAAATATATATTACAATAGTATATGTAATTGATATAAAAAACTATAACTTTTTTCGCTATATATAGCGGCTATATAAAAACATATACACACACATGTTTTTATTTACAGATTCATCTTTACAATTAATAATGCTGAAATTTACTTAACAATAACAAATAAAAATATTATATAATATAGTTGTGTTTTGTGTAATTGTGTTATATAATGCAACATAAATTTAAATAAGACCATTTAAAAATTTGGATACAAACTATATTTTGTAAAAAAAATCGAGAAAAAAAATTAAATTTTAAGTATTTACATTCAAATTAATAAACATGTGTGCAATTTATTGAGAATACTTGCATTATGTACAAATCGTGTCTAAATTAATGAACACTTGTGCAACTTATTGAAAATATTTCATTATGTACAAATCTCATCAAAATCAATGAATACGTGTACAATTTATTAAAAACATGTTTAAATTCAAAAATGTATAAAAATATATATTACAATAGTATATGTAATTGATATAAAAAACTATAACTTTTTTCGCTATATATAGCGGCTATATAAAAACATATACACACATAAAAAATACATACAAAAAAATAGACAACTATAATATTGACATATAACTGTCAATACTTGTTTTATGCTTTGTATATTTAAAATTGTCAAAACTATATAAAACTATAGAACTTTAAAAAAATTAAAGTATATACTTCTCTGGGCTCATATATAACATTATACTTTATTAATATATAATAATTGATATATATTAAAAATCGAGTGAAACACGTGGTAAATAATATATCTCATAGAGATCCTAAATAATGAGCAGAGAAAAATGTCACTTTGTTTGAAATGAACCATTTAGCGTGCATCCATGGAGAGTAAAGTGATAAACGATCACCATTATTTGCATGTATAAGAATACTAATTGCTCCTGTATCAAAACTAGAACTCCATTTTGTGGAGGCTATGACTTCATCATTTTTACAAAGATGAAAGCTGGTTAACTTCACTGGTTGCCTATAATCTAGCTGCATCTATATATAATATATATAATTTGCGTTATTTGTTATTTAAATATTTATTAGAATAACCAATTTTTCAAAAAACACTTTTTTACAGCTGTCAAAGATAGTTTTATTAGTATTATTATTATTATAAATTTGCCGTTTAAAATACTTACAACTCTCGTTTTTGTAAAATATAAAAATGGCGGGGGCAAGAAGAAGACAAAATAGTCTTATCGCCAAACCCCCAATAACCGTAAATAATGTAGCCATTAAATCTTGTCATTAAAAATGTTGTCAAATATAAAAATAAAAAAATGAAAAAATTAAAGATAATAAATACTACAAAGCAAAATTTAAATTTAAATTCGTGTTAAATAAAACACAAAG
The DNA here is from genome assembly GCF_038396675.1 of Hydra vulgaris. Lineage (NCBI taxonomy): Eukaryota > Metazoa > Cnidaria > Hydrozoa > Anthoathecata > Hydridae > Hydra > Hydra vulgaris. Next base: position 45,289,243 of record NC_088920.1, on the reverse strand, counting down.
CAAAAATAAAAAACAAACGAAAAAAATATTCAAAAATATATACAACAGTTTTCAATTATTAAGATTAAGAATTCATAATTAAGAAATATAATGACAAGAATTGAAAATTTTAAGAAAATTTTTAGTTTTATATAACAAGAGAATATAAAATAAAAAATAAGAATTTTTAGTTTTATATAATAAGAGAATATAAATAAAAAATGAGAATTTTTTAAAGAACCGAATTTTTTAAATCTTTGCAAATAAAGTGAAAATATAAGATTTTAATGACCAATAATTAAATATAGCTCTAGATGAAGTCCATCATGTTTTGATTAATTAAAACATTTCTTTTAGCTTTGATTTAAAAATATTTATGTTCGCAAGCGTTTTGATGTCGTTTCTAATTACTATATTCCATAATTGGGAGCCTCTAGCTGTGATAGAAAACTTAGTGGCTTCAAAGTGAGTTTTTGCTTGAATATAGTTATTGTTAGTAATTACTAAACATGCAAATAATAACTATATATAAAAAAGATATTTAGCATCGTACCTTTATTAACTTTGTACATAAAAATTAAATGATCAGGTATATTTTTTGGTAAACATTTAAAATTTTTAGCTTAATATATAGTGGTTGTAACTGAGAGAGACAGTCTGCGTTGGATATTATTCTTATGGCATGTTTTTGTTTTTTGAATAGTTGGTTTAGTTTTTTTTATTGGTGCTGCACGAAGCGATGTTAGCATAATTGAAATAACAATGAATACAAAAGAAGAAGATATATTTTAAGCAAATTTAATTTAGGTAAGGTTTTACCTTATAAAGTATGCCAATATTTTCAGAAATTTAATTTCCATTAATTTCATGTGATTTACTATTTGATATTTTCGTCAAGAAGAACACCTAGAAACTTCGTTGAGTTTTCTCTTTTTATAAATTGGTTACCAATGCTAACATTAGGGAGCTTTAGAGGAATTTTGTCTCTTTGATAAAGGTGATGAAAAAAACAACAACTTAGTTTTGGGTACGTTTAATGAAAACTTATTTATATTAAACCATTCAGTTACTTTTAACAGTTCTTTGTTGAGTGTTTGAAATAGAGTTTTTATATTTCTATGGGAATAAAATAAATTGGTATTGTCAGCAAACAAAATAGAGTCTAAAATATTCGATTTTAGTTTGTATATTTTAGACCACCACCTTTCTATTAGACAAGTAGTTTTTAAACCAAACTATATTTGCATTATTAACTCCGTAATTTACTAGTTTTTTTAATAAAATATGGTGGTCAACTGTGTCAAAGGCTTTGCTAAGCTCTATGAAAATACCTAATGTATACTTTTTTTTATCTAAGACTCGAAAAATGTCATGAAAAAGTTTAAGAATAGCATGATTAGTTAAATGACCTATTTCAAACCTAAATTATTTCTTATATAAAATATTATTTGTTTCTAGAAAAAAGAGTCTATTATACATTATTGGTTCCCGTATTTCCCTGAATCCGAATCACCTGATTTAAAAACCGGTTTAACTCTTGCAGTTTTAAAATGTTCTGGAAATATTCCTTGTTTTAAAGAAAGATTAAAAATATGCAACAGTGGTTTTATTGAATAATGCATAGATTTTATTACAACATTAATGCTTATTTCATAAACTCTCAACCTGTGTTTAGTTTTAACGTTTGAAAAGCAATTAATAACTCGTTTTTAGTCAGTTTATTGTTGCTCATTATTGTATTGTTAGCAGTTAAATATGACTCTACGCTAAATTTACCGGATTTTAGTTTTAAAAACTTTTCAAAAAGCTTGGTTAAATATTTTTGCAATTTATGATTCATTAAGTATATCAACGCCATGAAAGTTTATTGTTTTTGGAAGACAATTAGTTGTTGACTTTTTTTTACCAATTAATTCTTTAATTCCAGGTTTTCTGAGTGTCGCCTTTTAATTTCTGTAATTGGTTTGAATGATACATTTTCTTTAAAAGATTTATAACTAGCTCAAAAACACCTTTACATTTTTTATGCTTGGATTCGTTATCAAATGTTCTTTTTTTCAGAAACTTTTGGTACAAACCTTGTTTCTTTTTTGATGACCTTTATATTCCGGTAGTTATCTATGGGTTCAAATACATTTTAAATTTAATAATTTTTGTTGTTTCTAAAAATGCATTATTGTAATGTTTTTGAAATATTTGAAGAAAATTATCGTAGGCTTTGTTAGTGCTTTTTATTAGTAATATATTTTCCCAGTTATCAGAAGATAAAGACTGATAAAAAAGTTTAGTAGAAACGTCATCAATGATTCCCTTAGTTTTTTTCACTTTTTGTGAGTTAAGATCACATTTTTGAGTTTCAATAAAAATTGGAAAATGATCTGATTTATCGGATATAAATATTCCAGTTTTAACTTTTGTGTCAGTAAATGTGTTTGTTATAATTTGATTAATTGAGGTTGCACTATTTTTGGTGATTCTAGTTCGTTTATTTGTGGTTGGAATAAATCCATTTTGAAATACTAAATTAAGAAAATTTCTGACGTTTTTTGAGTCATATTCAAACACCTTTAAATTCAAATCGCCCCTAAGGTAAAAGCATTTACAGAAAACACCTTTATTTGTGATTAAACTTTTTATTTGTTTATCAAATATTTTCATATTACCTGAAGATGGTCTGACATAACTGTGCAAAACATGCTCAGTTACGTTTTTAGTAATTTTACTAAATATTTTAATTGTCAACGACTCACAATCATTACTTGCTGTACCAGTGGCGGATCCAGATCATTGTCCTATGGGGGAAGGGGGGGAGGTTAATTTGAACAACAACAAAAAATTCGTTTTTTTTTTTTCAGATAAACCACTTTTTTATTTGATTATTTAGAACATTTTTAGAATTTTTAGAGTTTGCTAATAAATATATTGAATGTATCTGTATATAAATATCTTGAAAATATCAAACGTTGAAAATAAATAATTATTCTGTTATAAGGGACGGATTTATTTCCTCGAGGGCCATAGGCAGAAAAAATTTTGGGGGCACTAAACACTCCTTAATACCACAATTTTTTTCCACGATACTCTATTTAAAAACTGAGCACGCTAAAATTATGGTGCACAGGCTGCAGTCTTGTCTGCCTATAGGTAAATCTGGCCCTGTCTGTAATGTGCAACAAAAGACAAAATAATATCTTTAGCACATTCTTTTTTTTAATAAAGACTTTTATAAATTTAACAAACTACAATATAAAATCGAGCTTCCTAGTTTTCGAAGGTGCAAAACTATCAATAATCTTTTCGACATTTATGATGCATCTCTCTATGGATATGATTCATAGCTAATCCATTTAATCGTTCTTGTCCTATATTGGATCTTAACCAAGTTTTAAGCCTTGGTAAAACCGAGAAACTCCGTTCTCCCAAAGCAACGCTAACAGGAAGGGGGCAAAGCAGTTGCAAAATACATTTAATTAAAGGGAAGACATTACCATCACATTGCTTGTATGCTTCCAGTGCACATTCATGTAGGTCTTATTGCTTTTTGATTGCGTCTTTACATTTTAGTTCCCAAAATTCAAATTCTGAAAAAACTTTCATTAATTGGACATTCTAATCAACAGTATTTATGTTGGGCAGCACTTTCATAAAACTCAGTATATTAGTTATGGACGCTTTTAACTCTGTCTTTGTTTTATTTAATAAATTTCTAAGTATTGCTACATTTAATTCAAAAGAGTTCAAGGTTTCATCAGAAAATCTAAACTGTAAATCTAGAAGTATGCTATCAAGTAACGGTAAATAAACATTGAATCTATAGTAAGTTAGAGGATTATTGGTATTGAGGTTTTCGCGATTAGTTTGTTTTCCTATAATTCGTGGAACCTTGATTTTTAAACCTTAGTCTTCTAGTAACTTTGATGCAGTCATAAATATAGCATTAAAGTTTTCCTTATTCTGTCGTCTTTTATTGAACATCTTTATGGTATGTTTTAGAATAGTTTTTTCATATTCCTTATCCAATAATTTGTTTTGAAGAGCCTCACTTAAAGAGGCTGTGGTATTTAACACATTGGCTAATGAACGAACATTTGGAAATTGATAAGTTTAAAGCATGGTTGTAACATGGACTTTTTATTGCGTTTGGTAGAATCTTCTGTAATTTCGTGACTGCTCCGTTGTTTTCACCTAACATAAGGCTGCATCCATTAGTACCTATACCAACACAATCCTTTAAATTGAGGCCAAATTTTGTTAATGTGTTTGCAACTATGTTTGCTAGCAATTCTCAAGTTAATACAGGTTCATAAGTACAATCAGAATAATTTCCTGTATGGCAGTTAATAAAACCTATAAAATCTTCACGGATTTTACAGGTAATAACATCAATATATCCTAATACGACTATCATTTGAGAACTATGACTGGCATCCGTTGTTTCGTCAAAGATAACGCTATAAAGTTTTTCTTTAAAAATTCTTGTTTTAATTAAGTCCTGAATTTGTAGAGCGCATAGTTCAATTATTTATTTTGAATACTTTTACTTATGTACGTTGCTTTAGAATTACAGTTATTTAAATGGTTTTTTAAAATATTGTCCGCAGCGCACTCTCGAAAGCGAAGCAATTCCCAAAGATTGCCATCATTAATTACTGAAGAGTTTTGATTTATTTCAAAAATTTGCTCATCATCGCAATGACCTCGCAGAGCAATATTCTATCGACCAAGAAGTATTATAGATTCAATTATAGGCTTTAATCGTTCTCGATTTTCTCGATTAACTCTTGCAAATAATGAAAATCACTGAGTAAATGAAAACTTATGCCACCTCTCTGTCACACACAATAAAAGTTGAAATAAATAAATAAATGAATCAAATGGAATTTTTTTTAACCATGAAAACTAAATTATTTAATAATATTCATAATAAACATAAACAATAGACATTGGTTTAGGATTAATTAGAACCATTAAGTTTTCTTGGAGCACCTTAATAATTTATAAAAAAATGTTACTAATTCTCAAAATCCGATTGATTCAAACATAAGTTTTAATGAGTTGACTTATAATTAACTTTTCTAAATCTGTACAACTTTAATTTAAAGCATCCATCATTCAAGGATCTTTTCCAGATTGTCTAAAAATTGATAATTCTTACATTTAAGACCGGAAATCATAGTTATATAAACGACCATCAACCTACTTTAATGCCTCTGCTTTTCTCAATTTCTAAATTTTTGTCATTAAAAACTTTACATTAAAAAACTATAGATAAAATAACCGTAACCGAGTTCATGCATATCTTATTAAGTAAGTAACTAAATATGCATATCTTATTAACAATGAGTCGACTCATGAAAAAAATTTAGATTCAAAGTAAACAATTTAACTGACCATCTTCGATTTACGCACAACATTTCTGAATGTTTTCAAAACTCTCATTTAACATTGGGAGGGTTTATGGACTTGTTCAACGCTTTTGACACTGTCAATCATAAAAGTCTTATACTTAGTTGGTTGAAGACGTATTTAACTAATCACAAACAACATGTTTACAATTAAAGCTCCGCCTCACAAATATTATTAAATAAAACGTGTGGTGTTAGGCACACGTTTTATTTAGTTAGTGTAACGGCTGTCTCAGGGACAGAGGAAACAAGGAAATTGTATGAAACCTCCTTTGTGACCTATGAGGAATGATACCATTCCTCATGGGTTACCTATGACCTCCCGTCCGTAGTTGTGATACTTTAATTCACTCAGCAACATTTTGACATTGGTGTAGTCCTCTTTGAGATGCCCAGAGTAGGCCATTGGAAGAGACGGGTAGTTTTTTGCATTGTGAAACAACATATGTCTATGTTCTGGGATGATTCAATAGGCGCCATGAAATGCCTATAGCTTGGAATATTCTAGCAACACCGTTGCAGAAGCATATCTTATCACGTTGACTGAAGAAGTTTGAGAATCTTTGATCCCGCTTCCGATGTTCCGTGACTTGTTTGCTATCATTAACAAAGTTCCACTGTTTGAGCCTGGATATCAGAAGCTCATCATTCGATTTTGTACGCCTGAGGTCCCTAATTAAATTGTTCACGTCTTTTTGGTTAGGAAAGTATGGCTTTTTATCCCAAACTGCATCTGCGGAATTTTTTTTTTTTTTTAGGTGCTCCAAGAAGTCCTAACGGTCTTGTCACAGAGCACTGCGGAAGTGCATTTAGGCAGGAAGTTCACGCCTCCTTCCTTACCGTGACGCGAAAATATGTCCAGAGCTCGTTTCGAACCTGGATCTGCTGCTTATAAAGCGAGCGTTCTAACCACTGCGCCACGGCCGCACACGGAATCGTTGTCCTTATCTCCAGTATCTGACTTGCTGCTGTCTCCTGAAGATGGTCGATGCCGCTTAAGAGGAGACGGAACATGCAGATTAGACCTGTGTGGTACTGGGGCGATGAAAAAAAGAATTTCTGGATAAACAATCTGAGGGACATTTTTACCGGTGCGATAATATTCTTGATTTACCATACAGAAGTAGCAGTTGCTTGAGTGGTCCGTCGGCTCTCGCCAAGTTTGCGGGATAGCAAATTTCATTGCTCGCTTCTCTCCACTGTACCAAACTTATGACATATATATTATGATATATGACAAAACTCTGTAAATTACAAATCCTTGAAATGAACTTTTTGTCTGTGCAAATAAAAGTACAACATTACGTTTTATTAAGGAGGTGAGCAAAAGATAGTATGACTGAAAATGAGGTTTTGAGTTTTTAAAAAAAAGGAAGACCATATACCATATTGTTTTTGTGAGATATGTTAAAGAGCTGCTACGTTGACTAATTTATACCTGCCCCAACTGAAACCCACTTTTGATGTCGCAGTAACCCCTTGCATGTTCTACCTAAATCAGATGATGTAGCAGCGCTACCTCACATGTTTTCATTATATTAATATAATGTCTGGTCTGCGTTTATTAAAAGCTAAAAAAACTTATTTTGAGCCATGCTATCTACTTTTTTATCCGTTTCATTTTGTATATAACAAATATTGTTCCACTCGACATAAACATTACTGTTTTTACGACCATCAAAAAGCCTTTAAAAACAAAATCGCGAAGTATTACCGAATTTTTGACACTTAGGTGTTCGTAATTAATGATAAAATACAATATCAATACTTTCACTTAAAAGGAAGTTTACGTCAACAATCATACTGTTGTCATTAAAATTTTTTTCATTTGGGACAACTTTTTCTAGGTATTATTCAGTTCAACCAACAAATTTTGAAAACAATACGTTTTAAATGAAATATGTAGAAAATCAAACAAACTCTTTTACCCCAAATAGTTTGGTTTCCAGAAAAATACTTAAACAGAGCATGCAATTATTGAGTTAGTTGACAAAATAACCAACGAATTTAAAAAAAACTAGTGCACTCTTGGAATATTTATAGATAAATATTCCAAGAGTAGCAGAAAGCATAGCAGAAAAACATGCTAGCAGAAAAACATTCTAGCGGAAAAACATGCTAGCGGAAAAACATGCTAGCAGAAAAACATGCTAGCGGAAAAACATGCTAGCAGAATTATATACCAAAAAAGTATAATTGAGCATGCAAAGCCATTAATGACAGAAATTAAAATGTTGAATGTGAATGAGATAAACAAATTTCAACACATGAACTTTATATATAATCATTTTATAAATCTTACACTAGACAATTTAGAAACAAAATTTAAAAGATCTAATGCCACGCTCACATATACACTGCGTCGTAAATTAACTAAATATAAAGAGTACATAGTATATCGAGGGCCTAAGATATGGAACAGCTTTAAAAATAACCATTTCAATATGTAAATTCATTTAAGTTTCATATAAAAAGCTTTAAAACTTGATATATAAACCTTTTAATTAAAATTAATTTCTTATATTATGTTTTATCTAACTTAATTTATATTTATAGAAGATTATTCTGTTTATTATCTTTTGCTCTGCATGAATAACGGAGATGCCTAGTTTTTCATATTTTAACGGAGTTTTATATAATTTTCATAAAAATTGTATTTTACTTTATACTTGTTAAAAACTAAAATAGGTGTTATATGAAACTTTTGTAATGACTCCGATCATCTATATCTTCTTATAGTCTCCATATAACCTTATCTGTTTATATTATTCGTTTTTTTTATTTTATGAAAACTTTTTTTATTTTCAAACAATCGTTTCTAAGTATTTTTATCTTTTAATTGTTTGAAAGCATAAAAAAAAAAGCTTACGTTGATTGCTAGCTTGCTTTACTTTTTTTTTTTGCTGTTAGCATCTTTCAATCTTTAAAATATTTCATATTTATTGAGACATTCCCTTTTGAATCTTAACACGCTTATATTGTTTCGTTTTTTTGTGTCAATGTGTTAAATGCGAAATATTTGATGAAAAGCTGCGGTAAGCAATTGGTTGCAATTGTTTTTTAACTTTTTTTTGAATTTTTTTTGAGAATCTGGAGTTAAATTGAAGGTTGCTTGCATGAGGAGTTGACTGTGGAGTTGACTTTGGAGCTGATAGCTATACAACCTATGTTGATGCTAGATGTTGTTGGTATAGATTCAGAAGGCAGTTTCTGAAACAGTGTAGCTAGTGGTGCTTATAATGGTGACAATGGCATAGATTCTGTTAGTGGAGATTGCAAAAGAACATATTGAGATCAAAGCGTTTCAAATGTATTAGCAAGTTGTAATTTAGGCTTATTGATTTTCTTAAAGTTGAGCGAAAACAAACCATTATTTTGAAATCCAGCGAGTACTTGCGTGCGTGTAAAAACTTCACAAGAACTAAAAGTTTTTGCTTACAGTTTACTAAAACATAGTTATGACATACTGCTGAATGTTTCTGCATAAAACTTTTGAAGTAATTTGCGCCAAACTCTTTTGACATGGCAATAAACACCGACATCTATTTGCTGCAGAATACGTGACGAATGAGCTGGTAAGCAAACTAACAATATATTGTTTTTAATACAAATAAGTCAACCCGATAGGTAACGTATGCATATTGTCCCCCTAAGACTAAAATACGAGTAACTATAATTGGATGACCGAAGTTTGATTTATTTTATTAAATAATCAATTGATTAAACTAATTTTTAACAAATTGAGTAAACTATTTAAATTGACTTTTTTTAATCATGAAACGGCTCTGAGTGATAAAGCACTTCAAACGGCTCTGATGCTTAATTTATGACTCCGCCGGTTGATAAAAAGCTTGTACCAATCTTTCCCTGGTGGAAAACAGATAATATTGACAATGGTGTTGCAAATTGTTGGTAACTAAAGTGATGACGTTGTTGTAAATTCTACTGAGGCCTCAGTTGGATAATTTGATTAGTGTACCTACCAGAGTTGATTCAAAATGTTGTGGCAATCTTATGTTTAAACTTTGTCAATCATTTTACCTATGCCGTTGACACGCTGGTAAAGAGTTGCAAATAGAATACTAAATGGTTGAGAAGCTTTGTTGAGTTAAAGTTCGCCATTTTTTATTTTTGATACTCGAACGCAACTTGGTCTTTAGAGAATTTTTATTTTTTTTATTTTTATTTTGTTCAATTTTTTCGAGGCATATTTTACATTAGAATAGATTTGATAATAATCGATTTAAAAGTTGGATGAGGAACTTATGAAAATTCATTGGTCATTTTAGACATAAATAATTAATAAAAGCCCTATTTATCAAGCAATTAATTGGCATATGTCATTCAACCCCATAGTTCACCTTTTTTCCGTTCCGTTTTATGTCCATTTTTCAAAAAAAAATAACGCGACCGAAAACAGGGCCATTTATAAAAAAAAAAATTATAACGCGACCAAAATTTTGACCATTCAGAGAAAAAAAATGTTTTATAACGCGACCAAAAACTTGACCATTCAAAGAAAAAAGTTATTTATTTTGTATAAAAAATTTATATAATCTTATTCAAAAACTATTTGCAAAATGTTTATTAAATAAATAAATAGGAGCAAAAGAATATACGTTGTCATAACATCTTCATTTTATCCTCTACTTTATTCTATCCTCTATTCCATTCTGTTCTCTATTTTTTTTCTACCCGCTTTTACTTTATTTATTATTGCTAAAAACTAATTGTGAAGGGCTTCTAATTGAACTTTAAAAAGTAAAAAATTAAAAAAAAAAAAATTGATGCAATTATTGCAATCTATTGCAATTTCTGTTCTTTTTACTTGTAACTAAAAAAAAATCACAAGAAACCAATAACCAATCACCAAAAAATAACCAATAACCATTTAAATGTTGTTTTTTATGAATGTTTTGTTATTACATTACATTACATTACGAATGTTTTGTTATTACATTACAAGAAACAATTAGTTAACTATAATTTCATTTGCTCCTTTGTAATAATTATTTTGTTAAATACATACGAACATACATCTAACTCAACATAAAAAAATTTTTGTTTGATGCAAAACATATTAACAACATAAACTATACCTGAGCATTAATTTGATAAAATCCATCAACATGAATTTTTAAATAAGCATCGTCTAGTAATGATATCATTCCAGATTGTTTTAGTACCTTCCAAATAAAGAATGTACCTATAATTAAATAAACGCTCATTACTTGTCTGAATCAAACATATTAAATGGTTTGGTAGTTAAGTATTGCATTTAAGCAACAAAATTCTGTTTTGACACTGGAAACTAAATATTTTATTTTATTCTATTAATTTTTTCCGGAAGTTATCAAATCAGATCATTTGACTATCATTTGACATCGTAATTTTTCTCTAAAAACCATATTCAAATTCCTATGATATGGAAAATATGGAAATTTAAAAGACCACACTTTGCAAAAATTTAACCAAATTCCCAATATTCTCAATAATATATAGTTTTTCATATTCCATATGAAAATATGGAAACCATACAACTTGATAAAGTGGAATAGCATTAAGTTTTATATATTGGGTTGTCCGATAAGTTCTTGCCGTTTTTCTAAATTTGATATAACTTTTTTAACATAAAATAACAACAATTTAATCACGCCCGTAATTATTGAACGAAACGCCTCGCAAAGCGTTTGAAAGAGGTCAGAAGAGGTGGAAATCCGATGGCGCTAAGTCTGGAGAGTATGAAGGATGTGGCAGCACTTCCCAACCAAGCGTTTGAATTGCCTCCTTGGTCATTATGGCAATGTGGGGACGGGCATTGTCGTGTTGCAGAAGAACGCCATATTTGCTGGATAGCGTTGTTTAATCGTTGCATCTGTAGAACATAAAGTTCCGCATTGACTGTTTCGTTGCGATCAAGCAATTCCCAGTAGATAATGCCTTCCCAGTCCCACCATACACACAACATTGTCTTCCGTGGATGAAGAGCTCGCGGGGTCGCTTGATGTTTTGGGCTTAACCGTTCTTTGCGCTGCTTCATGTTGATGTAGAGACACCATTTTTCGTCACCAGTGACAATGCGATATAGAAATCTTTGCTTATGTCCATGAGTTTAGAGATGACGAGCAAGCAAACTGGCAGCAATGGTGGATCGTTGATTTTTATTGTTTTCGCTCAATACGTGCGGCACACAAGCTCTGAGTTTCTGAATCTTTCCCATTGAGTGGAGATGTTCTGCTACTGTTGATTTATTGGATCCTATACGCTCTGCCAATTCTCTGGTTGTTTGGCGCACGTCTTCGTGCAGAAGTTGATTCAAACGCTCTTAATCAAACTCACTTGGTCGCCCGGAACGAGATGCATCCTAGAGGTCAAAATTGCCACTTTTGAACTTCGCAAACCAATATCGAGCAGTTCTTTCAGCTATGGCACCCTTTCCGTATACGGCACAAATCTCTCTAGCAGCTTCCGTGGCTTTGGCACCTCGGTTAAACGCAAAAAGAAGTTGGTGTCAAAAATGCTCGTTTTTGTCGACTTGACACTCCATTTAAATGCTCTGAAAATTAACAAAAATGAATCAAAATAAAAAAAACAAATAGACTTTCTTGTAGAGCGAAAAATTATCTTTCGAATAACAAAAAAAATTATACTAAAAAATTTCATTTCGATTGCAAATTTTTTAATTTAAAAAAACGGCAAGAACTTATTGGACAACCCAATATATATACTGTGCTTTCCGAAAAAGCACTTAATTATTTAGAATTCTTTATTCACAAAATGTGGTTTAAACGAATGTAAATGACAAGTAATAATAGTATATAACTTATATAATTTATAAATAAAATAAGGTTGTTCGCCGAATTTCAAGACTTGCGAAAATTTGACATTTTTATCTACCGTATTTCAAATGTTGAAAAAAAACAACTTGCCAAACGATTCATTTCGAAAGAATACTATCGTAACAGTCACTTACAGAAGGAGCATTTCGAAACGTGCTCGTACGGAAAATACTCAAAAACATTTATTAAACTGTTATTGAAAACAAAAATAAAATGCTATTACTTTTTTTATAAAAATAATATCGTTGAATTATTTTTCAATCGTCTATACAAAGGCCCGTCCCAAAGAGGTCTTTCATGATTGAGGGGGTATTGTATGTGTTTTTTACCAACTAGAGATTCAAAAATGGAAAAAAAAAAAAGGTCCTCGATATTTGACATTTGCCAACTATACTTCAAAACTTTGCAAATAAAATGCTAAATGTACAAATGTGCCAACTCAAATGCATATATTCCAGCTTTGAATATATACATATATATATATATATATATATATATATATATATATATATATATATATATATATATATATATATATATATATATATATATATATATATATATATATATACATATATATATATATATATATATATATATATATATATATATATATATATATATATATTTATATATACATATATATATATATATATATTTATATATATGTGTATATATATATATATATATATACACATGTATATAAATATATATATTTGTATATATGTTCTTCGATAAAACACTTTGATAAAACTCACTTCAATAAACTGTCTTGATAATACTGACTGATTGACTTCCATATACTGACTGAATTACATGTCGATTTACATGTCTCTTATATAGTAAAATGAACCTGTGTGAACCTGTTCTGTAAGATTCTAGATGCTTCTTTTCGATGCTTCTGGAAGCTTTTGGATGCGTCTGGATGCTTCTGAATGTTTCTGGATATTTCTGGATGCTACTGGATGCTTCCAGATGCTTCTTCTGGAAGCTTCTGCATGCTTCTGGAAACTTCTGGATACTTCCTTTAATTATTAAAAAACTTCCGTGACGTAAACACGGACCAGATTTAAGAAAATGAAACAAACCAAAAAAGTTGCACTTATTTTGTCCGCTGCAAAATGGCACTTGTCAACGAAATTCTGCCTGTGTCCTGTCACCTGTCAGCTGATTGCTCATGTCATGGCATGCTATGACTCCAAACTCCTGAACTGTTTGCTGTGGTAGTATAGTTCGTTTCGTTTTTAAGACATGTAAAATTAGGAGTACTTTTTAGCATTGTTCGATGTTGGTTGCAAATGTTTTGTTCAATACTATATATATATATATATATATATATATATATATATATATATATATATATATATATATATATATATATATATATATATATATAATATAAATATATGTATATATAGTAAATAAAAATAAACTAAAAAATTACAACACTTAATTTATTATAATAATAAATCAGAGTTTTGTGCAAATTAACGATCATAAAATGAGGAGCGTATGTACTGGGAGTGTTATACCCCTTCTCCCAAAGATTTTTAAGTTATAGTTGGTTTTCTTGAGGATTATAGTTGGTTGGTCGGTTATTTGACACATTTTAGTCGGGTGATTTTAGGTTTTAGAGAATTTGGTTTTTATTACAGTATCGTCCACAATTACTTTCATCGCGCCATAATTATTTTCGTAGCAGTCTATAATTATTTTCGTCGCGTCCATAATTATTTTTGTCGCGTCCACAATTTTTTTCCTAATAAAAATACTTTAGTATTTTTATCACGAAATATATAATGGCAAACGAAAACAATACAAACATCAATCATTCGAATCTCAAAACAGAAGAACAAACAAAAAACAAAACTGCAACCGAAGAAAATATTTCTACAATAAAAAGATGGATGAATAGCAACGAATCAAGTCAATCTATTGCAAATGCAACAGGTCTTTCAATTAGGACAATTCAAAACTGGATACAAAAACTTGAACAAGATCAAAATACAGTGCCTAAAAAGCGTTGCAGAGCGGCACGAGATAATATTGAAAGAAAGAGAGAAATTGAATTATTAATTAATGCAAATAATGCATTAACTTCGATTGACATTGCAGAATTAATGCCCGAAGAACATAAATGCTCGACAACTACAATTAAATGAGAATTAAAACAAATGGTATATATCTGTAAAAGGCTTAAATCGGTCGTTGTTGCGAGAAATTCAGCTCATGTTATAGCAACAAGGTTCACGTTTTGCAATCATGTTTCTTTTCTGCAAAATTCTGATCTGATTTATTTTGATGAAACTGGTTTTAATTTGCACGATTTACGACATTATGGGTATGCGTTGTTGGTAATTATCACATATATTACAATCCCTACACAGAGAGGAAGGAATGTTAGCTTAATATGCGCCATTTCAGTTACGGGATGTATTGGTTTTAAAATAAAGGCTGGGTTTATGTTCTTTGGGCATTAATTCTGGAATGTCGATCGTAGTTAATGCATTATTTGAATTAATTAATAATTCAATTTCTCTCTTTCTTTTAATATTATCTCGTGCCGGTCTGCCACGCTTTTTAGGCACTGTATTTTGATCTTGTTCAAGTTTTTGTATCCAGTTTTGAATTTTCCTAATTGAAAGATCTGTTGCATTTGCAATAGATTGACTTGATTCGTTGCTATTCATCATTCTTTTTATTGTAGAAATATTTTCTTCGGTTGCAATTTTTAATTTTTTTAATAATTGCGTCCACAATTTTTTTCGTAATAAAAATACTTTAGTATTTTTTAGTTAGTTACTTAGTTTACTTAATTTAGTTACTTAGATTTAAAAGTTAATTAATTTAGAAATTAATTAACATTTAAAGATTCGCAACCTTCGTTGTATTCCTAGATTCGCCCTTGCATTATTTTTTTAATTTTATTTACTTATTTATTTTTTACCGTATAATACTATTTACAATGAGAAAAATTGTTTACATATTTAATAAATGGCCGGAGCAAGAAGAAGACAAATATTGTCTTATCACCGAGCCTCGTTTCATTAAAGCCATCAGTACAATTTAAAAAACTTAAAACATAAAAATAGGTAAAATAAAAAATAAAAATACTTCCACAAAGATATTACAAACTATGTAATAAGATATTAAAATAGCATAAGTTTGCAGTAATAGCAAATTTTAATGGGAATAAAAGTCAGGAAATCAAAACAAAAATACGTAATGACTTTTTTTAAAACAAAAGTAGGTTAAGACCTTTTCAGATTACTTATTTTATTTCATGACCTAATTTTAAAAGAAATATTTTAAATCGAAGTTTTTTCCTAATAAGAAACGTTTACATACTACTTTGAATTGTTCAAAAGAGATGTTTTGTAGAATGTTATTTTTAATAATTTTTTGAAAAAATTCATTCCATAGAAATGGTCCACGATATTGAATTTGGAATGAACTGAGTTTTTTATAGAATCTTGGAACTACAAAATTATCATTGCAAAAATTTGTGGGGTACTTTAGAAAATTTAGTAAAGTATGAGTGAAATATATTAGGAGACAAACCATATGTTAGTTAGAAGACCTCTGTGATATGACTTCTTGGGGCACCTAAAACAAAATTAAATCGGTCATAAAAAAATCAGACCAAGAAGCGGCTGTCTCCAATTACTTTTTTAGTAAAAACGATATATCTATCATGAAAAGAAAATAAACGTCTTTTTTAGAACAAATGCTTGCTACGAATAGTTTCATCCATGCTTTGTTTTAAAAAACTTCACTCAAAAAAATTTTTTTTTTTTTTTGTAAATTCAAATGTGGCAAAATATAGTAATCAATACTTTAAAATGTTTGAGATCTTATTATGGCCACGTTTATGGGATTAACATTTTTAATGTTTGTCAATATTGCAGTTTTTTTCTTATAAAAATAACCAACTCAAAATTGCCAATTTTGTTACAAAGTTTGTTAGATTTTAAGTATATAAATTCCAGAAAAAAAATTCTTTCAAAAGGATATTGATATCAAGAAGTTTACTTTTTTCGTACCCAAATAAACAAACCATTTAAATCGCCGATGTTTGTTTCCCAAGTACTCATTCCGAAATATAGCATTTCGCAAGTTGAATTTCAAAAAAAAGCTTTTATGCTTGAAACGAATATAGCACTTTTGGATGTAGCGTTTACTAAAGCTTGGTTTCCAATAGTTGTAGAAATGTTGTGCAACAGTTTTGCTTTTATGTTGTACAACAATTGTTGCCGAGATTGGTTTGATTCTATTTCCGCAACCTTTGTTTTACAACATAAATTTTGTTGTACAACCGACGTTAAGTTGTGCAACTTACGCAAGATAATGTTTCCATTATAAAGCATTATTGTTGTACAACTGTTGTACGACATTTCTGCAACTATTGGAAACAAAGCTTAAGCAAGAAATTTCGCTTAAGATGTTTTGAAGAAAAGTAAAAGTTTGCTCGCTAAACATCTTTATGTACCAAAATGTTTGTAATTAAATGTTATTTTCAGAATAAACAAAATATTACCAATATAAAAACTTACTGTGAAATGAATGTGTAAATGAAACAATGGTAAAAAATTAATAATTTAAAAAATTTACTATGAAATAAATATGTAAATAAAACAATGATAAAAAATAAAAGTCTACGTCGAAAAGAATTCTTTCGCAACAGTGACTTGCGGAACAGTCACTTTCGCAACAGTCACTTTCGCAACAGTAACTTGCGGAACAGTCACTTTCGGAAAAAAAACTTATGAAAAAAGTCATTATAGATGTATTTAACTATGTTTTATGAACCAAAAATTAACAAAGTAACTAAAGTGTAAACATTAACTAAGTAATTATGTGCTATTTATTTATTGATATTTAAAAAGTGTCAAATGCATATAAAATTTTTATAAATAAATAACAGTATTCATTATATATACTTCTAAAATGTCATTTAATGATTAAAAATTAAATAATGTGAAAAATTAAATAATGTGAAAAATTAAAAAATATGAATAACACAAAAGAAAATTCAAGGCAACTAAATCATATGTATGGGATCATGTAGATGCGCCAATAGTTAGTAATAAGTTTGTAATCTGTTAACATTGCACAAAAAATGTACCCAAAGAAAATAGTAAATGGAAAGTAAAAATGACGATTCAACAAGCAACATTGGTATTTAAGAGCGACTTTCTGTAAGAATCAGAAAGAGCTCAATAGTGACCCTTTTCAAAATTGCTAATTTTTTAATATGTTGTTGCTACTCATACTAGAAACTCGATTCCAAAATTTTTTCAAAAATTAATTATTGGTTCTCTAGATATTAGATGTCAAAGTTTGACTAAATTTTTTTAAATATTGACCAAATGGTGTCAAAGGTATTTTTAAACTCAAAAAAAAAGCAATGCAAATACTTTACAATGAGCATTTTAATTGATTATTGTTTATTGGCTAGTTCAGACCGAAAATTAATAAAATTGGTAAAGAAAATTTTTTTTCTTGACTAAATATCATGCTTCAAATTATGTAAAAAATGATTTTTTTTTGTCATTTTTGATCTTTGTATTCATTCGAAGTCGTGAAACTCCCCTAATTTTTTTTTTGTTATGATAAATTTTTACCTAGTTAAGTACCTAAAAGTATAAAAAAACCTATGGGGAAGTAAAGGCTTAGCCGTAAAATCCAATTCAAAAACAATATTCAAATCTTTTGACGCACTGATTGT
Source organism: Hydra vulgaris (assembly GCF_038396675.1). Lineage (NCBI taxonomy): Eukaryota > Metazoa > Cnidaria > Hydrozoa > Anthoathecata > Hydridae > Hydra > Hydra vulgaris. Next base: position 45,271,292 of record NC_088920.1, on the reverse strand, counting down.
GACATGATGATCGTTAAAGTCCTGGGTTCACTATTAACTTCAACTTAAAAAAACATGTATTGACCTTTAATCTACCTTATTTATAAAAAATACCTTTGGGGTATTGTAATAGTTCAGAAAAAATAACATATAATTAGCATAGAGTTTTCTAGGTGCTTCTATATTTATTTATGAGCGCTTGAATGCAGTATGTTTCCTGGTTACTTTATTATATTTTTTGATTATAATTTTTACTCCAAATATATTTCCTGAGTATGATTTTGAGTATTATTATTTCATACTATAATAAATCTCTTTGCATATTTTTAGTTAGTTAAGAGTTTTTACTTTTTTAAAAACAATTTGATGTCTACAAACATTTTTTGTAGACTTATGACACGTGTTGTTGTTTTGAAGGGAATAATTGTGGACCTTACATGCGACCTACTCCAAATGTAGATGCAATGTTGGTGATGATGTTAAACTATCAATAGGCAGCATAACAGAGCGTATGATTCAACTTTTAAGAGATGCACAACAGAAAAAGGCAAAGAATGATTCATATAAACAGCTAGGTAAAAAAACAGCATTTTGGTTGAAAGACTATTTACAGAAGATATTGCCCGTGAAGTTTAGAAGGATGTGAAGTTTAGGGTCAGAAGGACTACTTTGGGAAAAAAGAAATAGGCTTGAAAATAGATGTTTTTTTTTACTAAAAAAATGGCATTCTCAAAAAGCATGTTTATGAAAGAATTTTATATCGCTGCAATCAAAGTGTTTCCTCTGTTATCTCTATTGCGAAATCAGTTTTGCCTAGATAAGTCGGAAATTGTAAATTGAGTATTGCTATTTAATATTATAATAAATCTCTATTGCATATTTTTAGTTAGTTAAGAAAATAGAATAATGCTAAATGTTTAGTTGAATCTATGTACAAGCTCTGCAAAAATAAGAACTTTAAACATCTATGGCACGACTTTAATAAGCCTTGCTTTGGAAAAGACCAATTCGATAGGGAAAGTGCATCCGCATTAACAGTACTGAGAAGTAACGTATATGCTGGCAATGACATAATAACAGCAGTAGATGTAGCAAAAGCATTGAAATATGGTTATGGCGTCAAAAATGATGTGGTTAGTGAAGCAAAAAATGAGAATATTTATTTAATTGGTCCTCAAATTCCAAATATAAGCAACTACTACTCTTATGAGTTCCAAGAAAACTACATGAATTTGTGGCAATACTATAAAATTAATGATGGATGAATAAAGTGATTTACAACAACCTTTCAGTTGAACCATCAATTGAATTTCTTGTTCCATTCACGAGTACTAAAAGGAACTTTTAGCGAAAAACCCTGAGTGGAAAAAAGGAGATAAGAAATTGTGGTTAAAATACACAACGTTTTTGCCAAGAGACTGGTTGTATTGAATCTTTTGAAACTGTTATTGAATTAGAAGAGCATATTCTGACAGAAAAGCACAAAAGATCTGAAAAGTCTTCCTTTTTAGGTAAAGTAAAAAAAGTTTATACTGAAAAGTTGAAAGTAATTTTGCAAGTTCATTCTAATTCTACAATTGCATTGGTTAAGATCACGCCTACACCAATAAACAACATAAATTCTCAAAAGTTCTTTAAATTAGGTTGGGCATTGCCAACAAGAAAAGCTTTTCGTTTTTCCATTAAGCTGAATAAACTTCTTTATGAATACTTCATAAATGGAGAAAATACAGGAAATAAGATGTCATCAGCATATGTAAACACAGTGATAAGAAAATATCTTACAACTTATGAGTTTGTTTCAAGCCCACAAATAAGATCTTTGTTCTCGAGATGGAGTAAGCTATTAAGAATCGGAAAATTGATTGCTCCGACTAATAAAGAAGACAATAACAATGAACTTGAAAATGAAGAAGCCAACAAATATCAAGAAGAAATACTTAAACTTGCAACCGAACTTTCTTTTATATGGTTGAAAGATAATTGGGTGGCATTTGTTCACAAAAACCAATAATATTCAGGAGTTGTTGCAGAAGTAAAAATTTTATATATACTTTTAAACCAAAAACTTATAACACATAAAACTAAAAGTAAAAAGCTATCACATCAAAAACAATACTAAAACTTGATTATTTATTATAGAAATGAAGTTTCATTTAACCATAAATTTTGTGTTTAAATATTTTCAGATAACTAAAGTTGGTACTTTATTTGACTTTTATAAAAAGTGTTTCATTTGGAAAAAATTATTATCGATGGTCTAATCAGAAAGATATCATGTTATATTTAGATGATGACATCTTATGTAAAATAAGTCCTCCAACTCCAATTATTCCCCACGGTGATTACTTCTTAGCAAGAAATGATTTTGAAGAAGCTAATAAACTAATGAACTAATAAGCTATAAAAAGAGTTGCACAAGAAGAAAACTATTGTAAAACAACTTTTTTTTTCAATAACTCTTAAATATATCTATACCCCACAACTATTATTCTTCTATCTGATGAATAATTAAAATATGCTTACGTTACTTCTTATGAAATTTTTGTAAACCCAGGGATTTAACCATCGCGTCACAATCAATGCGCCAAAAGATAAGAATTTCGTTTTTGAGTTGGATTTTTCCGCTAAGCCTTTACTTCCCCGTAGGTGTTTTTAAACTTTTAGGTACTTAATTAGGTAATAATTTATTATAACAAAAAAAATTATGGGATATTCACGGCTTCGAATGAAAACGAAGATCAAAAATGACAAAAAAATCATCTTTTGCATAATTTGAAGCATGATATTTAGTCAAGAAAAAAAGTTTTCTTTACCAATTTTATTAATTTTCGGTCTGAACTAGCCAATAAACAATAATCAAGTAAAATACTCATTGTATAGTATTTATTTTTCTTTTTTTTCGAGTTTAAACATGCCTTCGACACCATTTGGTCAATATTTCAAAAAATTTAGTCAAACTTTGACATCTAATATCTAGAGAACCAATTAATATTTTTTGAAAAAATTTTGGAATCGAGTTTCTAATATGAATAGCAACAACATTAAAAAATTAGCAATTTTGAAAGAGGTCACTCTAAAAATTTGGTGTTTTTGGCTTATTCATACAGAAAGTTGAAATTAAAATCTATCCATAATATATGTCGTTACTTTTTTTAAATCTGTAGTATCAACAACGCATTGAACATTGAACAAACAAGACGTGTTTATAAAGCGAAAAAGTTAGTACGTATTATGTATTATTTTATTATTAAATATATAGTATTATTATTATTTTATTATTATTATTATTATTATTATTATTATTATTATTATATATATATATATATATATAAAATCAAAATGAAAAAGATAAAATGATGAAAAAAGTGTTTAAGAAGTTTAAGAAGGAAACTGAGATGATAAAGAATGATAAAATAACAAGAAAATAACATATTAAACATTTTAAATATTAGTACAAAATTATTATATGAGCGATTGGATAATGTTGAATCAAATATTAATGAAAATTGTATACAGATTATAACAATAAAAAAAGAGGTAGATGATATCAAAGTGAGCCTAAATTTTCACGAACTTCTAATAGATGAAAAAATCAAGTCTGTCATTAATTCACAAGAGAAGAGTAAACGAACAAGCGCTATACTAAGTAACGAATCTGCATTTATATAAAATTAGAAGCAAACTTAAAGAAATGGTATATCGATCACGGTGGAATAATCTGAGAATTAATGGAGTTAAAGAAAACAAAGAGGAAGGTTGGTAAGACAGCGAAATAAAGGTAAACAAAATTTATGAAAATTATTTAGGCCTAAAAGGTATTAAAATCGAAAGGCCACACAGAACTGGCCATAAAAATTCAGGTGAACCAAGAACAATAATTATAAAACTTCTGGACTTTAAGGATAAAGTCGTCATTTTAAAAAGACCACTAACCTTAAAGGTAAAAATATCTGTACTAATGAAGATTTTTCCGCTGAGACAGTGCAAATTAGGAAGAGTCTAAGAGAACAGATGAAAATCGAACGAGCGGCAAGAAAGTTTGCAAGCATTTCATATGATAAACTGATCATACGCGATTGGGCTTCAAAGAAAAGTAATAATTTAATATCCTAGTATTTTAATTTTTTTAAATATCTTATTTTCGTGATTTGGAAATTGTTTTATTATTTTTCTTTTCAAAATGGATGACAATTTTTTATTTAATTTTAATACGGAGAAGATCAGCTTTGATGACTATTTCAATCAAAAAAACTTTGAAAGTGAATACTATTTAGTCCGTGAATCTACTCAATTATTTAGTAAAAAAAAAATTTTTCCAATTTTAAATCTAAACATTCGAAGTAATAATAAAAATTTTGATAATCTAAAATTATTATTGCATGATCTAAACCACGAATTTAAAATAATTAGTCTCACGGAAACGTGGTTAAAAAGCAATGAAAATAATTTTAATTATGAATTAAATAACTACGTTTCAATTCACCAACCTCGTCAAACCCACGTTGGTGGTGGTATAAGTATCTTTATTCACAAATGTATTAATTTTATTTAGCGTAATGACCTCAATGCTAATGAAACAGATTGTGAGTGGTTATGCATTGAAATAACAAATAAAGCAACCAAAAATAATATCATTAATTCGATTTATAGAAAGCCAGCTAGAAATTTAAAAATATTTAAAACCTATTTAAAGATTTTTTTAGCAACGCCAACATAACAAAGAAGCATGTGTACTTAACTGGTGACTATAATATAAATTTGTTAAATCATGCTTCAAATTTAAATGTTCAATGTTATTTAAATACCCTTATTCAACATGATATAATTCCAACAATAAACAAATCAACCAGAATATCTAACACTTCATCGATATTACTTGATAATATATTTACTAATAATATTCATAATTGTCTCGTAGAATCTGGTATAATCAAAACTGACATAACAGATCATTTCCCAATTTTCTTAATTACAAATAATATAACTGATAATCATTCTGCCTTAAAATTTACAATCCAAATGCGACGAATCAATGAAAACTCCTTGTTGTACTTTCGAAATTTCTTTTCAGAAAAAAGTTGATTGAATCTTATATTACAATCACAAGATGCAAATAAGGCGTATGAACCTTTTTTTGGGGCAGTTTTGTAAATACTATGAATTGACATTTCCAATAAAAAAAAATAGTTATAAATTCTTACTCACTTTTAAACCTTTGAATGACCATAGGTTTACTCAAATCATCTCAGAGAAAACAAAAACTTGATGAAAAATATTCAAAACATAAATCATATAAAAATGGAATAAAATTACAAAAATTATAAAAACTTGTTTGAAAAAGCAAAGGAACACTCAAAAAAAGTTTATTATGCTAAGATGTTAGAAAAAACCCAAGGAAACACACAAAAAACTTGGAATTAAGCAGATAATTGGTAAAAATAAATGTGCGAACAATAATTTGCCACAAAAACTGTTAATTGATGGGAAAATGATCAGTAATAAATAAGCCATAGTTGAAAAGCTCAACGACTATTTCCTTGAAGTTGGCCCAAAGCTAACTGATAAAATTCCAAAAAAGATCACAAATTTCGAATCCTATATAAAACCATCTAATATATCTATGAAGGAAGTTAATTTAAATAGTGAGGTGCGTAATGCATTCAATAGTCTGAAAAATAATAAATCTATTGGCATTGATCAAATTAGCGTGAACGTAGTTAAAGAAATCTTCAATATCATTGATATCAACCTTTCAATAAAATCCGGTATTGTACCGGAGAAATTGAAAATTGCTAAAATATCACCTATTTTTAAAACTGGCGATGACAAAATTATGTCAAACTATAGACCTATTTCAGTCTTACCATGTTTCTCAAAATTATTAGAACGTATTATGTATGACAGACTTAATAACTATTTAACCAAAAACAATATACTGCATTATAAACAATTCGGATAAAAAAAAACATTTAACGGATCATGCAGTAGTCGTATTAATAAATTATATATCCGATGGGTTTAATAATGATTGTTATTCACTAGGAGTTTTATTGATCTGTCAAAAGCATTTGGCACAGTTGACCATGGCATACTTATTAAAAAAACTCTAGTTCTAAGGAATATTAATCAATAACCTACTTTAAAAAAACTACCTGTCAAACGGAAAACAATACATAGTGTATAAAAAAAACGAAACAGTAAACAAAATTACAACTAGTGGTGTTCCCCAGGGATCCATCCTAGGATCACTATTATTTTTGCTGTACATTAACGATTTATATTTAGCTTCCAAAACCTTAAATCTTATTTTGTTTTCTGACGACTCTAATCTTTTTTACTCAAGTAAAAATATAAAAGATCTTTTTAAAATATTTAATGAAGAACTAATAAAAATTAATAATTGGATTACTTGTAATAAACTTTTATTAAATGTACAGAAAACAAAATTTGTGTTGTCAAGAAGTCATATCACAGAGAACGGCGGAAGAGCATTTAACTAGAAAGTTCACGCCTACTTCCTTATCAATATCGCTTGATTATTTAATTGGGCAAAAGCTGGAGTTGAACTTCGGACCTCTTGATTTTGAGCGAGTACTCTAACCATTCCGCTAAAGTAACTTATAGTTAAGTTATTTTTATATCTTAAAAACTAAATTCTCTCTGTTCATTTTCAACCTCTTTCGTGTACTGAAAATAATGAGTTTTGTTGATTTAATAAAACGAGAGTTTTATTAATCAAAAGTATATGGCATGACTATCATTAACATACCTTCTAAAAGGTTTTAGTTAAAATAAATTAATTTTTACAATATGTAGAGCTTTTCTTTCCAATTTTTGTAAGAATGCCTAGGCAACAACAACCATAAGTGATTATTCGATCAAGCCTGAGCTAGATATGAATTTAATTTTATGATTCTAATTCCAATGACTAAGACATAGTTCTGTTAATTGGTGGATGTCAAATATTAACTTGATTCTTGTTTCGTAAATTTAAAGAGTATTAAAGAGTTAATAGTTTCGTAAATTTAAAGCGTATTAATTATCACGGGTACCAATTTTATTGATGGATATCAAACATAATATATATATATATATATATATATATATATATATATATATATATATATATATATATATATATATATATATATACATATATATATATACATAATATATATATATATTATGTGTACCAATTTTATTGATGGATATCAAACATAATATATATATATATATATATATATATATATATATATATATATAATATATATATATCAAACATAATATATATATATATATATATATATATATATATATATATATATATATATATATATATATATATATATATAGCCCTTGTTAGACGAAAGAGCTGTCGAATAATAAAACATAGACAATTTGGTCTATTCTTTTCAGTACTTTATTAAAGCGTGCAATAACTCTCAATAACACAATAAAAGCGTTTAATAAAAATATATATAGTATTTATAACTATTATATTTAACTGGTATTTTTAGGGTTTTTTAAAATATGTCATTATTTATTAGGGCGGATTCATAGGGAGGGCGATGAGAGCGATTGCAATTCCATTTTTAACTTACATTACACGCGCAACAACTTTATCAAGTATTTGCCTTTTTAAGTTCTAAATTAAATTTTTAGCTGTTTTGTATGAAAGATTTTAGTCTGAAAAATAAAACAATCTAAAAAGCTTTGAGTCTGGCCAAAAGAGGGCAAACTTATTACCAAAAATGCAATTTAAGTTTCGTTGCTCAGAAAATAAGTTTAAATATTGTAAGGTGCCATTGTCAAAAACCCGTTGGGAATGTAGAGTTGATTGCACAAAAGTTTTGCGTTCCCAACTCAAAGAAGTTTACAACACTTTGCTCGGCATTTGTGAAAACACGAAAGACAGTGCATCAGTTGCTGAAGAACAGAGCTTAGTAGACAACATTTTTTTCGTTTCCGTTTAATGTCTCACTTTTTATTTGGCATGAAATGCTAATGGTACTGAACAAAGTGACTAAAGAATCGCAGAAACCTCAAATAAATATTTCCGTGATCACTAAACTTGTGAAAGCAACACGTAATATTGTGGCTGATCTCCGAAACGACGAGTTTGAGTAAAGTCATGCCAATGCCACGGCAATTGCAGAAGAGCTCGATGTTCATTGTGAATTTCCTACAAAGCAACAACGTCAAAATATATGACAGTTTGATTATGAAATGCTTGAGAAAAATATTGTTGATAAAAAGATCAATTTTGAATTAATATCCTCATTTGGTTCATTGACGTGGTTCAACATTAGCTCAACAAACGATTTTTGTAAACTTTAATGTCAAATTTAGTTTCCTTTCTGATTTTCAGCAAATGAAAACTTTTTCAAACGATGACATCATGAGATTTTCCACAAACCTGCTTTGACTAACTCTTCATCCAATGAATCAGACATAGATGCTACATAATTAGCTCTTGTGCTGCAAAACATCTATTTGATTCTAAAAGAACATCTCCATTTGATGTGTTTATTGCGCAAAATGTTTTTGCTGAAATATATTCGAATGTCTCTGCTGTTTTTAGAATGATTCTAACAACTCCAGTATCTGTAGTACAGCTGAACTTAAATGCTGATAAATTTCCGGAATTTTATTAGCATTTCCGGCAGAACCGGTCCCGGCTGGAACAGAGCACAGCGCGATAGTTCACGTCTTTTTCCTCAACAATGATGCGTATATGGCCAAAGCCAACTTCAACCACGTTTCTTGACTTTCTATGCTATAAAGTCAAATTCAAATTAAAACAAAAATATTTTTTAAGCTTTTGTTTATATTTTCTTTTACATTTCAGGAACAGTTTCGTCATTTTTTTTTTTTTTTAATTTAATTAATGCATTTAAAAATTTTTTTATTTTTTATTTTTTATGAAAAGTTAAAAAAATTAAAAAGTACCCAAATTAGTATTGGCTTTTTTTAAAATAATGATGAACAAGCTAAACGATGGTGGTAGATAGTGGTAGTGGTGGTAGGTAAAATAAAGTTATTTTATCTTATCAAAGTTAAAAATGGTTCCAGTAGTGTGTTGATTAAAATGCGTACTACTATCATTTCAGAATTTATTTGTGGCTAATCCAATTTTAAGGAAAGATTATAAATGCAAATTAGCTATGAAAAGAAAAAAGAAACTTGAAGCTTTAAAGAAAAGACGTGTAAATCATATAATTAAAATGGTCAACGGGCAGCAAACGGGCACCTAGAAGAGCCCGATGCGTGTGTTATAATGAATTCTATTTTATTATAAGTCCAAAAAAATGGTAACAATAGCATGTGTTGCTAGACAAAGTACTGTTGCCGTCTATTGAAATGACAGTTTTTGTGCAAAGTAGCAAATGTATCAAAGCGTATCAAAAGTGTATCAGATGAAAAAAGTAACCCAGGCGGCATATGATCCCCAAAAAACGTCTTTTAAACGTTCAAAAGAAGTTCTGAACGTCTTTTAAACGTTAAAAAGACGTTTTTAGGGCCAAATGCCGGCTGGGAATGTATTCAATAAAAGGTTTGTTCATTTAATAACAGCTTTTTGCATCATGGAGTGAATATGGCATTAAATCATGTTTGGAGGACCTAGGGTTATGAGAGCATAAGGACAGGTTTATCACAATTTAGGAAACTTAAAACCAACTAGTCTTTGAATGGTCTTATTTATGATTTTCAATATTATTTATTTTGTAACAATTTTTTTATTCACTGTTTGTAGTTGTATTTTACTTCTGATGATAATTTAAACTAGATGGATCGAGATATTTTGCGTCTGATGACGATTTGAACTATATAGATCAAGATATTACAAAAAAGAATAAAATTAATACGCTGCTGCTTTTAAGTTTTTATTAGATCATATTAAAACTTTGAAAACCGTAACAACTGTGATGCGATTGAAAACCGTAACAACTGTGATGCGGCTGAAAACCGTAACAACTGTGATGCGACTGAAAACCGTAACAACTGTGATGCGACTGAAAACCGTAACAACTGTGATGCGACTGAAAACCGTAACAACTGTGATGCGACTGAAAACCGTAACAACTGTGATACGGTTTCGGTATTGAAAAAGTTTAGTTCAATACCGATTTTTAATACTAGTAATGAAAACCGAAGAAACTCTTGAAATAAATGTTCAAATAAAGCGTTATGGTAAATTATTGTAAATAACAAAGCATCACTAGGATAAGTTTAACAATTTCACTTTCGATGTATTATGTGAAGCTGTTTTAAAACTTCAATGTATTATTTTAGGCTGTTTTTGTTTAGTTTATTTATAGAATAATTGTATAGAATGTTGACACAAACACAATGAATCAGAATATTAACACAAACACACTGAATCAATATAATAAAACAGATAAACACGTTTTTGATGAAACCTAATATAATAAAATTTAAAGTATTGTTTTAATAGAGTATCAATGTGAAACACTTTAGTATCAGTGTAAAAGTATACTTTAGTATCAGTGTTTTAAAATAGTATTAATATGAAACTAGGATAAAAAATCATTTATTATCAAATAATGGTAAATTAAAATGCCATGATCTAATCACTTTTAAAATTTACAACTTTTTATTTTTTTGTTTAAAAGAACCATTTTAGGTGTTGTCTTGTATAAAATGAAAAATAAAATTATTCGTAAAAAATATGGGCTCTAAGTCCTGTAAGAATAATTTTAATTTTAAAGCTTAAGTTAAGTTTCTGCGTTAAGGTTGACAAACTCTGAACTTTCGGATCCAACACAATAATCTCATTGTTTCACTGTGGTGTCTACATTTTATTGATAAATATAAGAGTATTTTAAACTGAATAATAAAAAAATGATTTAAAACTATAAAAATACTCGGTTATATTTTTTTAGAAATTAAACGTTATATATACATAATTTATAAAAAATTATGCGGAATTTAAACAACAAAAACAAACTTTATTGCTACACATTGGTGTGCTCGGAGGCAGAGAAGTTTAGGGCAAGAATTTCTGTTATCCAATTGATATTAAATTTCCTAGGAACCATTATTAATATTATTTATTTTACCTGGTTATTAATGTGCCTCAAGAAAACCTTACGGTCTTCTCTTGAACCCTGCAGAAGGTAATTTAATTAGGAAGTTCACGCCTCCTTCCTTACAGGTTTTGCAAATATGACCGGAGCTGGTATTGAACATCGGATGTCGGATTTAATAATTATTAATGTTTATTTTAATAAAATGTAAAGTTAAAAATAGTTAATTTCTTTTTGGGTTTGATACAATAATAAAAAATATAATTTACCATTAATATCATGTTTTACTTGAATATTATTTTTTATTTGAACTAAACTTGAGTTAAGATTCTGAGTTAAGGTTGACAAACTCTGATTTTTCGGACCTAACACAATGATTTCATTGATCTAAAAAATAGGTTTCTACATTTTTAGTTCATAAATATAAACGTAATTTAAACTGAATAGTAAAAAATGATTTAAAACTATAAAATATGAAACAAAAAATTATATAGATGAAATATAATAAATCAACAGTTATATAAAATGAAGTAAAATACTTTTATGAGACTTTAATAGAAGTAAAATGTTGGGTGGGTGGGTTAGGAGGGTGTGTCGATTTTTTGTGCAAAGCAGAAGTAAATATAATAAGTAAATAAAATATAAGAGTAAACGAAAAACGGGAAGCAAAATAACTACTAGTATACTTTAGGGAAAATGTCAAACAAATATTATCAACAATAAAACTAAAATAAAATAAAAATGAAAATGTCGTAACAACTATTGTCATAACAACTATTGTCAAGACCTGTCAAAAGACTCTCCGAACTACTTTTTAAACTACTCGCCAAGTATTTAATGATATAAAAGTCTATTTAGAATAAATTCTTAAATATAAAAAAGTAGTTCAAATTATACGTGGAAGATACCAAACTTTATTAAACCTACTTCTTACTGGTGTACTAATGTAAATATTTTGTTAAAAAAAATAACTATACCGTTGCTTTGGTCTAAAATAAGATTTGCCAGATACTTTTAACCCTGTTAAAGTTTATTAACTTACATTATTAGGATTCAGATTCTTTTGCATACTACATTGTATACTCTGTATTTTTGGAAAAATTTCCTTTGCAATGTAAGCACGCAACTGCACATAACAAATCAATACACAAATACAAATTTGTAATAATAATGCAGAAAAAATTTTTAAAATTTTAGGGTTGAACAAAATTGATTTTTCTTTCAACGAAGAATACATGTTGTCTGATATATATCGCTTTTGCTTGATATAACATTTGTTAGAAATACAAAATTGTTATACTCAACATGTGAACTATTATTTAATTCTGCCATGTGATATTTTGATACCATGTGATATTTTGATGTTTGAACATATTAAAATATCACATGGCAGTATTAAATTTCATTATTTGAAACACTTGATTTCATTATTTTGTATCAAGTGGCGGATTAAGACTTTTCGGTATTTTAAAGCAGGAGACTCCATTCCGTGTCATTAATCATAAATTTGATTTATCATAATGTTTTTTAAAATTCTTTAATACTGATTCGGGGTCCCCAAAACTGCGGGGCTCAGGCATGTAGTCTTCTCCACTTTCCAAACCCCCTACCCCCACCTCAGTCCAGCACTGGTTGCATCAAATTTTAAATAATTTCATTATTTGAAATTTGATAAAATCAAAATAATATTATTAAAATTAGTTTTTAAAACCTAAAGCAATCTTTCAAATCATTACCTGACAAAAAAGTGATAGTAAACTTAACAGGGTAGATTAGGGTAATGTGAGCACCTTGGTAATATGAACTATAAAAGAATACTACAATGTGAAAATAAGTTGCTTTGTATTTTTTGGAGCGACTTTATGTGGTGATAACAGAAATCAGTATAATTAGCGTAAATTTGTATGCAGTAATTAGCGGCGCACGTGTAATTGAAACGCTCTTAAATATTTTGCGTTGTTAAAATATTATCATCACGCATGAATAAATCTGTGGCATGAAATTTTGATGCTAAATGAATAAAATTTGATTTTTTATTTCAAAATTATGTTAGCTAGAAATCCGTTTTGTATTTGTCTGAAAAAAAAAAATGCATAGAAACATTTAGTTTTGACTTCATTTAAAGAAAACGTTTTTGTGTAACATGAGCATGCTCAAATAACCCAGTGTTTTTTATCGAAATAACTTAGTTTAAAATCTTAAAATTGCAGTGGTTTTAATTTTATCTTGAATAAAAACAAAACATAGTAAAGTTTTTTAATATTTTAACAATACTAATCATCTTTCTGTAATTTAAATTCAAAAATTTGTAACTTTATCGTTTATTAAACGATAATAACGATTCAATTTTATCAACTCAAACCTTTAAACGGTTTGAGTTAATAAAACTGAAAAAGTAACGAATTTTTTTTTTTAATTTTTTTTATGCGTAAAAAAAGTAGTATTGTTTCAATAAAAAGTGGTATAAAATTTGATCTTTTCATGATAAGTTTTCTGAATATCGAATCATTATATTCCACGATTTAGTTCTAATTGTCGCGGTGATAATTTTTTACTTAATGTTATTTTTTAAGCTACCCAGCAGGCACAGCGACGTGACAAAAACGTGAATTTCACGTTATTTTGGCACGTGACATTTAGGTGACTTTTTGGTCCCCATGAAATGACCAATTCACGTGATTTATGGACGTATTTTTCACGTTACTTTTGGCACGTGATATTTAGGTGACTTTTTGGTCCCCATGAACTGCCTAAAAGACGTGCTTTTTACCTTCATTTTGGCACGTAATATTTAAGCAATAACTATGCTTTATAAAAACGAAGTGTTTGGATTCGTGTAAAGAAAAAAAACTCATCGTCGAGGAAATATTCAATACGTATTAAATTACATGGTTTTATTAGTCAGTATGTTAGTTCTTGACATACACATTTTGAATTTGTAATAAAAGCTGCACTTTTGTTAAAATATCCTCCTTATATCCAATAAGTAATAAGTACAAAGTCATAGATCTGCAACTTACGAAGAGCACGCTTCGATCCACAAAGAGCGCACTTCAAACTTAATCTAACGAACCAGTCGATATATTCTCCCATAAAAGCACGCTTCAAACATAATCTAACGAATCAGTCGATATTTTCTCCTATAAGAGTACGCATCAAACTTTATCTAATCAATCAGATTTAGCTGAAAAGAAACAAATAAAATCTTAAATAATAATATGATTATTTAATAATTATCTTAAACCACAAACTTTTAAAAAAAATCTTACTTGGTAAGTTGCCAACCATTTTGGCTACAAGATTTTCTAGTTGTTTTCTTTTATCTAAATCATTAAATAATTTAAGAAAACAAAATAGAAAAATTTTAGAATGCACACAGAAAAAATTATAACAATTTTTAAAAATGTAATAGTTACCACATAACCACACAACATTATAGTGGAGATTTTATATCATGATTTTCCTACCCATGGTGAAATTTTCATCTTGAGGCTCCTTTTGCTGTGGAAACATTCACCACGGCTAAGGAGCCTCATCTACCCCTAATTATATATAATATATTAAGTTTAAAACTAAAAGTATGTATAATAAAGTATTGTCAAATTAGGTCACCAATAAATACCGAGTGCTGAAAATTCAACTCAGAATCAAGTTGCATTCTCCAACAAGATATGAACTAAATAAAATTCTTGCTATAGGGTGCGATCACAAAAAAAGACGAAGAGAGGAAAAAGTGAAATTTCTCAAACTTTAAAAGTTAAAAGGTTATTGTGTCTTACTACAGAATGATATTTCTAGGTAATAACATAACAATACCATTGGATCTTCCTAGTCAATGATATTTTATACAGAACCCATCATTTGTCATGTAGTTTAATAAATTTAATATTAAATAAGTTATAATAACTTATTTATTATTAAATTAATTACATCAACAAATTTGACAGTCTAAAATATTATATAATAGGGTAGATAAAAAAGTATACCTTGTATTAGGGTTTGATCTTTTGCATGTTGCAATATGAGAATTATCTGCCATAACGTTACATGATTTTGAACTAAGCTTTGTAATATATTTATTAAACCTAAATTGATAAAACTTAGATTTAAAATAATATAGTATGTTTAGATAAAATATTATATATGTGACATTTTATTTTTGTCAAAAATGCATTGCGATGTTATGAGATATCTTATACCCTGATACTTTTTTTATTATTGTAAAACTACAATGCAAAATAATTATATTATTATAAAAGTATAATAAAAAGTAATTACAATAATGAATATATAAACTACATATTTCATATAATCATTATATTTAAAAAATTTTGAAAATTGTTTGCGGAAAATATCCTGAAAAAATTCAGAATATTTTCCCCCTAATTTTTCCCTTAATTTTGCATTCAGCCAAGTTGATGACAATAATATATACTTTAACTTGCATGTATAGAAAACTTTTCGGATATTTGGAAAAAGATAAATTTCAGAAAAATATCCGGTATTCTGGGAATATCCAAAAAAAAAATAATCCCTGAAACTCAATTATAAAAAAATAGTAAATAAAATAAAGAATATCTTTCCAAGTTTCTAATCATAGGTTTTTATAGAGAATAAAAAAAGATCCAAAATACACAATATTTTGGCAACATAACTTTCATGCTTCAATCAAGTAAAATTGTAACCTGGACGAGGTCACCTAAAATATACATGATTGAAATGTGAAGAAGGAAACCGGGTAAGAGCATGCATCAAACTTTATCTAATGAATAAGTCGATATTTTCTCCAATAATAGCTGGCGACACCATATTTAGCTAAAAAGAAACAAATAAAAACTTAAATAATAATATGATTATTAATACAATTATCTTAAATCACATACTTTTAACACAAGTCTTACATGGTGAGTCACCAAATGTTTTGGCAACAAGATTTTCTGGTGTTGCTACTTCTTTGATCAAAATCATGAAACAATTTTGAAAAAAAGCAATGCTATATTTGAGAGAAACTTGCTTTACATATTGGAAGGTTGTCAACATTGAAAAATAAGTATAATGCAGTTTCAAATACAATAGCATCATAATCATCTTTTTGTGGGGAAAACATTGAACAAATCCGCGTTAATAACCTGTTTTATATTGTACATAATAACAATAGCAATAAAAGTCATATAATATATACAATAATAATTTCATAAATACAATTCAAATATATATATTAATCATATAATATTTAAATAATATAAAAAAATGAAATAAGTATTAATCTTTTTTAACAAGTAAAGCACAAGATCGAGATGTCATATATTACAAAAAGATAAAGTATATAATAATAATATATACATATATCAATAATAAATAACATAACAAATTTGTTTATTGATATTATCTTGGATAAATTCTTTAACCTTGTTGATAAAAACCAAATAATATAAGAAAATCTATTTTGGGTTTTTATCTAATCGACTCTTGAGCAAAATGTATGCAGAAGTTCTACAGACATTATTATTGCTCAAGAATTAAGAATAAGTTCTGCTAGAACTTATAATTTGTCCATGTAGCTTACTTAATTTGATATTAAATTCGTTATAACATAACTTATTTTGTACTAAATTAAGCAAGCAAAATGGGCAAATTCGCCAGTCTAAAATATTATATTATAAAGTAGAAAAAAAGCATACCTTGTATTTGAGTTTAATCTTACTTGTGTGGCAAATAGGGACGCTTGGTACTAATTTATTTAACTTAATTTGATGTAATTTGGATATTAGATATTACAACTTAAAATATATTGGACTATTTAGTTTTGTTTTAAATGCATTGCGTTATAAGATATTATATAGACTAATTTTTTTTAAATTATAATTAAACTACAATAAAAATTAATTATATCATCATAAAAGTAAAATAATTATAATTAATATAATGAATACAAAAACTATACTATAAAAAAATAAATAATATAATAAAAAATATAATTTTATATTTCATCACAGGTTTTTATTAAGAATAATAAAAAAAGTTCCGTTAGACGCGATATTTATGCACGTAACTTTCACGTAACTTTCACGTAAAATAGTAACCTGGACGAAGTCACCTTAAATACACGTGATTGAAACGTGAATAAAACGTTGCGTGCCTACAGGGTAATTTAAAGTCTTTATATTACCAAGTGATCTGGGTAATATTAGCAATATTACTACTTTTTAAAACCTCTGTTTTTTTAAGAATAATTTTCAAGTGCCCATACGACTAGTAGATCATGATTAGCGATCCTTGGAAATTTGCAAAAATTTTGGATCCAGCTTATTTATTTTTACTCCACACTAGAATTATAAACTTTTTTTACTATTTATCCACAAAACAAATACCCAAAATATATCACATTTTTCCAATTTCCATCTTGAAAAAATGTTATTTGTGTCTGTAAACTTGGCAAAAAATTTATTTCAATTGCCCATTGTGTAGATGCTTAAGCACCAAATCATCTTGATAATCATATCATCTAATCATCATGGTCATCGCCGTGAGATACTTAAGCATCTCACAATGAAAAATAATAATAGGTTCTTTTTTTATTGGTACCAACCACATTTCTAATCTGACTGAACCACTAAAGAAAACTAATCTACTACAACGCGTGTCTTTTTTCGAAACTATTTTTAATAATGCAATAACAAAAAATACGCTATTTTTGTTATAAATATAAACGGTTACAAAAATAAAAATATGATTTTTGCTTACAAAACCAAATACCCATTTTTACACAAAGTAATGCTATACACAACAAACATCATACCCCTATAACATTTTAAAGTTATGTTACGTATTGTAACGTAAACGGGATTCGTTACGTTACTTGCAAAATGTCTGTTATTTTTACGTAACCGAGACGTAACATTGTAACGTGACGCTACTTAAAAAATGTTACGTAACAACACGTAACGTTTTGACCTAATGATACGTGATATTATAATCTATAGTATCTATCTATTTTTATACTTTTTCTTTATTTATATATATGCATTTATTTAGAGAGAGAGATGTAGAAAAAGAGATATTGGAGAGTGCTATTGATCAGAGAGAGCCTAAGAGATACAGAGTGTTAAAGTCAAGTTAGACGGCGTAAAAAGATATTACTCAGAGAACGCGAGCTTTACAAAAAGATGGCAAGTATTAATTATTACGTTAACTTTGAAGTCATATTATAAGAAAGGTTGAAATTTTATATACATTTTCGCTTGTGGGTTTATAAAAATTCGTAAAGTATTACGCTGATATTATTGACCAAAAAAAAAATATAACGTAACTTAACAAAATTTAGATATGAGACGAAGATAAAATGCGTCTAAATTATAGATTTTTTTTTAACGTTAACCTACGTTTCAGTCTTTAACTTTTAAAAGTTGCACTTTTATAAATTAAAATAATTGAAACGTAACGAGACATTTGTAACGTAAAAAAAATATTTTTTAGTTACAAATGTCTCGACAAACGCTTTGTAAAATACTGTAACTCAGGATCATGAATTGCGATATTTAGCAAAACTTTTTTATTTACAATATTATTTAAGTATTTGATTATTTAGTATTTGATTTCTGAAAACGCAATAACAGGCTTTTCAAAACTATTGTAATTAAAAAGGTTTTTTAAAAATTAACCCACGTTTGCGGTTTTTTTAAAAAATAAAAACTTTTTAAAGGTAAATACAACTTTTGAAGCTTAAAAAGTAACGTAACGAAAAACAAAAAAAAATAAGGGTGCCTTTAAAAGTTAAAATAACTTACGGTACGGTTTAGCAATCTAAGATGCTTATTACCTTTAAAAGTATAACCAATCGGAAGTAACGTAACGTTAAACATTTAAGAATTAAAACGTTTTAGTTCTTAAATGCATTAAATTGACGTATTTTAATTACGTTAACGCAAATAAAATACGTCATAAATCTAAAATTTTTTACGTTACATTACATCTTTTTTTTTTTTAAGTATAACAAATTATGACGTTACATAACGTTAAAAGAATGCATGTTTGAGACATATTTTAGTTACGTCTCAAACCTAGATTTGGTAACGTTACGTTAAGTCTCAATTGGTTACACTTTATAAAGTTAAAAAAAACATTTTAGACGTAACGTTGCGTATTGAGACTTTATACTTTTTTCGTGACAAAGTAACCAATTGTGACGAAGCTGTTTTACAATAAAAATAAAATATAAGACAGGATTTAGCAATACGGTAACGATAAACAAATATATACTGCATTATCAAGTTTATTTCTTAATATTTGATTAAAGTTAGAGAATGTAACCTTGTTACCAATTGTAACCGACTAAGACGTAACGTAACTTTAAAATGTTATAGGGGATAATCTCCTTTACCCACTTCATAATGAGTAAAATCATCATTGTTAAAGAAACAGTCACAAACATACGATCCAACTTACAATTCAGTGCACTACTTTTCTACTGTCTACCAAAAGAATATAAACCAACTGTTTCATTTAAATTTGCTATATCAGCGATTGTTGGTATTTTATCTCCATCAGGTATTTTATCTTATTTTAACACCAACTTTTTTCGACTTACTTCCATCGTACATAAAAGACAACAACAACTTCTTTACCAGCCTCAAACAAGACAAATTCACCTCGCATGAGTCCTGAAAGAATAACATGTAAAGAACTTGTTGTCATTTTCTTGAAATTAATAGTTTCTCTTTTCAGTGACAATGAAAAAGGATCAGGGATTCTTTCAAACTATGTTTTTCTATTAATTCTACCATAAATTTGCAGCATTTTTCTTAAGGCTTTTTTAAAAGAAGAAAGCTCAACAATTTAGTTTGCTAATTTACTTAGTTAATTTTTTACATAAAGCAGGTTGTTGGTTGTTCATTGTACTTTTATAACTGTTTACTAATAAAC
Source organism: Hydra vulgaris (assembly GCF_038396675.1). Classification (NCBI taxonomy): domain Eukaryota; kingdom Metazoa; phylum Cnidaria; class Hydrozoa; order Anthoathecata; family Hydridae; genus Hydra; species Hydra vulgaris. The sequence goes on along the minus strand of NC_088920.1, from coordinate 45,251,340 downwards.
GAGATAGAAAAAAATTCTTTATCATAAATGAGAATATAACCAAGCAGCTCTGAGAATATAAACAAGCAACGTCTGAATCGTTGGGCTAACGTTGTTCCAACGGTTGCCCAACATGTTTTGCTGCTTTCATGAATTTTGAAATCAATTTATATCACGTAATCGTATTTGTATCAAAATGATTATTTTCAAATTTTAATTTTTTTAACTATAGAGTTATTGATAGTCTTTTTTGAGGGTGCTTTAGTTCTAATTTTTAAATTTCAAAATGCGTGCTTGAATTCAAAAGCTCATTTTAAAAACAAAACTTTTTTCCTAATCATTTCCTAAATTATCTTAATTTGAAAGATAATTGCTAGAAATAGGCATAAATAAGTGGTTGTGCAAGGTTTTTTCGTTGTGTATTGATTGAAAAATATATATAATTTAATATAGAAAATAATAAACAAAAAGTTTCGTTTCAAAATCAGCCTGCAAAGATAAATGTTTAATTCAAAAATTTAAGGGATGAATTTGTTTTGTCTATCTTTGAGAAGGAATAGTTCACTGATTCAACTGATATAATGATTTGTTGATTTAGTTTAAACATAAATTTTCATCCTACTAAAATTTTCAAAAGTTGTAAAACAAACCTAAGTAAAGCTATCAGTAAAGCTGTAAAGAGTATTTACTTGAATGGTTGTTATTAAGTTAAAAAACTTGACCAGAACAAAAAAGGTGAAAACTGCTTTTTTGTTATTTGCTGCTGAAATTTTTGTATTCTTTTTATTTCATAACGTTTAAATAAGAAATTTTTATTAAATCTTTTTTATTTTTATTTTTAAATAGTATTGCTATTTTATAAAGTGAATAACATAAACAATAATTATTAACATAAATAAACCGAAATTTATGCTTAAGTCTACGATTAAGAGTTCGACAACACACACAGTCAATATTTAATTTAAATTAAAATTTTTTTTATAATAACACCATGTTACTTTGTTTTTTATTTACATTTGTTAGTCGTTCTGCAACTATAGTAATAACTAAAAATATTTATCAATTTAAAAAGATAAACATTTTTTTCTTTGAAAATACAAATATATACTGTGAAGATTATCTTCATATGTCTCTAGGACGTCTGCAGAAAACGTCTCTAGGACGTCTTGGAAATACGTCGTTAGGACATCTGAAATAGACGTCCTTAAGTCTATCACCTGAGGCCAACTAATGACGTTTTATAGATCTGAAATGAGACGCCTTATGGACGTCCTTAAGACGTCAGTGTGCCCGCTGGGAAGTCATTAAAAGGTTTAAATCCCATCTTTGCAAAAGTGGGATTTAAGAGCTTACAGAACTCACAAAGCTTTGTACGTTCTGATACAACTCGTTACTTCAGTATGTTGATAATTAAAAAAATAAAAAATAATATTTATAATAGAAACTTTTTCTCTTAATAGAGTAAAACTTTAATTTAAACCAAACAGATGTTTTTTAAGTCTTTTGAGAATATACTCTGAGGGCACAGGACGTAACACACTTTTTGAGTTTTTTGAGAATATACTCTGAGGGCACAGGACGTAAAAAAGACGTTTTTTTTAGGTCCCGTGCCCACAGAGTAAGTGTTTTAAATAGGTTTCTTATTCAAATTTATTATGTAGATACCTTGACAATATACTATTTGACTTTTGAACGCAAAGTTTTGTAAATCAGAAAAGAAAACTTTGTTTAAACAGCCATATTATTTGATTACTATGGCTATAGTTTAAATATTATGTTTACATAGTAACTACTATGACAAAACTACCGTAGTAATTGTAGTAAACTGATATGTTTAAATTCCGTATTTAAACATATCAGTTAACTACAATTACTACGGTTTAAACTACGAATATATAATGACGGGGGTGTTAAAAAGTTTTTTTTTTAATAAAAAATAAAATAGTTTAAAAAATTTAAACAAAAAACAACAACTCTTTAAAATAAAAACCCCCTAAAGTTACTCAATATTTCATAATTTATGTTTTAATTTTTTTAAATTAATTTAATTAATTAATGTTCAATTAATTTAATTAATTAATGTTCATAATTTATGTTTTAAGATCAAAGAAAAGCCGAAAAAATATTCTTTGTTCCTGCGGTTCGTATAACTTTTTTTTTTTTTTTATTGCCTTTAAGTTTTTCCGTATAAATATATAAATACAATTAATATTTCAATACAAATACAGAGAGCCGGAGCAAAAAGAAGATACATCTTGTTTTATTACCACTTCCTGAGAATTGATTTCATAAAAGATAAATTATTATTTTCAGCATATATACTTGTTACTATACTTAAAGTAAGATTTTCTTTTTAAAAAGATAAGACTGAAAGTTGCAAGGGAATAAAAAAAGAGAAAAAATAATAATAACTTTTGGGCTAAAAGAATATCAAAAGTTTTATACACTTATTTAATTAATCCATATTTTAAATAAAGCAAACAAAATTATTTAAAAATGATTTACAATAAAGAAATAATTTATTAAAAAAAAAGGAAAATAACAAATTCGTAAGTAATAGATAAACATATAAAAATAAAAATAAACTTGCACGACGTACATCATGCAAAAAAATTTATACGTTCAAACTTTTCTTTTGAAAAAAATAAAATAAAGAGTTACAAAATAGCAAAAAATAAAAAAATAAAAATGTCCACTGAATTCTTTAAAAAAAAAAAAAGATGTTTATTAAATAAGATTAAAATTCAATCTTAATGGTAATAATATTAATAACATTTAAATAAATTTAATAATATTATAATATTATTTAGATTTAGTAATAATATTAATAATATTTACATAAATTTAGAAGCAGTCACGCATTCCGCCACTAACCAGAAGCATTTGCTTCAACTTTTTTTGAATTCGTTAAGAATTTCATGAGCTTTAATTAAAGCTATTTGAGGACCAAAAGAATGGAATAAAATTTCATCTAATAAACTTAAGTTTATTAGATGAAATTTTATTCCATTCTTTAATAAACTATATATTGTATTAACTATAAAATTTCATCTAATAAACTTATTTTTATTAGATGAAATTTCATTCCATTCTTTTGGTCCTCAAATAGATATGAATAACTCAGTTGCTGTAAATAACATTTGGGCTGAATACAAGTGTTGTTTGAGTATCTGGTTAAGTATCTATGAATAATTATGAATAACTGCTACTTATTGTGAATAACGAATAAAAATGTTAGGTGTGTATTATCTTTGAACATAAAAATTAAAAGATGATAAATGTTTAGTTGGTACACATTGAGAATATTTAGCTTTAACAAAATAGTTTTTTGATGAGTGTAAAACCGCCTACATTAGATAATATTTTAACTGCATGTTTTTGTTTATTAAAGAGCTTTTTAATTTTGTTTTGATTTGTGTTACACCAAGCTATGTTTGTGTAGTTCAGATAACAATGAATATAGGAGAAATGAAGCAATTTTAAACAAGTTTGATTTTATAAAGGCCTTATAACGGAGGCCAATAGTTTTTGAGATTTTGCCTTCAAGATAATTTATATAATCTGTCCAAGTTATGTTTTCGTCAAGGAGTACGCCTAAAAACTTTAAAGAGTGTTCTCTTTTTACGGCTTGGCTGCCAATACAAAGTATTAGAAGTTTTAAGGTGATTTTATCGCGTGCACAAAAGCAATAGAAAAAAAGTATCCTTTGTTTTAGTTAAATTAATTGATAATTTAGTTGCATTAAACCATTATGCAAGTTTTAAGTGTTGCATAATAACTGAATTTAACAACATTTTTATATCGTGATGAGTGTGAGACAAATTTGGATCATCGGCATACAAAATAACGCCTAGTAAATAACACGATTTGCTTAAATCATTAAAATGAACTAAAAATAAGTGATCCTATAATTGACCCTTGGGTGACCACACAGTTTATATTCAAATTATTAATTTCTCCGCCGCTAAAAGAAACTTATTGTTTTCTATTTGACAAGCAGCTTTCAAACCATTTAATATTCGAATGTTTAATCCCGTAGTTTTTTAGTTTATTTAAAAGAATATTATGATCAACAGTGTCAAATGCTTTGCTAAAACCAATAAATACAATTATCTTGTGCAAGTGTATATATTGTTAAATGAATAAATATTAAAATACATTGAAAATAAAAAATTTCATTCATATAAGTAGTTGTGTTATACCACAACCCACACATATACCGAAACTCTAAGATACAAACCTTATACTTGAGAGTAATCTAGAAACAAATTTTAATAATTTTTGCGCATAAGAATTACCATATTCATTTCAAAAAATACTCTTTCATGAAAGTAAATAGCATTTGTTTAGAGCAAAGACGGTAGTTCAGTACCCCCTCCTGCAATCTTGGTACGTCCTATATCTGGAGACCAAAATAAGTTTCTAGCCTATTAATATACCTATCTTTTGATACCAAAGTTATTGGGATTTAAATAAGAATTGACAAAGATATAACAATTTATTTGAGAAGAAAATAATTTCGACCACAGTTTTATCAACAAATCCATCCCAGCAAGCATTTCAACGTTGATTCAACGTCGATAACGCGTTGATTTATTGACGTTGATTTTAGCGTTGAAATGGAAACAAAATATCGACGTTGAAATATCAACATTGATTCAACGTCATTAAATTAACGTTGTACTGACGTTGATTTACAAACGTTGATTTGGAAACAAGAAATCGACGTTGAAATATCAACATTGATTCAACGTCAATAAATTAACATTGAACTGATGTTGATTTATAAACATTGATTTAAGCGTTGATTTGAAAACAAGAAATTGACGTTCTAATATCTACATCGATTCAACGTCAAAAAAACAACGTTGAAACATAACACTTTAAAAAGTTTACTAAAATGTATATGTTAAAGTTTTTTACAAAGGAGATAATTTCTTTTTCTTTTTCGAAACTACTTCCGCTTTCACTTGACTCAACGTTATCGTCTACTACGAATTCATCTTGATTTTTTTCTTTATCACTTTCGTGTCTTCATCGTCTATTTCGTGGTTGTCAGATTTCCGTTTACCTCCATTCAAACGATAAGGTGCATACTTTAGGCAATAAATAATCTAGTTTCTTTGTCTGTTGCCTTAGGCTCAAAGCGCTTAATCGATTCTAAAAAATAAATGCAAAAACATTCAAATTTGGTCAAGTGAATAAAATTGTATAGAAAGGAGGAAAGAATATCTTCAATTTACATTATTTCATAAGAATACATGAAGTTTACAACTTTAATGTAAACTAATATATTTTATTTTTTGAGTTTTTATATCTATTTTTTGTAAATTCAACTAAATTCATTTATTTTTAACAGGCAGCCATTAAAAAGAAATGTAAATATATAAAAATATATAGATCAACATCTTTTCCAATTTTCAACACTTAAAATTAAAATTACAGCTACCAATTACTGTTTTGTAAACATTTAACCATTCTGGTTCCATTAATTGTGTGTAACTTTTTAGATATTTCGCTTATTTGCAAAGTTATTTGGACCAACCTCCGTAATACTATATGTTGAAATCCTAAGTTTGAAAACAGAAAGTACTTTATAAGTATAACTAACATATATATATATATATATATATATATATATATATATATATATATATATATATATATATATATATATATATATATATATATATATATATATATATTATTTATATACATAAAATATAGTATATATATATATTTTATATATATATATATATATATATATATATATATATATATATATATATATATATATATATATATATATATATATATATATATATATATACATAAAAATATTTTATATGTATATATATACATATATTATAGTATATATTACATATATATACATAATATATACTATATTATATATATATAATATATATACTATATTAAATGATTTACTTGAATGAATGTTGCATACAAAACAACAGCAAGTTAAAGGACAGCTAAAACTCACAAATGATATAGTAAAGAAACCTACCATTATCTTTTATTATTAAATATTCACTGTATATGACACAAAGTCAGCCATGCTATACATACAGTCTGTTCAACTGACTAGAGGTTACCTGCTAACTGTTTTAGAAAACAAATAATTTTACTCCACTTCAGATACTCCTGGTAACATTACAGTCACATGACATATTCACAACTAATCTTATAACTTATTCAACAAAATACAAAATTCCATATAATTTTAGATTATGAGTTGTGAAATATATATACAGATTATTAGTTTGTTAACTAAATATACAAGTTATTGGTACTATATTGGTGTAATTCTATTTAAATTTTCCAGATTATCAAGTTGCAATAGTTTGTTATTTTTAAAATACATGTTATCGGACTTCTAGTATTCATGTCTAGCTTACGTTACACTAGTTTTAATGACTTTCAACCAATTTTATACTAACAACTCATACCATCAAGACATTATAATACAGTAGACACACACAAGAACACTGCATTGACTGTCTACATTACATACACATCTATAAGACTCAAAACAGTTCACAACTCTCACTGACCCTCGTTAAACTGCAACAAAGCACTGCACTTTTCGACACTTATGTCAAAAAAGTGACTTACAATTGTATGCAAGTTGTACTGAGCCCACTAAGTGTCCTTTGGTCCCAGTGTCAATTCAGAAGTCTGTGGCAATTGCCTTGACAGGATACTCCAAGAATAGTCCTTTTGGGATAACAGAATGGGATACCTTAACAAAATACCCTGGTGTAGACTCAGAGTGGAACTTCTTTTGGGATGTCGGTTTTAGGCAAAAGCTGGAGGTCTTCTTGTGTTCATACTGTACCATAAGGCGCAAACCCATAAGGTACTCGAGACGTCTATGACACACTTATATCAATAATGTATGTTTACCACCCTAATAATACAGACCACATAATAACTACTTATAAAACGAATAACTCCACCCCATCACTGATACTGTCTACACTCACACTTATGCTGGACACTAACGAAAACTTAGGAGAACAACAGAAAATGACTCTTACATATCTTGACAATTGTTTATTGTTATTTTTTGTTTTTACAACATTTTACTTATCATTTTTTTAGTATTTTTCTACTTTGAGGCTCTTTTTTTCTACTGGACATCTGTTCTTTTGTACTTTTATCTCACTCTGCTAAACTCTTTTTAACTTATTATTCATCTTTAAGGCGTTCACTGCTTGGTGCAGCTTCACAAAAATGTATTGCATTTACAACATAATAATGTTTGTCAGGAGTTTTGATTTCATTTTGTAATAAAATTGATAATTCGTTTACAAAATCAAACATAAAGCTCTCTTCAGAAGAAGGTTTGCTCTTTCAAAATGGCTGAATACTTGAAAATGAGCAAAGTATGGGCCATAAAGCGACTGAAGTACTTTTAAATAATGGCATCCCATCAACATTCACAACTAATTCAATTTTCTCCAGATCTGGAAATTTACTTTAATGTTTTAAAATATTAGTTTCCAAACCATAATAAATGTAATCGCCACCACACTTATTCTGCAGAGGAATGTTACATGGAGTTTTCAATAATTGGAAGTTCCGCATGGCCATTGTTTCTCAAAATAAAAAAGAGTTGATTCGATGCAGAATAAGAAGTTTGGTTCACAACAACCCATTCCGCTAATTTTTCACGAAGATTTCCATTTACTGTTTTCTCTATGTCATCTATGTCTGATTCTGATTCTTGTGTTTTGAATCATGGAAACATTTATATCTATACGTTTCCATGATTCAAGACACAAGAATCAGAACTACCCGAGTCAAGATTGGAATCTGAGTCAAAATCTGTTTCTTCAACACCTTTAAGTTTTTCCTCAATTGATTCTTCTGAAACAACTCTATAATCTGAAATAAATATTTATTGTTTATTGTTTTTGTTGTATTATCTGTCTCAGTAAATAAATCAATTACTATTTTATTCATTTTTCTCCATTACATATTCTGTGATGACATATCAACTGAATACTTTTATTTCTATAAACAAATATATTATCAGGTTAGCCAGGAATATATTTTATATAGCGTTTTTGCAATATTGGGAATAATATTGTTATTGTTCTACTAAATATTAAAATTTTTTTATAAAATTGTCATATATATATATATATATATATATATATATATATATATATATATATATTTATATATATATATATATATATATATATATATATATATATATATATATATATATATATATAAATATAAGTAAAAATTTTACGTTCATATATTCAACAGTGCTCGATGAATGATTTCAGAGCTATATAACTTATATAGCAAACTTATATTATTAAAATAAGTTTTTTTTTTATTATTAATATAAGTTTATTAATATAAATACAAACTTATATTATTAATATAAGTTTGTATAAGAGATTAAATAAAAATAACTAAATAACTTTTTTACAACTTAAAGTTGTAAGCAGAGTCTTAAATGTAATTTACAAATGTATAGTGTCAGCCCCAAACAAAAGTATATATTGGACTATTAGAAAGAGAATGGAAAAAGAGATGGGCAAACCACAAACAATCATTTGTAAACCGAAAACTACAAAATTCAACCACCCTTTCCAAATACAAATGGAACTTAAAAGAAAACCTTAAAATAACACCCAGTTTATTTTTGTAACTAATTAGTTACAAAAAAATAAAAAAATGTATTTTTGTAATTGAAGCTGTGTAAAACAATGTTTCGTAAGAAAAAGAGAATTCTTTTCAATAATCAATAATAATATTAAAATTGAAGCATTTTTACTTCCAACCAGGAGAATAAAAAACGAAAATTATAAACTATAAAATCTTTCATTATTACCCATAAATGAAAAACATATATGTAATGTTGTAAATACTACCACTTTTAAATAAAATACAATTAAAAATAGCACATTTCTGCGAGTGATTAGCCATCTTTATTTTAATAAGAAGTCTTATTTGTCTCGATATCAAAACGAAAGTAAAAAGACATGTTGATTTAACGTTGATTAAATCAACATTAGTTTATTAACAATAAATCAACGTGTAATAAACGTTGAAATTTCTGACGTTGAGGTTTCCACCTCGATAAGACGTTGAATCAACGACTTTTTCTTCAACGTTAGTTTATCAACTACAAATCAACGTGAAATAGACGTTGAAACTTCTGATGTTTACATTTCAACCACCCTAAGACGTTGACATGACGTCGTTTGCTTGCTGGGATATATCACAAATTTTCTACTAAAAACATCATAAGTTTTTGTTGAATTGTTTATTTTTTATAATATTTTCACCTTTAAAATACTGTATTGAAGGGCTCTAATGATACATAACATTCTAGTATTTGATCAATTTAAAAAAATCCGTGTACATACCTCATATATATTTAGGGGTTAGCAGAAAAATTCTCTTAACTAGCCCCAAGCTTTTGTCAATTCTTATTTAAATCCCAATAACTTGGTATCAAAAGATAAATGTATTGGTAGTTTAGAAAAATATTTCGGTCTTCAGATATATAACTATCATCTTTGCACTTAACAAATGCAATTTATTTTCATAAAAGAGTATTTTTTTGAAATGAATTTGGTAATTTTTATACACAAAAATTATGAACGCTTTATTAATCTATTAGGCTGACATAGATCTAAACCTGTGTTACATTGTTTCCTTCCTGCAATGATGAATGCTGGATCTTCTTGACTCTTCTCATTGGTTTTTGATTGTTCCTCCTTGATAGTGGCTATGCAACTTTTCCTGTTAACTCCTAATGAAAGTACATCTCTAAAACTGAGTTTAATGGTTCTGAGGTCGGCTGGTAGTAAGGTTTCCTGAACTCTGTGGTTGCTCTCTGAGAGGCTGATTCCATAAACAGCTGAAAAATATCAGAGTATTAACAGTGCCATATTGTGCATGGATATTGTCCCTGTTAAAGCTTTTGGTGCACATTGTCGAGGCTACTTATAGACCACTATGTTATGACTTAGGGTTAATTAGCAAGACTGAGACAATTGCATAGCTCATTGCTTAAGAGGCCATGCAATGTCTATGAATGAGTCATATTTCCTTTAAACTTAAATAATGTCAAATATAACTCAAAACACTAAACATAAAAAACCAGCCCGACTATCTAACCGTTTTAATATATTTTTACAAATATCCGTGGTCTGCTAAGCAACCTTCTATCAGTTCAATCTTGACAGTTGCAAAATTTACTAAAATTGCTTGCTCTTAGTGAGACCAATTTTAGTTCTACAATTCCTTATTCAGATCTCAGTATTGAAGGGTACTATCCTTTGATTCTCAAAGACACCAATAGTCACATGCTTGGCCTGGGGGTATACAAGCGCAATAATTTACCTATTTGTTGTAAAATCAGGTTCGAATCCTTTAACCAACTTTATATGCTTCCGCTAAGCACATCTTCACTCTATTTTCTCTTTACTTATTACTCTTTCTTTTTATTGTTCTAATTTTTCCTAAGCTTGCATCTTTATAGAGTGATCCGATTGACTATGCTCACTTTTGTTTACCCTGTACCAATATTGTTGTCGTTCGTGATTTAAATGCTCATCAAACAGAAAAGCTTGGCCCTTATGCTGCTGACCCTGCTGGCAATAAAAACTATAACTTCTGCATTTCTAAATTTCTTCCACATATAGTTAACTTTGTTACTCGTTATCATGACAACTCCAATCATTTACCGTCACTCCTTGATTTATGTCTTTTCTCTGATACTAGCTTGTGTTCAGTTTCTCCTTTTTCTCCCTTAGGCAGTTATGATCATGCAATGATTTCTTTAAATCTTTCATCTCGAACTTCCATTTTGGACTCATCCTATCATTGCACTAATTACTACATAAAGCTGACTGGGATTCTTTTATTAACTTTCTTCGAGACGGTCCTTGGGGTGATGTATTTTCTCTCTCAGCTGAAAAATACCGTTTTTACGTAAACTCCCGAAATCAGGAAGGACTGGAAATTTTTATTCAATCTTGTCAGTTCCAAGTCAAGCCTCATTCTACTACATGGTTTTTACCATCTTGTGAAGCTGCTATATCTAATTGTAATCATTTTTTTAAATATTTTTCAAAAGAATTACTCTCTTAAGAAAAAGCGGTTATCTATTATTGCGAGAAATTTATAGGTCTAACAAACCATTTCTCATTCATGGGACTGATGTTACTAAATCTCCCAAGGATAAGGCTGAACTATTTGCAAAGAACTTTTTTTAAATTCGACTCTTTAATCTTATGGCCATTCTCTTCCTTCCATTCCAATCAAAGAGGTTAACCCATTGTTAGACATTCAAATCATTCCAGCTTCCGTTGCTAAAGTCGTATCTCAATTAAACTCTTCTACGGCTTGTGGTCCAGACAATATACCTGTTGCAGTCTTAAAAAATTGTTCTTCAGAACTCTCTTTCATTCTCTCTAAAGTATTTGATAGATGCTTGAGTAAGTCTTGTTTTCCTGCCTGCTGGAAAACGGCATCTGTTATTTCCAATCTTCAAAACCTCTGGAGATCATTCTGATTCCTCCGATTATCGTCCGATCAGTCTTTTTTCCGTTATTAGCAAGATTTTTGAGTCTTTGATAAACAAATTTTTCACATCCCATCTTGAGTCAAATAACTTGCTGTCAGACAGTTAATACGGTTTCCAATTCTCTCGCTCTACGGTTGAATTACTAACTGCTGTGACTGAAAGATTTTATATTGCATTAGACGGAGGCTGAGAGGCAAGGGATATTGCTCTTGCATATCTAAGGCTTTTAATAAAGTTCGGCATGCTGGTCTTCTCAATAAACTTATTTCAATTTTTGGCTTAACAAAACTTAGCTAAACTTACTTTTTTTTCTCTTTTCTACAAATACTATAGTGGTCGCAGCTTAAAGGAGCTTCCATCTCTTATTTCATTAACTTAAACTCATTCTCGCTTGAATCTTCATTCAGCAAAGTCTCATTTTTTTACTGTATCTGTCCCTGCCTTGTCTTAAAACTTTCATTCGTCAAGATTTTTTTCCAGCACATCAACCCTTTGGAAGTCTCTCCCATCTTTATGTTTTCCTTACTCATACAACCTTTAACTTTTTAAGTCTTCTGTCAACCTTTTCCTTTCTTTATAACTATGTTATTACGTTTTTTTTAGTAACTCCCAATTTAATAGGGATTGCTTGCAGCCTTGTTAGGAGTGAATCAAAGTAAATAAAAATGAAAAAAGTAAAAATATCTATCTATCTATATAAAGATCGATTTGCTTGTGCCAAACCATTTTTATTTCAAATGAAAATTCCTAATATTTATCAGCTGAATATTTTTAATCTACTTTGTTTTATGCACAAATGTAAAACTCCTGTTTTTTTTTATAATCTATATACCTTAAAAGATAAAAATAAGTATAACTTAAAAAATGATAATCTAATTCGGCAACCTTTTTCTTTAACTAATTTTGGAAAGTCATGTATTTCATTTTGAAGAGCTTTTCTTTGGAACTAAACAGTTTTGAAAAATTTTGATTTTTCCCATGAATGGAATTATCTTTTATTCAAGAAAAAACTAAAAGAAATTATTTTATCTTTTGAAGACAAATTCTTCTGAAAATGAATATGAAGCTTATTACATAAGGTAATATACAGTAGCGTGCAAAATTAACCAGACAAGAGCATAACTTGAGATAACTTTATAATGAAAAGTCCAATTTCTTTCTAATTTTCACTGAAAAGTCAAAAAATTGATTACAAATCTAAAAACAAATGAATTTTTACTAAATCGAAGCAATCTAATCTTAAAAGTTCATTTAATTAAAATTTCCGCGTGCGAAAGTAAAAAAAAACTTGAATTAGATTTTTTTAAATTGAAAATACTTTATTTTAAAGTAAATTGCTTTAGCACTTTGTCGGGAAGCCCTTAGCATTAATTACTGCTTGACAGTGACAAGGAATTGAGTCCACCAGCTTCATAGTCACAATAATTTTTTTTTTTCGCATTTTCTTGTTTCAGAATATTCAATAAATTAAATTTACTTGCTGATTTTCAACCTGAAATTCGTTAATCTATGTGTTTCCATAGATGTTCAATAGAATTAAGGTCAGGAATTCCATTAATTGAATATTTTTGTTTTTGAAAAAGTCTTTTATAAGGGTTGAAGTGTCTTTTGAGTCATTATCCTGCTGAAATATCCATCCTCGAGCCCTGAAAAATGTCCCACGCAAAATGCTGTCTTGGTAAATGCTGAAATTAAAGACCTTTATAATGAAAAATGTGGTGTTGACGCAATCTAACGTCTTTTGAGTCTGGTCTGCAAATCTACTTAGAAGACGTCCAACAAAGAAACTTTTTTATAATAAGTCAATTATAATAGATATAAGTAAACAAAATATAAAACATAGTGGTAAATCGGATAACAACTAAACGTAGCAAATATTAAAATATAAAGTATATAAATCTGCAGTATATAAATAATAATATTAACTCTGATATATTAAAATGTTAGAGTTAATTTTTAATATTTACAAATATTATTTACTACGTTTGTTGTTTTAATGTAAAACATTAAATAAATAGGTTGATATTGGCTAAATAAACAAAAACAAAACGTCTCTTTTTGCCCCGCAACATGTTGGCCTCAAAATTAGGTAACTTCCTGACATTTTTGTAATAGAAACAAATTTTCAATATATGGAAATGATACAACAATGCCTAAAAATGATACTAAAACACAAGCAATGAATATAAAAGTTTTTCCGTTCCGTGAGATTTTTTTTTTAGATCTTCGCTTTCAACAAGTCTGCAAGCAATCACTATTAGAGTTGGAAATTAATTGAAATGAAAAGATGAAGTTTATAGAGCAAGATAACGATTGAAAGATGACTCAAAAGATTACAAATTATATGAATCAGGAAAGCAAGATGAAGAAAGCTATTTTCAAAGAACTGGTGTTCGAGTAAAAAAACTAGACAAATAAGAGTTTTTCGAACACTTTACAACAGTCACAGAAAAAGGATGAGACTTAATTTAATGATGAATAACACGATAATTAATTTTAGAAGATGGCACAAGATAAGCTAGCTCTTTAAAGCAGTGCCCATTATGGTATTTTTGGAAAAAAAGAAAGAGAAGCAAATTACAACGACGTGATAATGGTTGGAGGTTGGCTGCAAGAGCAGGTTAAACTATTTTTACAATGCTTTTTTGCACCTTGTCCAAAAGAGAAAGAGCATCATTGGAAGATCCTCCCCTGTTATGGCAACTGTATTTCATACAAGGACGGATATGATATTTAAAGAGATAAAGGATAGAATCCGGAGTATGAAAGTGTCGAGCACGATAAAGAGATTCAACCTTAGAAGATACTTATTTTGAAATTGATTTGATACATGGTTTCCAAGAAAGATCGGAAGAAAGAGATCAAAAAATATTAAGATATATTATAACTCTTTGCTTTAATGTTTTAGATACACTTATAACCCAGTTAGATAACTTTAGAAAATTTAATGAATTTAGTAACACAGTTACATAACTTGATAACATTAATCCGTCAAAATTATCTGAGGAAAATACAAATTCATACAGAAGTTTATTTAAAATTTACAGTAACGACATGGCATTGAAAAAGCAGTTGGAGAGTACAATACTTTTAAAGATATGTATGTATCAATATCTTTATCACTGATGACTGAACTACAAATGAAGGACGTACATGTCTTTTAATTGAAAAATCAATAGGAATATCCCATTGGTTTTTTAATTAAATGGTAAAAGTTGTATCTCTAAATATAGGTAATTAAGTTCAGGAAAACCAAATCTTGACATAGTTAGTCTGTGGGAGTGGTCAGAACCGCTCAGGTGATTATTTTAGGAGTGGCTAAGAGTGATTCTGGAATGTCCCAATGGTTTTTCAATTAGGTGGAACAATTCTATGTCTAATTATAGGTAATTGAGATTGGGGAAATCAAGTCTGGGCATGTTTGGTTTCCAGGAGTAGTTTTGATCGCACAGGTAGGTGAGGTCATGGGTTGTCAAGACGGTATTTTCTTAAATTTTATTTATTTTATGTACTTAATTTCTTTGATATTGTGAGCAATACGTTCAATAAAATTGAACTTTATAAAGTCATAATTTTATATAATTTTATAAAGTTGTTTACATTAAAAATCAAAAGGCGTTTAAAATAAAACGTGTTTTATTGTCAGTATTAGCGGGGTATATATATATATATATGTATATATTATATATATATATATATATATATATATATATATATATATATATATATATATATATATATATATATATATATATATATATATATATATTCGATTACAATTTATTTAACCATAAAATATAAAAGTTTACAATAATATTTTATAAACTTACCTAAATAAGGTTAGGTGTCACTCATATAGTTAAAAACTAGTCAATGGAGTGACACCTAAAATAAAAAAAATAACAAATAAAACACAGAAAAAATTATAAATAAGAAAAAAAAAATTAAAAAGAAAAAAAGAAAGAAAGGAAAATGAAGCACTAATAAATAAAGATGATATTAATAATTGCAATAATAATATAATAAAAATAATAATATTAATAATAATGTGAATAAAAAAACAAATAGTAAGTATGTATATATATATATATATATATATATATATATATATATATATATATATATATATATATATATATATATCTCACAATTTCATAATTTTTGTGAGGGTTCGGTTATGCCTCAAATTGGGGGCAAAACCGTTTTTTTTACCAAGTGTACTTTTTTTGTATTAGCATTTTTAAAAACCGTTTTATTTTTTTCTTAATTGCAGCTATTTAAAGCCTAATAATGCGGTTATTGAAATAAATTGTTAAAAAGACACATTTCGCTTTTATTTTTATATAACCTATATCAATCCAAACGTTATGGGAGCGGTTATGCCCTCACTTCTCCACATCAAAGCAACCTATATAATGCCCCCACTTCCCCAAAGCATGTAACTTTTATATATATATATATATATATATATATATATATATATATATATATATATATATATATATATATATATATATATATATATATGTGTGTGTTTTTAAAACCAGTTTTACAATAAAATTTAAATGCAATAAAGTATTATTCAATTATTTGTGTATGTTTATAGAGATGTTTTGGAGTTAAGTTTAAAAAAACCGGAGTAAAAAAACAAGTTTTTAGAAATTCAAAGTTTCTTGGATAATGAAAACGTTGTTGTTCCCCGTGGCCTTCTACTGGAAAGTAAAGAAGATTTGGAGGGGCAAAACCAGAAGTTGCAGATAAAATCTAAGATGGCTCTCTATGTAATTCAAAATTAGTTTGTATATGATTACGTTTCTACCAATGTACAGGTTGCATTTAAAATAGTAACTATTGTTTCGTAAGATCAAAGATAAGATTTTTATAAGTCTTACAATTTTAATTTATCAAAAGTAAGAGTATACATATTCATTTAGTAAGAGATATTTTATAAAACCTTAACTTTATAATACCGCATTACATTTCCTTTACCTTTGAAAAAATAGTTCAAATAAATGATTATTATATATTATTAAATCTATCAAATATATGATTACTATATATGATAAATAAAAAAAGTTGTAATATGCCACATTATTTGTTTTTAGGTTGAACATCTGCGTTCTCTTGGTGGTAAAGTTGAGCGTCCAAAATATATACGACGCGTATTGGCTGCCGTGTTTTAAAAAAATTCTGGGGGTTTTATGCAGTCATAACGGATCTTCAAGTAAGATGATAGCAATTAAAATGGGGAAGATTAAGTTGTAAAGTTATCATTTTTTGATATAAATTACACTTACTTTGTATTTTAACTGCATATAGAAGTTTGTCTTGAACCTTTATGCATATTGCTCTTGGTTATCATATACACATATTTTCAAAACTGCTAACCAGTTGTTGTAATTCTTAATTTGTAAAGCGTAACTCTATGGTAAAGTTTGCGTGTTTCATAGTTTAAGTATTTTATAATCGGTTATTATTGTTAATGTGTTTCTATGGTTTAATGTGTAGCTGTTAATGTGTTTATACGGGTTTTAATGTGAATTGTTGTGGTTCTGTGATTGTATATAAATTGTAGTTAGAGTTTATAAAAGATAAAAAAAACTTGAAAATGGTTTAAAAATAATTTAAATTAACAAAAAATATAAAGATTTTTTTAAGTCAATATATATTTTATTCTTTTAGCGACAGTAAGAATTTAGTATCCAAATTCTAAGGATCAAGACTCCGGTTATTTCAAAATCGTTTCAAGATCGCTTCAATATCGTTTCAAGTATAATGATTAAAAATTTGTTTATTTTGTGTATTCAACTAAGTTATCTTTAAATAAAACAATACTTTTTGTGGACAGTAGTACTATTTGACTGATAAAATCTGATATACAACTTTTATATGTGTACCGAACAATATCAAAAAAACTGATATCGGTCCGAACCAAGAGAAAAAACTCGATGTTCACAAAGCTTGGTGTAACAAAATATGTTAATATAGACGTAGAGAAGGTGCTGATAATTTTGAAACAATGAAATACACTAAAGTGCGGGAGTTTCACTTTAGGCCTTAGGAGATAAAAATTAGTTGCAGTAAAAAATCTTAAAAAAAAGAAATGAAGTTTAAAGCTTGTGCTTATTTAAGACAACACAAAAAAAATTACCTTTAAAATCTCCATGCAAAATAACCATATAATAAGATCTTGACACAATAGATTTTGGTGTCTTGAACTAGCAAGTAAAATTTAAATAAAAAAAAGTCATGTTAATACCGAGAAGGCACGCAACGTTTTATTCACGTTTCAATCACGTGTATTTTAGGTGACTTCGTGTATTTTAGGTGACTTGAAAGTTACGTGCCAAAATATCTCAGCTTTCGGAACATTTTTTATTCTCAAAAAAACCTGGCATAAGAAATGTGAAATAATATTTTTTATTATATTTATTATTTTTTTATAGTATAGTTTTTGTATTCATTATATTAGTTATAATTATTTACTGCTATGATAATATAATTAATTTTTATTGTAGTATTATCATAATTAAAAAAAAAAAAAATTGGTCTATATAATATCTTATAACGCAATGCATGTAAAACAGAACAATATATTTTAAGTTGTAATATCTAATATCCGAATTATATCAAACTAAGTTAAATAAATTAGTACCAAGCGTCCCTGTTTGCCACACAAATAAGATTAAACTCAAATACAAGGTATGCTTTTTTTCTACTTTATGATATAATATTTTAGACTGGCGAATTTTTCCATTTTGTTTACTTAATTTAGTACGAAATAAGTTATGTTATAACGAATTTAATATTAAATTAAGTAAGCTACATGGACAAATAATAAGTTCTAGCAGAACTTATTCTTGATTCTTGAGCAATAATAATGTCTCTAGAACTTCTGCATACATTATTACTCAAGAGTCGTTTAGATAAAAACCCAAAATAGATTTTCTTATATTATTTGGTTTTTATCAACAAGGTTAAAGAATTTATCCAAAATAATATCAATAAATAAATGTGTTATGCTATTTATTATTGATATATGTATATATTATTATTAAATACTTAATCTTTTTATAATATATGACATCTTGATCTCATGCTTTACTTGTTAAAAAATGTTAATACTTATTTATTTCCTTTTTTTATATTATTTAAATATTATATAGTGAATATATATATATTCGAGTTATATGAAAATATTATTATATATATTATATGACTTTTATTACTATTGTTATTATGTACAATATAAAACAGGTTATTAACGCGGATTTGTTCGATGTTTTCCCCACAAAAAGATGATTATGATGCTATTGTATTTGAAACTGCATTTTATTTATCTTTCAATGTTGACGACCTTTCAATATGTAAAGCAAGTTTCTCTCAAGTATAGAATTGCTTTTTTAAAAATTGTTTAATGGTTTAGATCAAAAAAATAGAAACACCAGAAAATCTTGTTGCTAAAACAGTTGGTGACTCGCCATATAAGATTTGTATTAAAAATTTGTGATTTAAGATGATTATTTAATAATCATATTATTATTTAAGTTTTTATTAGTTTCTTTTTAGCTAAATTTGGTGTGTAAATTTGGTATTGGAGAAAATATTGACTTATTTATTAGATAAAGTTTGATGCGTGCTCTTACCCGGTTTCCTTCTTCACATTTCAATCATGTATATTTTAGGTGACCTTGTCCAGGTGAAAATTTTACTTGATTAAAACGTGAAAGTTACGTTGCCAAAATATTGTGTATTTTGGAACTTTTTTTATTCATAATAAAAACCTGTGATTAGAATCTTGGAAAGATATTCTTTATTTTATTTACTATTTTTTTATAATTTAGTTTCAGGGATTATCTTATTCGGGATATTCCCGGAATACCAGATATTTTTCTGAAGTTTATCTTTTTCCAATTATCCGAAAAGTTTTCCATACATACAACTTATATTACAACATATAACAAGTATATATTATTCATCTATTTGTTTTTATGTTGTTTTAGTCATCATTCATACAAACATTAAGAAAAGTTTTAAAAAAATTGAGAAACAACTTGGCTGAATGCAAAATTAAGGGAAAAATGAGGGGAAAAGTATTCTGAATTTTTTCAGGATATTTTCCATAAACAATATTCCGGATATTTTAAATATAATGATTACATGAAATATATAGTTTATATATTCATTATTGTAATTACTTTTTATTTTAATTTTATAATAATGTAATTATTTTGCATTGTAATTTTATAATAATTAATTAAAAAAGTAGGGCATAAGATATCTTATAACGTCGCAATGCATTTTTGACAAAAATAAAATTTCACATATATAATATTTTATCCAAACATATTATATTATCTTATAACTAAGTTTTATCAATTTAGGTTTAATAAATATATTATAAAGCTTAGTTCAAAATTGTGTAACGTTATGGCAGATAATTCTCATATTGCAACACGCAAAAGATCAAACCCTACTGCAAGGTATACTTTTTTTTCTACCATATTGTATATTATTTTAGACTGTCAAATTTGTCGATGTAATTAATTTGGTAATAAATAAGTTATTATAACTTATTTAATATTAAATTTATTAAGCTACATGACAAATAATAAGTTCTGCATAAAATGATATTGACTAGGAAGACCCAATGGTATTGTTATGTTATTGCCTAGGAATATCATTCTCTAGTAAGACCCAATAACCTTTTAACTTTTAAAGTTTGAAAAATTTCACTTTTCCCTCTCTTTGTCTTCTTTTGTGATCGCACTCTGTAGTAAGAATTTGATTTAATTCATATCTTGTTGGAGAATGCAACTTGATTCTGAGTTGAATTTTCAGCACTCTGTATTTATTGGTGACCTAATTTGGCAATACTTTATTATACATATTTATTATACATATTAAAATCATGATATAAAATCCCCACTATAATGCTGTGTGGTTATGTGAAAACTATTACATTTTTATAAATTGTTTTAATTTTTGTGTGCATTCTAAAATGACATTTAATGCTGTTCAAAACTTTGTAGATTACTCATTTAAAGCAACTTTGTGGGCTGTCACCTTTGCATCTAGTGAGTTAATGTATGAGCAAGTTAATGCAGAAACAGATGCAAATATAAGAAGATGGAAAACAAAGAAAACAAATTATCATGTTATCACATAGTACACAGATGTTATCACATAAGGTGAGTACAGGTCTTTTTCTAATCACGCCCATCAGTTATTAACTTTATATATAGATATAGATATAGATAAATCTATAGATAGATATTAGATATAGATATATATAGATAAAAAATATTTTTTTAAATTTGTATTTTTTATTTTGTACTTCTTTTTTTTAATCATCTGTCGACTTTTTTGTTACATCTTTTTTTATTAAATACTTATTTACTTTTTTAGCAATCAGAGTATAAAATTAGAAGGCAAATGACTTTTATTTTTTTACACTGTATGTAGTATTGTTTTCTTAAAATTATTTGATGATTTAGATAAAAGAAAACAAATAACACACTAGAAAATCTTGTTGCCAAAAGTAGTTAGCAACTCTCAAAGTAAGATTTGTTTCAAAAGTTTGTGATTTAAGATAATTATTAAATAATCATTTTATTTAAGATTTTATTCGTTTCTTTTCAGCTAAATCTGATTCATTAGATAAAGTTTGATGCGTGCTCTTATAGAAGAAAATATCGACTGATTCGTTAGATTATGTTTGAAGCGTGCTTTTATGGGAGAATAGATATATAAGTTTGAAGTGTGCTCTTTGTGGATTGAAGCGTGCTTTTCGTAAGTTGCAGATCTACGACTTTATACTTATTACTTATTGGATATAAGGAGGATATTTTAACAAAAGTGCAGCTTTTATTACAAATTAAAAATTTTTTATGCCAAGAACTAATATACTGACTAATAAAACCATGTAATTTAATACGTATTAAATATTTCCTCGACGATAAGTTTTTTTTCTTTACACGAATCCAAACACTTATAATTGTAATTATAAAGCATAGTTATTGCTTAAATATTACGTGGCAAAATTAACGTAAAAAGCACGTGAAAAACACGTCCATAAATCACGTGAATTGGTCATTTCATGGGGACCAAAAAGTCACCTAATTGTCACGTGCCAAAATAACGTGAAATTCACGTTTTTGTCACGTCGCTGTGCCTACTGGGTAACAAGAATAGTTGGTCAATCGATAGTTGATCAATCATGTTTCACCTATAACCAGATATGCAAAATATGAATTTGTAAACAATACTTTGGGTAACTTTTCTTCAGAATGATGTTCAGGATGATAATACTTTATACTTTCACGTTTATTTCTAGGATTTAAATATTCAAATAAAATGCCAAAAATTTCTTATCTCATGCCAGTCAACGAGTTAAAACATTTATCGTCTTTTTTGTAACTAAAAATATTATTTTTTTAATTGGTCGTTGATTATTTTTAAACTTTTATATTCTTCAGGCAGTTTTCATAAACTACTACTAATCTTTTTTAAACGATTGTTTTTTTCGGATGGCAACAGCTTACAGTTTTCACAATTTTAACTATTTGTGAAATCCAGTAATGTATAAAGTTTTTTTATCGCTTAACTTAGTCGTGAACTCTGGCTAATTTACATGGAGATTTTCAAGGTAATTTTTCTTGTGTTGTCTTATATAAGCACAAGCTTTAAACTTCATTTCTTTTTTTTAAGATTTTTTACTGCAACTAATTTTTATCTCCTAAGGCCTAAAGTGAAACTCCCGCACTTTAGTGTGTTTCATTATTTCAAAATTATCAGCATCTTCTCTACATCTATATTAACATATTTTGTTACACCAAGCTTTGTGAACATCGAGTTTTTTCTCTTGGTTCGGACCGATATCAGTTTTTTTGATATTGTTATTATAAAATGAATTTCTGCACAATGATATACAGTAATACTTCCCTTATCCACTTTTTTTCAATATTAGTCTGATAATGCTAGAGTTAAAATAAGACATTTTAACTCTAGCATTATTTCATTTAGTACGAATTTAGTTTGTTTACAATTTTGTCCTTATTGGCCTCTTTTTGAAGCTGAGAAATCAGTTGCGCAAACGAATTAGAGAAAAGTCTATTAAGTGCAAATGCTCCAAAGTGTATGTCGGTGAATCAAAACTTCAAATAAGAACAAGGGTTCAACAACACCAAAAATTTTTGACTTAGGCAAGTTAAACCAGTCTGCATTAGCTTTGCATAAAGTAATTTGCGATGAGGATAATGAATGGGATAGGGCAGAAACACTTAAAGTCGAGGATAAAAAATTTGAAAGAAAAGTCCGTGAAGCCTTGGAAATACAAAAACATCGATGTTCTCCAATGTACGGTGGTATGAATTTGGACAATGGACAATATGTTAAAACAAATTTTTGGACTTCATTTTTTTCATACTTAAGCAAAAGAAGCCATTATAAAGGTGACGTCAAATTTAAAAATTTTTGTTGTTGTTATTTAACGGTCACAATTTTTTGTAATTATATGATATTACATGCTGATGATGCCGGTGCGTACAATCCGACGAAAATTTCAAATAATTTAAATTATTCAGTATTGAGAGAATTCGTATTATCTGATGTTTTAAATTAGTTTATATATATATACTCTCGTACAAGATGTCAACATTTAAATCATATATATATATATATATATATATATATATATATATATATATATATATATATATATATATATATATATATATATATATATATATATATATATATATATATAAGAATCTAAGTGATAACAAACATCATACTTTAGTACATCAAAAGCCCTTGACCTTCTAATATTGATTGGACCTATCTAATATTGACCTATCTAATATTGAATCCAATTTTTTCGTAAACAAACTAATTTTTCTTCACAAAACTAAACTTTTTTATTTATAAAAATAAAAACTTTTTGCATACATAAGGCCTTGTGAATAAAAAAATGCGCTTGCTTTTACTCAGTAATCGGTCAGTTTTACGTGAATAAAAACTTTAGCAGTTTTGCACAAATTTTATTCACGTAAATTTTCATTCATGTAAATTTTCATTCACGTAATTAAAATAAATAAAAATCATTTGACCTATTTAAACTACAGTTTTTCAAAATGAAAACGGCATTCTAGATAAGATGATGTAGTTTTCTCGCTTTCAACACAACGAGATGTTAAAAATCTAAATTTTTCGTAAACAAACTAATTTTTCTTTACAAAACTAAACTCTTTTATTTATGTAAATAAAAACTTTATGCATACATAAGGCTGTGTGAATAAAAAAAGCAATTGCTTTTACTTTGGTCAGTTTTACGTGAATAAAAACTGTAGTATTCACCCGGCCTATTCGTTACCCGGACTAATAATAAATCTTCTATTCCATAAACCATCTTTTTACACATGTTCACATAAAATTAGCACAATACAACAATTCACAAAAATGTAAATTAAAAAACCGTTTAAAAAAAAAAAAAAACAATTGAAGACATAAGTGGATGTCGCAAAAATACAAAATTCCACTTTTTTACACAAATAAAGGTGTTAAGTAACGCTCTTTCACATGAACATAATGACACCGCACAAAATGTGCTAAAATACGATTTTCACAGTGGATGAAGAAGTTATGTTACATATTAATTCACCCATAACACGATTTAACTCATGATATCTCAGTTCCATATTGGTGTAACATAACACCTTCATCCACTTATGTCTTCAATTACTAATAAAAAAAACTATTAATCGAAAATCACATAGTCGTCATAGAATGTTCCATAACTTTCAACAATAACCAGGGTTGCCAGATTTACTACTTTGTGGGCAAATTCGTAAATCTGGTCACCGCAAAAAAAGTCGATTAATCGGCAATTTAGCTTTGCTTGGTTTTTTTATTCCATAATTATTTTATTTCCTAATAACCATATATATAATAGTCATTGCTTACTATTAAATAGTTTATAGTTTACTATTAAAGAGCGCATAAAAAGAAGTTTTTATTTACTTAACAAGATAACTTGTTTTTATATTTCATTTTGGCAACTACTTGTTTTACAAGTACCGGTTTTTACATCCATTTAAAACAAACATGACATCCATTTAAAACAACCATGACATTCATTTAAAACAAACATGACATTCATTTAAAACAAACATGACATTCATTTAAAACAACCATGACATTCATTTAAAACAAACATGACATTCATTTAAAACAAACATGACATTCATTTAAAACAAACATGACATTCATTTAAAACAAACATGACATCCATTTAAAACAAACATGACATTCATTTAAAACAACCATGACATTCATTTAAAACAAACATGACATTCATTTAAAACAAACATGACATCCATTTAAAACAAACATGACATTCATTTAAAACAACCATGACATTCATTTAAAACAAACATGACATTCATTTAAAACAAACATGACATTCATTTAAAACAACCATGACATTCATTTAAAACATCGTGCCAATCAATTAAAACAATCGTGATTTTCAATAGAAACATTAAACGCATGCGCAATCTCAACATTCTATATTATTCGGAAAAAAAAAGGTTTTATTTTAATATATAATTTTTATTTTTTTTATTCAATTTCTGAAAATTATTTAAATATTTTTGTATTATTTAAAATAAAATGTTTATTTTCCAATTACTGTCGAGGTATGTCATCTGACCTAAGATGGGTGTGTAATAAATAGTTCGATAAGTTAACATTAGGAATAGATAAGCATGCCTCACGCATTCTTGTAATTAGTTCATTTCTTGCAGCTGGGGCCGTATTTCTTTGCACGTTATTATTAAGATAAAAAAAAATCTCTTCACACGGATTCGAAAATGGTGAATATGGTGACAAATATTTTATTTGAATGTTCTGAGCCCTCATCTCAACATTATGATGTATTCTGACATTATCCATCACCAGGGTGAATTCTTCCTCTGTCCCCAAAACTCGTACAACTTCATCAATATATTCTTGAAACAAAACTGTGTTCACTGACACACTGACAGCTTTGCAGTGAATAATACTTAAACCATTGACGGCTAATATCATAGAAACGTTACGCTGCCTAGGGCGAATGATCGGGTTTGGTGTTACTGCTCTTCTTGCCCATGAATGACTGCGAAACATGTGTAAATTAAATGGACTTTCATCAATAAAAACAATATTTCGATAGCGATGGATAGAAGAGACTAAAGTATACCACCTAACATATTCAATTCGAAGATTTTTTACAGCACTGTCGTTTCTTCTTTCATAAATTGGTCGAGTAATTTTATATGTGTATCCAAGATTGGTCACCCATCTCCAGACAATTTTAATCGATACATTTACATTTAAAGCATGTTTAATTTCAATTATAGTTGTCGTTGTGTTATCGTTTATAAGCTCTTCAATTCTTTTTCTAATCTCTTCATTATAAATTACGTGACGAGCACCACCCCTAGAACCAGGATGTGTTGAATTCGTTCGATCGTACCTTCTTAAAATTGATTGCATTGTGTTTCGATTAACTCTTGTTAACGATGAAGCTTCAGATTGAGTTTTTCCTTAATCAACGACTAGATTTACAACAACATCTCGCATGTTTAGGGAAACGGAAATTCGCTGCAATGAAGTTTCAGATTGAACTTTTCTTTGATGAACAACCAATCTCAAAACAAATTTTCTCGTGTTTTGGCAAACAGAATTTCGCTGCATGTTGTAATGAAAATCTAATATCCACATAAGCTAAATATTTTAATAGGAAATCATGGTTCTTTTAATTATCATCATGCATGCTTTAATTGAACTAATGTTCAATTAATTAATTAAAGTTTCATGGTTGTTTTGCCAATACAGTGCGTGTATAAAAAATATGTAAAAAATATGGTTTTGCATCCATTTAAAAGAAACATGACATCCATTTAAATTTAAAATAAATTCCATGAAATTAAAATAAATTAATATAATATTAATAAAAAGTAAATTTAAATAAATAAATATATAAATAAAACCTGTTGAGAATTGCGCATGAGAATGTTGAGATTGCGCATGCGTTAAATGTTTTAAATGAAAATCACGATTGTTGTAATTGATTGGCACGATGTTTTAAATGAATGTCATGGATGTTTTAAATGGATGTCATGTTTGTTTTAAATGGATGTAAAAGCCGGTAAGTAAGTAAGTTTACCGACAGTTTTAAAGTATGATGACATGATCTAAAAAAATCATCGGTACAACTTTATCCGATTTTCTTATTTAAGCCAATTAAATTTACATTTTCAAAATTAAACCAATTCAATCGTGGAGAATTTGGCCATATTTAGCCACATTTGGCCATTTCTGGATAATTTATTTCTGGCTACCGCATATCGCAAAATATTTGGCAACCCTGACAATAACATAAAAAGTGCTATAAAAAAAGATTTTAACAAGATTTAAATGATTAAAAATCCAAAACCGTTACTTATGCGACTTCTTCAGTTTTGTAAGCAAAATCTACGATTGAATATCATTTATAATAAAAAGCCTAGCACCTTCTGCGCTCAACTGAGCTCAAAAAAGTTGGTTGTAAATTTTTATCTATATATGAGAATGCAACTTAAAGTTGATCACATGCGCGGCATAGTGGCTAATTGTTTTCTGGTGTGTAAAGGTAAGTTTTTTTAAAAAAAAGGTTGCGCATTATAAGGGGTTTTATTGAAAAACACTTTTGAAAAAAGCAAATACAAAAAAATAAAATTTCATATTTTTTTATCTTATTTCAACATATGATATCAATGGACTAATATATACTGTTAAGAAACGAAAATGTTGTGAAATTCTCTTCTCATATTTCTATTTTATATAGTTTTTTCATTTTCATCAATATTTGAAAATCTAGCAATTTTCGTGGAAAATTAATATACTGAGCCCAAAATCACAGTTGGGGAAAAATTATATCAGTTTTAGAGTGTTGGGGGTCTCTATTTGGGCTTCCGATTTGAACATGTTCAGGTTCGAACGTTCGAACTTTTGTCATTTTTTAAGAGGTTCAAGATCGAACTTTTTTTCTCTAAAAGTTCGAAAATGTATATATATCAAAACTAGATTCTTTATTATAATTTTTTAACAGTTAAATCAAAACCTTTTTTAAACTGTGACTTTTTAAACAGTTTTCGTTATTCTTAATTTTATACTTTTTTTAAAAAGCAACGCACAGTGACTCAAAACAACAATTAACTGGTAATAAACCCCTCACAACTTTTCTATAAATTAAGACCCCTTTTTTAAAAAATATTAAATTGCAATAATTTTTTATTTCAAAAGTATAAATAATTTTTTGATAAAACTTTTATTTTGTATTTTATAGTAAAAAGAAGTGAAAATATTTGATATTATTTTCAAAGAAATCTGAAAAATGTGAGATTTTTATTTAACTAAAATAGAGTACTTGTAATTTAAATAAAAGTGTATATTTATTTTGAATATAATCTTTTGGCTCTATATATTTCAAATTTACTAAAAAGAAAAAAAAAGTCTGATTTTTTTGTTTAAGTTTAAAAACTTTTTTTAAAAAAAGGCAGTAAGTAATTGTATTTTTTTTGGTTTATATATCAACTAAAAAAATGTTCCACCGAGTTCCAAATATATATATATATATTTTCTAGTTAATTAACATTTCTGCTTTTAAAATATAAAGGGATTACTGCGGTCTCCTGCGGTATTGGAAGTTATTAAAGAAATACAAATGTTGTTAAACACTTAAAAACCTTGTTTTCCGCCATTTGAAAGTATTTTGTTATAATCAAAACAAATGAAAATGGCGGGAAACTTAATTTTAATTTTTTACTTGTATTACTTGCTCTAATATAGTTTTTAAATCATAAATATTAAATATAGTTTTAAAAAACGCGCTTTTGTCATCATATACTATTTAAAAGTTTGTTAAAATATTTATTGACAATTTTAAAGAACGATTTATTATTCGATAAGTACAACATGTTTGAAAAAGCTTAACCGAACAACTTTATTACTTCCTGTAATATAAAGTTAACTTAGTAATATAGTGTTTTTACAGGATGTAGCAATGTGACAATTGTTAAAGCCATAACAAAATAAAATTTTAAACAGTGTAAAGTAAAAAAATATATAATGTAATTTAAATGTTTCAGATATATTAGTTTTATTATATTGATTGTCCTTAAAAACAATAGCAATGAAAAGATTAGATCTTATCCCAAATATACGTGAATTAGGAGTGGATGAATTAAGATTATGGAAGGATTTACTTAATGAAATAAAAAATACTGAAGAAATTCGCAAAGAAAACTTAAATAAAGTAAAGGTTGCTTTAGTTATACTTATTTCAAAGGTGAAGAAAAAACTAAAACAATGTGGACGAAATTATGATGCATTTATACAAAAAGAAAATCATTGGCTTCAAAGAAATCTTATGAACAATAAAAATAGCCATTTTGGTTCTGGAAGGCCTCATAAATAATCGAGTGTTCTTGGAGAGCGAAGCAAAAGAAAAAAAATAAAAGAACTAGCCACTGAACATCATGAAACTCTATTTTTAGCTTTGCAAAAAGTGAAAATGCTGCTGGAGAAAAAAAAACAACCTCTATTTAAAAAACAGTATTTCTAATGTTTTAGAGATAGAAAAAGTTGACGAGACTTTGGATAAATCCTTTCCCAATGATATGAGTGTAGAGGAAGCTCTTGCGTTAAAAATGAACACTGATTTCAGCAATAAACAATATCAAATGATAAAAAACTCATCACTTGTACACAATGTACATATTTATCGAACCTTGCACGATATTTTTGAGGAAAAATTGAAATGCTATCCTGAGAATATTCATTTTTCTGAAATTTCTGCAAAGTGTACTCTTCAAAGCATGTTAGTTCACACTGTGAGTAGAATAACTGAAATGATTGATATGCCTAATTGTGGTCAAGGTAACGAAGTATTTGAAGTTTTATATGGAAAGATTGGCTTTGATGGAGAATCAAGCCAAAGTATTTATAAACAGAAATACGAGACAAGCAACACAAGTATAGAACTTAAAAGTGAAGTAAATCTTTTTTGTACAGCTTTTGTGCCTCTATTGCTCAAAGTATAAGATGTCAAAATTTGGAAAAATGGAAATCCTTCAAGTTGTCACTTTTGTAAACCTCTTCATCTACGACATAAAAAAGAGAGTCCAATTTTTTCCAGAGAAGAAGAATCAGATCTAAAAAATTAAATAAATACCTTAAAGACGTTTTGCAAAGTTTTTGATATTGCAGAAAGAAAGGTGACCTTTAATATTAGCTATAGAGTTGATCTTACAAGTTTGATAATAAAGTAGTTAACGCACTTACAGAGACAAAATCCAGTCAATCCTGCGATGTGTGCAATGCTAAACCCAACGAAATGAACAATATTGATTTATTAAAAGCAAAAACTGAGAATGAGTCAGCCTTGGGGCTCGGACTTTCAGCTTTGCATTGCTGTATAAAATGCTTGAAATTTATTCTTCATTTGAGTTATAAAATTGAAATTAAAAAGTATAAGCCAAAAACAATTGCGGAAAAATTACTCTTCAGAGAACGGTTAAGCTTATATGTTGACATGCCTAAAACTGGGTCTGGAAGTACCAATGACGGCAATACTGCCAGAAAAGCATTTAAAAATAGTGAAGTTTTTTCTAAAATTACTAAAATTGATTGTGATATAATTGAAAGATTGCATAATATTCTCATAACCATATCTTGTGGATATCCTATTAATATCAATGAATTAGATTTATACTGCACTGAAACAGCTAAACGAATAGTGAGTTTGTACGACTGGTATGTTATGCCTCCTACTGTACATAAACTGCTACTGCATAGTTCTTCCATATCACATAAATTACCTTTGCCAATCGGGGTATATTCGGAAGATGCATTGAAGAGTTTAAATAAACAGATAAGAAATTCTAGACTTGAACACACGGCAAAAATATCAAGGTTAAGCACAATGACGAATCAGATGCACTAAAATAAATGTAACTAAACATAGTTTTTTTTCTCTATGTATCAACATCCATTAAAAACCATTTTTTTTCAAATATCAAGTAGAGTATGCCTGCCGGATTGTAGCAATATTCAAATTGAAAAATATATGCAATATTTTCTAAATATATATTCAATCTTTTTCAAATATATTCAATCTTTTTCAAATATATTCAATCTTTTTCAAATATATTCAATCTTTTTTAAATATATTCAATCTTTTTCAAATATATATTCAATATTCCTGGGGAGAACGCGGCCAATCGGCTTTTGGTTGAACAAAACAATGTCAACATTTAAAAATACTTTAATAATATTATTTATAGAAAAAGCGTGTAGTTATAAAAAGCAGTTATACTTATACCGATATGGATAGTTATAGCAAAGTTGCATCTTTGTTAGAGGAAGCTTCTATTCTTCTTCGCACAAATCAAAGCACAAATATCAGCAGGCCACAATCGGAACTCACAATAACCTCCACATTACAAAGAGCTAGAGGAATGCTCAATGAAAGTGGTTCATCGGGTATTTTTAGGCGCCTTAATAGAAACGATAGATTAAGGTCGTCAGCACCATACAGTAGCAATATAGGCAACCACATAGGCAATCAAAATAAATCAAAGAAAATGACAAAAACATTAGAATTTGCACTAATTTCATCTACAGAAACTGATGAAGAACAATTCCTAAAATGGGATTCTGTAATTGCAAATGGAATTTTGATTATCAATGAATTCGATAGTGAACAAATAATAAGAGAGAAAATAAAGGAGTCGTTGCATGAAAAATTCCCTTTGCTGGGTTCAGATGAATTCGATTTTGTTAAAGTATCACGAAAAAAAATATCAAAATTAAATAAATGCTCAAATATTGATTACTCATATGATGTTGTAAAAAAACTAGCTGGACAAGGGCTTTTATATTTACAGCTAAAAGAACGATGCAATGATCATCAAATGATCATTCCAACGGAAGTTATTGAAATTCCATCAGCTTCATTTGTATCAAAAAGTTCACAACTAATAGATCAAGAAGATGTTAATGAAGTTGATATACAGGAAATAAAAGAACTTACATCAGCTTCATTTGTAGCAAAAGGTTCAGTTGATAAAAATATATATATTGAAATTGATTTTGAAAACCAAAAAATTAAGGAAATTAAAGAAAATAATCTTCAGGATCCAATAGAAATTTTAAGGTTTCTTCAAAAAACAATGATAAAGGGCAGAGTTCAAGATATAGAAAACATTGATGAAAACACGGATAAAGATTCTGAGACAAAATTTATTTGTATCGATCGACAAAATATTTTAATGTCAACATTTGCTGAATTAGAATCCGTTGAAAATTTTTTAATTACATTTGAAGTTGACTTTATGGGAGAACTAGCTAAGGATTATGGTGGTCCAAGGAGAGAGTGGATACGAGAATGCAATAGAATGATTAAAGAGAGATTATTTGATAGTGGTTTGAGAGAACTCTTTGCTGAGGAATATTACTTTGTAGGTTTGTTAATTGGTATTGCACTCTTTCAAGGAGGGCAGCTACCAACATATTTACCAGACAGCATCATTATTAAGATCACCGAAAATACAGCAGATATCTGTATATCTAATATACAAAAAGATTTAAACAAGTTTAATTTGATAAGGTTTTTTAAAGAGTTTCCACAATTACTTGAATTATTAAGAGCTTCAAAAGTACAATTCACAGCAAAAATGCTTTTAAAATTATTGAAGCCAAAATTTTCATCAGAAGGGTCGACAGCTTTAGTTAAAGAAAAAGAGATTTATTCTATGTTTGTGAAATATGTCAGAGAGGTAAGTTTTTTTAAAATGTAAAACAGTGATCACTGTGATGTTTTAGATGTTACATATAATATATTATTTAGGTTGCCAGTGGTAGAAGAGAGTGTGTTTCATTGGCAAATATTCTTTCTTTCGTCACTGGAGCTTCAGAAGAGCCTTTACTTGGGTTTGCATTGCAACCGTCTGTTGAATTTATTCCTACTATTGAAGCTGATGAAAAAGTAAAAGATCTATTATATTTAATAAAATAGTAGTATTTAACTAAAAGATTTTGCTCATACTCAAAATAAATATCGGATTAATTTATTTCATTCAAATTTAGTTTGTTATCGGAAACTAAATTATAATTTGAAAGATGTATATTATTAAAATATTATTTTTATAGTCTGTCAAGTCATGTTATCCAGCTACTGGTAATATGTAATCTAGTACAACCTGATTCATGTTAACATCAGGAAGGGCATTTAATAGTAAAAATGTTGCTTTAACTTTTCTATAATGGTTTTTAAGTGTCACTATGAAGTGGTTTGGATGGTTCTTCATAGTTTATGGTTTTTAGATTTCTTCATAATACAAAACTTGCAAAATTAAAAAACGTAAAAAAGGGCAACTTTGGCCCTGCATGTTTCTGCATGACTTTGTTTCACAATATATATTTTGTTTTAAAATGTTTTTATTCTCTACCATAACAGTGTTCCCACAGTCCTGCAATTTCCGGGACTAGTATCCTAGAAAGTCCTGGGATTTTTCTTTTTTTTTTCTCAAAAATCCTGGAAAAGCCCTGGAATTTTTAAAGTGTAAGGGAAGTTCGTGTACCTAGGGCCACGTATTTTCAACGTCAAAGTTTAATGCTCCGCACTTCTCTAAAAATTGTAAAACTGATATGATCAAATGTATATACCAATTACTTTCTATTGATATAAGTATATTGACTTAAATAAAAAAGTTCCGCCATATAAAGGGGTTTGAAAAAAATTGGCCATAGGTACAGTGAGCTTTTTTTTAATTGTATCCAATTTAATTGTAGACCAATTGTGGCCAATTTTTAATTGGCCACCAGCTATTGTACCTAGGATAATTTTGGTGCAAAGTGGGACAAAACCACCCCAGTTTACTTTAATTAGTGTGATTTCTATAATAAGCTAAAAACATAAACAAGAATAATTTGCAAGATCTTGAAATTTTTTAAACAAATATGCAAAAATGTGTGTAAAAAAACTCCATGCTTGGATTTATGATTTTTCAAAAAATATTTGAAGGTTATTTTCATAAAAAATTGTTTTTTTAAATAAAAATAATAAAACTAGACATTCTTAAGTGTTGCTAGTTGTAATAATATTTTTATTTTTGTTCATTTATAGGATCAGAAGACACATGAAGCATATATGTATATACCAACTGCACATACTTGCTCTAATTGTTTAGTTTTGCCGCGTGGCTCGCTGTTATGCAAGCTTCCAGCTAATAACGACCTTTTTGATGTTTATGATATGGCATTTACTAATAACTTTTTTGGAACAATATGATTTTGCAATATGTTTGATGATATTTTTACATGTTCATATATGAAGTCTTACCAAGTAATATATAATATTTGAGAGAAACGCTAATCTTTTTTTTTCCAAGTCTCTGGTTTCCCTCTAAAAATATTAAGAGACCGTCTAGAACGAATGCAAAAATTTAAAAAGTAACCCTATTATGGATAATTTCCATTTAGTAGCAAATGAATATATTGCTTGACTTGAATATAGGCTCAAAACGAATTACATGGAAGTAAAAAAATATAGTACTCTCGAGTCCTTAATAAACAACCCCCCCCCCCCCATTTCCACTGTGCTGTTTATTCCCACCCCACTTATATTCTGGACTCGAGAGTATAGATACAAAGGATTCTATTCAGTAGAAACTATTCTGTACACATTAACAAGCAGCTAATACAAAATAAAATAGAACAAGAAGTTAAATTCATCTGAAATTATAAATAAGATTCAAATTTTTCCACCACAAGTGCTAAGGCTTCTATGTAAATGTCGATTGCCATTTCAGTGGATTCTTTAGACATATCTATTGAATTTCTGACGAATGCTTCAATATCAATTCTATTCGGAATACTAACTGAGTTAACAACAACATCGTTTAAATCGTGAGATAAAGGGCCATCAACATCTACTCCATAGATATTAAAATCATTTATATCATTTTCAGTTTCATCTCTTGACATAGGATTGTCAATATTTATCATTCCCATAGTCCATATTTGATTGGGAGTCCAATTTTCTTCTGTAGATAAACGATGGTCGTTGTACATAAGTTTAAACTCTTTCAAGGAAAGATTTATTCTTTCTAAATAAACTATATGCAGTGTGAACATGTGAATTGGATTTTCAATATCTAAAATGCCGCTCTGTTCCTTAGCATAAAAAGTGTAATAAAAAGGTAACACGACGCATCGAAACACATCTCTCCATAACCTCTCTATTCTTTGATTTCTTGTGGAAGATCCAGCTAAAAAACTCCCTCTGCCATGACCTCTTCTTGCAATCATTTCATCACATATAAGAACATTTTCTACCCCAAAGTCTACTCTTATTCTTGAAGGCGTTGAAAACTCGCTTGTCGCATTTAAAAAAAGATTTAACACCGTTTCTGCTTAATTATTTGTATTGGCTTCCAAAAACATTACTTTCCTTGATTTACCATCAATGCACCCATGTATTACGAATTTCCAACGAATTAGAGAGTGATGTCCATCTATATGCCATAAAGAATTTGGCCATGGTACATAATAAGATCGCCTTCTAACCAATGCTCCCCATCGCAATGCAGTATTCCTATAATCCACTCTGTTTAAACTAGAGCGGATTATTCTTCTTTGTATATGGTAACCTTTTGATCTAAAATAACCAGATAATAATGGTTCCCCTGTTGCTACACCGTGACGAGATATATATTCAGCTATAATTCTGTTTATTTCGTGGTCATTGATGTTGCTAAAACGACCTGTTTTGTTTAAATTAAGTTCATTTACTCTGCGATGAACTGTCCAACGTGAAACACCTAAAACCTTCGATGCAACATTCCAAGAAAAACCCAAACACTTAAATTCTTTTAGAACATTTTTTGGAATTTCGTACTTTGGCCTTCCAGGGGTTTTACTATATAACACAATAATATTGATACTGCAGTATTTTGAAGATTTTTCATGATAATAAAGGGAAAGCATTTTCCGAATCTCCAAAAATATATATAATATACTTTCTATTCTTTCTTTGTTGTTTAAATCACCAATAAACTCTTCATTAAAACTGTTCAATACTGGAATAAGTTGATCGATTAAATCAATATGCTGTAATAATAACGGAAAATAATCACCACAAGTGGTTTTTCCAATAAAAGATTCAACTTCATCTAGAAAAAATATTAAATTTTTATATAGATCTGCACCCATGTCTTTTTCAATGATTTCGGTCGCCATTGTTTTTGTTTGTGTTTAATTTTTTTGTTTGCCATTAATTGTAGTTATTATCCTTCTATTTACGCGCGTAAATTGCTTTATCCCAGGAATATTGAATATATTTGAAAAAGATTGAATATATTTGAAAAAGATATAATATACTTGAAAAAGATTGAATATATATTTGAAAAAGATTGAATATATTTGAAAAAGATTGAATATACTTGAAAAAGATTGAATATGTATTTGAAAAAGATTGAATATATTTGAAAAAGATTGAATATACTTGAAAAAAATTGAATATATATTTGAAAAAGATTGAATATATTTGAAAAAGATTGAACATATTTGAAAAAGATTGAATATATATTTGAAAAAGATTGAATATATTTGAAGAAGATTGAATATATATTTAGAAAATATTGCATATATTTATCAATTTGAATATTGCTACAATCCGGCAGGCATAGTAGAGTAATATATCAAGATAATGTGTTTGTCTTGAAGGTTCTAAAACTCAAAGAAAATTTTTTGTACGCGTATAATACGCGTATACCTTTAACGCGCTCATACGCGCATTATACGCGTCGAAGCTGCGCGTAAAAAAAAGTTTACCAACAAATTTGAAATCTTTGACCCAAAAAATATTATTTTGATATATAACATTATTTATTTACAATTTATGTCAAATTTTATTTAGTTTTTGCCATTTTTTGATCGCCCTGAGTCATTGTGCAACGCTTTTAAAGTTTAAATCAAAAAGGAATATTTAACAAATGACTTGGAACGTTACTTTTAAATTTTAAAATTAAAATAGTTTCGTGCATTACATATTTGTTATGCTAAAGAAATCCCATGGTGATACGCATAAAATAGGTTGTTAAATTTCTGAATTAAAAAAACAAACAGATTGGTAATATAGCGTTGACGAGCTAATAAAAGTTTTAGTAGTACGAAATAAAAAATATGGATAAGTTTAATGACGTGAGCAAAACGAGAAGATCTGAGGTATGGGAATATTTCGAATTTTCTGAAGAATTACAGAGTTCAAAGTGTAAACTCTGTAAAAGTTATTCTCAAAACACCTGACTCATATACAACAGCTATTACAAGGCATTCAAAAACAAAACACAAAATTGAAATTCTTTAATGCAATAATTCTGCACCCAAGGCTGTAGCAAACATTCCTGCTGCCAAAAATCCGCGAATTGAAAGTTTTTTCAAAGATGACAATTAAACTCTACCTCAAATTTTTAATCGACTATCAACTATTAATGGAATTAGCTTTCACGCCATTGCTAAAAGTGAAACTTTGCGATCAGCATTTCGTGTCCTGGGATACCGAATCCCTCAAAGTCCTCAAACCGTTCGCGATCTTGTCATTAAATACTTTACATTAGTTAAGGAACAATTCATAAGTTCTTTGAAAATGAAACTTGAAGATAAGCGTAAATTTACTTTTACATTTGATGAGTATACTTCAGTAAAAAACAGAAGAACAAATAAACAAACAGAAAAAACAGAAGAACAAAAAAAGAAGAAGAAATCTACTTCATAATGAGGGATTTCAATCGCTTGGAATGATAAGAATTCAAGGTACAATGCCAGCAACAAGAGCTATTTAATTGATCAGCGATAAGCTTAATTCATTCAATTTAAATTTGGGCAAAGACATTGTATCTTCTATTACTGATGGAGCTAGCTTACTGAAAAAAATTGGTCATGACACTAAACCTGAACATCAAATGTGTTACAACCAGGCTATTATATATATAACTACTATATATATAACCACATCTATGTGTGATTGATGTGCTCTTTACAAAAAATATAGTTGATGGATATGATTCTAAAAATAACCCTGTTGATGATGATATGGAAGCTGTAGATTACGATCAAGATTACAGTGATGATAAAGATAGGACTAAATTTGGTGATGATATTCAAACTGTTCATGAAAAAAGAAACATCCATTTAGTTCATTTCATGAAATACTTGTCAAATTCGAATGTCTTAAATAAAGATGACCAATTTGGCAACAAGATTAAAAAAAAGACAAATACTAATGTTGCTACAAATCTCATTCAGAGATTATTTCAGCCATCTGACAATAGCTCGGATGATGACAAGAAAGTAAATAGTATAACTAATAGTATAACTGATAACATAAAAAGTATCAAAAATGAATTGAATTGAGCAACAACTCAAACTTTTTATTGAACGAGCAATCACTAAAATGAACCTTGATCATCAAGAAATTTGAACAAACCTCGTTCAAAAGGAAATGACTGTTTTTAAAGCTAGCAAAGCTAGACCTAAGTATTTAGATTTACTTTTTAAAGCTCTTCAAACAATTCCTCCTACATCCACAGAAGCTGAGAAAGCTTTTTCTAGTCTTGGACTTTTTGCTACTAAAATAAGAAGTTCTTTAAATGACGAAACATTAGCTGCACTAACTTTTTAAAAGCAAACCATGAAGAGTACTCATTGCTATTAATTGTCCTAATTAATGATGATAAATAAATACATTAACGCATACTTTGCATTACTTTGGTCTGATTTGACATAACTAAAATTAAGTTCGGAACAGTTCGAACTTTTTTCCGTAATAGTTCGATCATGTTCAGGTTCTAACTTTTTAAAAAA
Source organism: Hydra vulgaris (assembly GCF_038396675.1). NCBI lineage: Eukaryota > Metazoa > Cnidaria > Hydrozoa > Anthoathecata > Hydridae > Hydra > Hydra vulgaris. The sequence continues at coordinate 45,212,831 of NC_088920.1, read as the reverse complement.
AGTTTCAACTGGAAGCCCTAGTCTCTATATTACATTTATAAAAAGAAATTTCTCCAATATAAAAGTTGGTTTTGAAGGGTTTTGCTCATCTCTGTAATTTTATAATTATTCTTGAGTTTTATATCTAAATTAAAAAAAAATATTTACATCATGTGCAAATCACATTTTTTAAAATTTATAAAAATATAGATTATATTATTTAATATATACTATAAAAAAGTATTTGTAACTTGATTCAGTAATTTACATTATGTAAAAATCGTATTAAAAAAATGCTTAAAAATATATATTATAAAAATTTATATTATATAATGAGGCCCGTATATTGGGAGAGATGGGGGGCAGCGCTGGATTTAGCGGCCCCGAAATAGTTTAAGGACCTTTTTTTTTTTAAGTCATTTTTTCAGTCAATTTTTTCAAAATTATTTATTTAATAAATTATTGGGGAAGGGGGGTAAATGGCTCTTCTGCCCCCCTCCCCCCGCCCCAGTTGCTTCAGGCCTGATAATATATTATAAAAATATATACAATAAAATACTATTTGTTGCTTGATTGAATAAAAATTTGTCATATTGACTCAGTAAAAATTGTGTGAAACACGTGGTAAATAATATATCTCATAGAGATCCTAAATAATGTGCAGAGAAAAATGTCACTTTGTTTGAAATGAACCATTTAGCGTGCATCCATGGAGAGTAAAGTGATAAACGATCACCATTTTTTGCATATATAAGAATACTAATTGCTCCTGTATCAAAACTAGAACTCCATTTTGTTGATGCTATGACTTCGTCATTTTTACAAAGATGAAAGCTAGTTAACTTCACTGGTTGCCTATAATCTAGCTGCATCTATATATAATATATAAAAATCATGTAATTTATTATTTAAAAATTTGTTAAAACCACTACTTTTTCAAAAACCACTTTTTACAGGTGTCAAAGATAAGTTAAAAAAAAATCATAATAAAACTCAAACTGGCGCGAAGAATATAAAATAAAATTCAAAAATTTTGACGCTAAACATAAAATAAATTACCAAACATGCAAAAGCTTATTCAAATAGCTTTGCAAAAATGTTGAAATAAATATTATTCTGACTTGCTCTAAAAGTGCAAACATGATTTAAAGCACGTCTAGCAAAAAATGAAAATATTCACAGAGAAAATGAATACTAATGCATCTTTCAATAAAAGTTAAAAAAAAAAAGAAAAGTTAAGTGAATCAAATTATAATGAAATTGAATTGAACAAATTTATTTACAACCATGAGAACAAAAGTATCTAATAATATCCCAAACGCAAACGATAAATAGTGGTTTAGAGTTTTGAATCAGAACCAAGAAATTCGATTAAACCTCGCGAGGTTTGTTGCCAGCTCTACCTAGATAAGCATTGATAATGAATTTGCTGATTTAAATGATCTTCTGCGATACTCTGTGATAAGACCTTTTGGGCTTCTTGGAGCGCCTTGATAGATTATTAAAAAAAAATGTAGTTATTTCCAAAATTCAAGTAATTCAAACAAAAATTTTTCTGAGTTGACTTAAAGTAAACTTGAAAAAGTTTTTAAATCAGTAAAACATTAATTTAGAGCATCCATCATTCAATAATATTTTCCAGATCATCCAAAAATTGATAAAATGACTCCTACCTTCAAGACCGGAAATCATACTGATATAAATAACCATTTACCTACTTCAATGATTCAACTTTTATAAATACTTAATTTTTGCTCATATCTTATTAACAATAGTTGGTTTATGAAAAAAAGTTTAGATTTTAAGTAAACAATTCAACTAAGCATGCCATTCTCCAAACGAGTTTAAAAACAGACTCAGATCGGTACAAAATAGTTAAATATATAAGCATTGATCATTAAAATAGAAAAAAGTTATAAAATTAGAAATATCAATAAAAATCTATCTTTTCAAAATCATATTGATAGTACCTCCTCTGAAGTTGTTTAATCGGATGGTTTATAAATAAAGCTAAAACAAGCAGTAGTTAACGCAATTATATATAATTATATGAAGTGTACCGAATTTCATATCAGGTATATTTCAAAGAAATGAAACCCTTGAATACATTCTAACTAAACGTATATAACATTTTCTACTTCACGTTCAAATACGAAAAAAAATGTATGATTTAAGCACTGATAAATATATCTCAATGTATTTGCCGAAATAAATATGATCATGTGTATCGTAAACCATATCTCTGGAATAAAATAGTTATGCCTATTATTAATTTTTATTTTATTTTGGCTTAAACTTCCCATAAATTTAGTTTACGGGTCGTCCACAAATTACGTCACTAATTTTTGACAGTTTTTTAACCTCTACTCGTCACAACATCGTAATTTTTTAGTAGCAACTTCCTTATGAGACGACACAAAGCCACTTACTCCATCCCCTCCCCCCTCCTTTTTTCTATCCAAAAAAATAAACTTATTGTGCTAATTGATCTTCTAACGTAATCTTCTGACTAAAAGTCCTTGTATTCATTTTTGTAAGATTGATGTTTTATTTTATTGTAAAAATTGATATCTTAAAAAAAAAAAAGTAAATTGTGCAACAAAATGTATCATGCAACAACAAAATCACAGCTTATGGCGTATGCGACATGAATGCAACTATTGTAATCTATTGTAACTTCTATGTTGCCATTTATTATTTTTACTAGTAGCTAAGAAATAAATCAGAAACGAATAACCAATCACCGAAAAATAACAAACAACCAATTAAAATCAGAAACCTTGATTTTTGATTATTGTTTTAGTATTAAATTTATTTAAGAAGAAACGATTAGTAAATTATGTAATAATAGTCATTTTTTAAAGTACGTACAAATATATAACTCAACAAAAAATTTTTTTTTACATGCAAAACATATTAACAAGATGAACTATACCTGAGCATTAATTTGATAAAATCCATCAAAATGAATTATTAAATACGAATCGTTTTGTAATGATATCTTTCCAGATTTTTTTAATATCTTCCAAATAAAAAATGTACCTATAATAGAATTAAACGTTTATCACTTATGTGAATCAAACATATTAAATAATGTGCTAGCAGTTATAGCAAATCATCAACGGAATTTTTTTTGGAGACTGGAAACTAAGTGTTTTTTACTTTTATCCTAAAATTTAGAGTGAAAGTATAACCAAAATTTTTAAGACAGGTTATTAGATTATCAATATCTTTTCTTTAAAATAGTGCATGTAAATGAAGCAAACCATGTTCAAGTTTCTATGATAGGAAAAATATGGAAATATGAAAAACCATACTTTGACAAAATTTAACCGAATTTTCATGATAAGGAAATATGAAAAACCATAAAGATTTTTGGCTCATTTTCAAAAGCTTTTCGGAGCAAGTCTAACCTACTGCACCACGACTGCTTTTAAATATGATATTCAAACTCCACCTGCTTTTTATAGCCTATACTAGTTCTGTATTTCTGAAAATAGATCAGATTTACAAATCTTGGGTTGAAATGAAGTCAATCTTTTTAGAGATTGTTGCAATCGTCTCCTCGGGGTAATTGATAGCTTCTTTAGCAAATTCTTTATCTGATAATTGGATATCGACACTATTCAATATATTGTTTAAACAATCTTCTATAACATTTTTTATATTTTGAACCATTGCTGACATTGATGAATATTCAAAACCATTATTGATTTGTGACATTTTTTTGCTTTTATATAAATACTTTGCCGTTTGACAATAACTACAATAACAAAATAAATAAATAAAAAAATTTGCATGACATGGGGCAAAAAGAAGACTATAGTTGTCTTATCACTAATCTCCGTAATATATACCATACATAGCATAGCATTTAAAAAGCGTGTAAGATAATAGAAAATTTTTTAAGTGCCATTAAAATTTTCTTAAATTATACATTAGATAAGGAAAGAAAGAAAAAAAATATACGAATAAAAAAAAATAAAAAAATAACAATTTTTTTTTTAATTTTTTTACTTTATTCTCCATTTAAACCATTGGCTTAGTTTATCAAGTTCTTTGTTTACTGTTAAAAATAAAGTTTTAATATTTTCATTAGAGTAAAACATGTTAGTATCATCGGCGAATAAAATTGAGTTTAATATATTAGAAAACTTATTGAGATTATTAATATAAACTAGAAACAAGAGGGTTCCTAGTATTGAAATAAGTAACTTTTAAACCAAGCCAAGTTTGAATTTCTTATACCGTAGATTTTGAGTTTGGATAAATGAATTATATGATCAACTGTATCAAAGGCTTTGCTTAGATCAATAAAAACACCTAAAGTGTACTTTTTTTCATTAAACCCTTTAAATAGAGAAAGAAATTTTGGAATAGTATTTCTGTCAGGGTTATTTTTATCAATGAATTCCTTAATAATACGCGAAGTACTTTGAGGATCATTCGAGTGCTTTTTTAATTGATCTGAATAATTATATTTTTTTGATTTTTTTACAATTCACTCAAAGATTCGTTTGTAGTTTTTATAATTAGCTTCATTACGAATGGTTTTTTTTTTAAAAATTTGTCATATATTTGTTGTTTTTAAGAAGATTTAAGAATACCCTTAGTAATTCAAGGGTTTTAATAGCGTTTTTGTTTTAACCAAATTGGAAACTTCAGGAAATGCTTTGTTATAATATTTATAATACACTAATATGAATATATAGAGGCTTTATTAGAGTTTTGATTCAGAAATAGCCCATCCCAGTAAATACATGATAAAAGCTTATGAAAATATTTAACTGAAGAGTCGTTTACTGTTCTTGTTGATTTTTTTTTTACATTGATCAATTTTATTACATTTTTGTGAAATAATAAATATGGGAAAATGATCAGAGATATCTGTTTTGAATATTCCTGTTTTATCTTTATATTTAGGAAGTTATTGGTAAGATAATTTGATTTATTGAAGTTTCACTTTTTCTAGTTATGCGCGTAGATTTATTGATTACACGAATGTAACTTTCGTAGATTTCATTGAAAAATTGATAACAGGAATGTAATTTTTATAGATTACATTGAAAACTTGTCTTATGTTTTTATTTGTGTCATAATCTAAAATATTGAGATTCAAGTCACCAACAAGATAAACAGTTTTTTTTAAATCGAATTATATTTAATTACACTTTTAATGTGATCTTCAAACACTATAATTAATCCGTTTGGTGGTCTGTATAGAGAACGGACGATAGTGTTTTTTGAGGTTATATCAATAAGTTCAATACACAATGACTCATAATCATTAGTGGTTGAACTTAAATTTGACTTTACTTTATACAATAATGAGTTTTTAATAAAAATACACAATCCCCGCCTAACTTGCCTGATGATCTAATTTGGTGGATCACTTTCTAGTTTGGTAAATGGGAATTATAATTGTTTACCATATTTTTGTCATCGCACCATGTCTCGTTGAGACAAATAATTTGAAAATTAATATTAATTTTATATAAAAGTTGTTTTAAAAATTCATCATTTTTTTTTGAAGACTTCTAATACTAACAAGAAGGATTGTGAACGTTGAGTCGTTCTCAATTCCTTCAATGATATTTTTTGAGTTTACATTATAGAATAACGAATGAATATTTTTTATTAGATCATTATTATTATAAAAACTAATATCAGGATCAGAATCTTTTTTTAAATGTGTTGATTTTTTAGTGAGTTATGAATTAAATTCATAGTTTTTTAAAGCTGAATCCTCGGCCTTTTTAAATAAGTGTAGTATATTAAAGAAAAATTAATAGAAATCAAAAAATATAAACTTTAACAAAAAAAAAAAAAATCATTTAACAAAATTTTTATTTCTAAATACTTTGAAAATTAACTTATCGTAAATAACAATAGAATATTTTCCTTTAATTCTATGATTTATTTCAAAAAGTTTTTTTCTTATTCCCGCTGTTTCGATAGAATAATCTTCGTTAATGTTAATTCCCTATGCTTTTAGTTCAAAACGAAGATTATTTCTTTTGTTGATCTTCAAGTTGGTGTATTTTCTTTTTGTCTTCTTCTCCTCAGTTTAACTTCAAAGCCATTTTTTTTCCAAACCTTTTACTTTTTTCTCGTTGTAATCTTGCGAAAACGTAACACTTTTTTCAATGTGTTGTTGTGTTTATTCAAACTTTAATATTTTATAGTTTACTTTTAACAGCTCGCTTTTTCTGTCTTCGTTTTCTTTTTTTAATGCTTCATATATAAGTTGCAAAGATAAAATTTCTTTTGTTGCAAAGACATAACTTCTTTATTTAATTTGTCACCAGAATATGTTTTGATTATTCGTAGTGAACATTAGTAACAACCAGATAAATAAAAATAATTGAGATCTCTCCGTAAGAATGTTCCGTCTATACTTTTGTATTACTGCAGCGCCATTGTGACTAGACGCAATTATGTACGATAAATCTTACCTGGTGACTAATCTTAGGTGAAAGGTTTAAGTATACATGAAAGTTCGGTAACAGTTATCAAATCAACTTGTGAAATTTGGGAAAAAACTAAAATTCCTACAATTCGAAAGGATAATGCAGTTTCAAGGCTTGAAAAATTTCATAAAGAATATACGGATCTATTAAAAGACAGAAATAAGAAATCAGCTGTTGCTAGAAGCAAAGTAACAGAATTTGAAAAGAGAATTGTGAAACTTTTTGATATTGCGCCAACTAATGTTTTTGATTTAATAAAAATTCAAGTTCTCCTAGTAGCGATCATGATGATATCGTAGTTTTGAAAGGAAAAGATGATGTTGCAGAAAACTCCGGTCTGAAAAGGAAACGTTCTATAAAAAAAATTATTACCCCTGAAGTTGTCGCTTCCTTAGATAGAGAAAAAGTAAGCAATCGTGTGGCAATGCGAACTATAGCAGCTACAATGCAAAGTTTAGGAGCTCCCATTGAAGAGTTTATATCGGTTTCCACTTTTCATAGGGCAAGAACTGATTATCGTGAAACTCATTACAATGAAACGAAAGAAAATTTCAAACCGGATGTACCTCTTGTAGTTCATTGGGATGGAAAAATGATGGCAGACATCGATGGAAGTGGAAATGTTGAGCGTTTGTCAGTTTTAGTAACAGGGCGTGGTGTTGAAAAACTTCTGGGAGTGCCAAAGCATCCTGATTCAAAAGGAGAAGCCATTGCTACTGCAGTTGTAGCCTCCCTCCATGAATGGGACGCTTCGAATCTTATTAATAATCTCTGTGGCATGTCGTTTGATACCACAGCTAGCAATACAGGATCTGAGAAAGGTGCTTGTAATTTACTTGAAGAAAAATTAGGAAAAAAATTATTGAATTTAGCTTGTCGTCATCACATTACTGAAATTGTTGCAGGATCTGTGTTTAAAATTTATTTTACAACAACGTCCGGACCAGATGTTTCTATTTTCAAACGAATTAAACAAGCCTGGAAGAATATCAAGAAAGATGATTTTAGCCCAACAGTGCAAGATGAAGAAGCTGAAAGATATCTTTCAAACGTCTCGATTGAAAAAAAATCGTCTATAATTAATTTCTTGAAAAAATGTTTGCAAGACTCACAACCACGAGATGATTATAAAGAACTTCTTGAATTATGTCTAATATATTTAGGAGAGCAACCTCCTAGTGGAATAAGATTTAAAGCACCTGGAGCCTTCCATCATGCTCGGTGGATGGCAAAACTTATTTATTCAATTAAAATATGGTTATTTAGAGATCAGTTTAAAATGGTGCAACATGAATTAAACGCAGTAAGAGATATTAGCATGTTTGCTGCGTTAATATATGTTCGACAGTGGTTTACTGCACCACTCAGTGCCTCGGCCTCAATTAATGATTTAGATTTTCTAAAAAATATTGAGGAATATCGTGAAATGAATGAAAATATAGCGACCGCTGCAACCAAGGCAATGAAGCGGCATCTATTGTATTTAAATGAAGAACTTATATCTTTGGCCTTTTTTAGTGATGATGTAGAGATTGAAGTTAAAAGAAAAAATGATAACTGCCCTTCAGCGTCAATGCGTAGACAATAATAGGCAATCAAAGAAATTAGCAGATATTACAAATGTAATGAGTAAATCCCTTGAGGACTTTGTAACGTGTAAATCACTTTCATTTTTTAATTTCTTAAATATTGACATTTCCTTTCTTGAAGAAGATCCTTCAAACTGGAAAAACAATGAGTCGTATGCCGACTCTAAAGAAGTAGTGAAGTCTCTTAAAGTTGTTAATGATTGCGCCGAAAGAGGGGTGAAGTTAGTACAAGACTTTAATGCTGTCTTAACAAAAGATGAAGAGCAGCAAAGTATGTGCTAAATTTAGTTGCAGAAAACAGGGCTGTCTCACCAGAAGCAAAAAAATCAACATTGAGTGCTAAACAAACCAGGCGACAATGAGCAGCTGTTGTTGTTTAATGTTGTTTAATGTTGTTTAATAAAAATTATTATGTGTAATAAGAGCTTTATTTTCGTTTTTATTTTATTAAAATCGAACGGTAAATAACCGAAATGTGTACAGAAAACGAAGGCCAATATTTTACTGAACTTTTGAAAATTCCAATTTTAGAGGGGTATAAAGATCGCCCAAGCCTCTAAATATTAACCGATTTGGCTGATTTTTTTGGTACAATGTTTTCTTTCATAAATGAACACATTTAGACCTTAGGAATAACAAAAAGTAAAAAAAAGTTTTTTTGGATCACCCTAATATATATATATATATATATAAATATATATATATTTGTAGTAAGATTTAATAATTATTAATGTTTATTTTAACAAAATGTAAAATGGAATGATACAATTATAATAAAACAGAAATATAATTTACCATCAATATCATATTTTATTGGAACTAAGCTTGAGTTAAGATTCTGAGGTAATGTTGACAAACTCTGATTTTTCGGACCTAACACAATGAGTTCATTGACCTAAAATATATATTTCTACATTTTTAGTTAAGAAATCTAAACGTACAAGTTTAAACTGAATAGTAAAGAATGATTTAAAACTATAATTAAATTATTTAAACTAAATCACAAGTTTTAATTTATTTAAAACTATAAAATATGAAACAAAAGCATATAAAAATGAAATGTAACCAATAGTTCAATTCAAATCAAGTAATTCATATCAAATCAATAGTTATATAAAGTGAAGTAAAATAGTTACATGGCATTTATTTTTGTAAACTTTATTAGAAACAAAATAAACTCCTTATTTGGGCTTTTTTTTGGCTTGAGGTAGGTGTTGTGGGCAGAGGCGATTCTGCAAATCAAATGAGGGGTGAGGTGTATCCTAAAAATGTAACAACTCGTTCTTAAAAAAAAAAAAATTTTTTAAACTAATGTTTACCCGACTAAAATGTGTCAAACACCCGACAAGCCGACTTGTTACTCGAAAAACCGACTATAACTTAAAAATCACCTTTCATTGGTGGAGGGGTATTACAACCCTCCTCTTCCATACCCCACCTTATCCTCCCCTTCTCTCGTAAAATTACCTTTGATTGTGGTATAAGTGGTGCAAAGTAGAAGTGTATAAGATGTAACTGCAAATAAGAAATGGAAAGCAAAATAACTAATTTATATACTTTAGGGAAAATCTCAAACAATTATTCTTAACATCCATGGGCGCCCGCAGGATTTTTTGATGCTTCAGATAGGATAAATTCACATATTGTGCAAACTCTAAACTTAAGCATGTTCATTCATATGCCAAATGAGGACACCTTGCCAAAAGTCAAAAAGAGTTTTTGCAAGGTCTCCTCATGCAAGGATAGTGGAAGCCTGGAAATAAAAAAACCCTTTAACATTTGCTCCTTTTCTGCCCAAACGTGAACAATAGTAACCCCTCCGATTAGTCGGGTATTTGACAAATTTTAATCGGGTGAATATTAGTTTTAAGAAGTCTTTTTCTTTTTTAAAGAACGATTTGTTACTTCACTTAAACTCATCTTAAACTAAATTCAAATTTATTGACAGATTTTAAATTTTGCAAATTTAGTTTAAATAGAAAAGTTGCAAGGCCTCCTCATTTAGCATAGGTATGAACATATTTAAATTTAGAGTTTGTCCTATTTGAAACATCAAAAATCCTTCGGGCGCCCTTGTTAAAAATAAAACCGTCAAAAAAAAAAATCAAACAAATATCGTCAACAATTTAAAAAGACTCTCCATTTTGAAACTAGCCGTCAAGTAAATAATGAAATAAAAGTCTATTATAAGTAAATTTAAATAAAAAAAAGCAGTTCAAATTGTACATGGAAAGCACCAAACTTTATTAAACCTACTTCTTACTGGTGTACTACTGTAAATATTTTATTAAAAAAATAACTATACCGTAGGCTTAGTCTAGAACATGATTTGCCAGATACTATTAACCCTGCTAAAGTTCATTAACTTACATTATTAAGATTCAGATTTGTTTGCATACCACGTTGTATACTATGTATTTCTGACAAAATTTCCGTTGCATTGTAAGCACGCAATTGCATTTGACAAACTAATACACAAATACAAACTTGCAATAATAATGTAGAAAAAAAAATTAAACTTATACGGTTGAAAAAAATTGGTTTTTCTTTTAACGAAGAAAACATGTTGTTTGACATATATCGAATTTGGCTGATTTGACCTTAGAAATAAAAAATTGTTTAATACTCAACATGTGTTCTACTTTATATTACTTTCACTTTCTGACGTGATATTTTAGGAAATAATGTGAGTTTCCTTTTACTTTGTTTCGTAAAACATTGTAATTTGTATCAAATTTCAAATTCAAATATAAAGTTTAATACAATATTGTAAGAACTTAAAACAATTTAACATTTCAAAGTATCTTGTAACAAGAAACTGAAAGTAAACATAAAATATTGTATAATTTAAAGCCTTTGCTGACATTTATTGTTTTTAAAAAATATAATTCCTAAAATAGATTTTTAACGGTTAAACTATGCAGTTTAACCGTTATAATATAATTCCTAAAAAGGATTTTTAACGGTTAAACTATGCAGTTGAGTGATGGAACTCATTGAAGCTAAGGAAAATTTTTAAAAATATTCTTAAATTAAATATTCCAAGATTAACTTATTTTCTCTCAAAAATGCAACTTTATAATAATTTACCTTGTTTTATATACCTTGTATTATATGCAGTGGGTGATTAATAAACTGATAAAAATTTTAAAAAGTAATATACGGTTGCAAAGACTAAGGACCACTTATGTGCAAAGAGATGCTCAAAATTTATGACATGTTTTCATTTCTTATAATATATATTAAATATAAATACTCAAAATATATGACATGTTGTCATGTCTTAGATAAATTTTATTGTTTCTGTGAATATTAAAGAAATCATCTTAAAGGGTAGATTAGGGTAATATGAGCACCTTGATAATATGACCATACTTAAAGATTTCTTAGATGTAAGCAGTGAAGTTAAAGTTGCTGTGTATTTTTTGAATCAACTTTATGTGGTGATACTAGAAATCAGTACAATTTGCCTAAATATATATTCATTAATTAGCGGCTATCATCTAATTAAAGCGCTGTTACATTATTTGCGTTGTTAAAATAACATCATCACGCAAGATTAAATTTTGGTGCTAAAATAATGAAACTAATTTTTTCATAAAGAAAAATATGTTAGCTAAAAATCCAATCCATTTTTGTTTGCATAAAAACATTTAGTTTAGACTTCATATAAAGATACCGTTTTTGTGTAATATTTTTTTTTTTTTTTTTTTTTTTAGATTATTCACCTCCCCAAGGCCCGAGGGGGGCCACTACAGTCGAGGAGGCTACTCATTTTTTTTTTTTTTTTTTATTTTTTTTTATTTTTATTTTTTTTAGTTGTTATTCGTGGTACAACCCTCTCTCAACTCTTTAACTCCGAAACACGAACCTTTCCGAGCAAGGCCGCTGCGCGGAGAAACTAAGTTGATACTAAGAAACTAAGAAATATGAGCAGGCTCAAATTACCCAGTGTTTTTTTATTGAAATTACCTAGTTTAAAGTCCTAAAATTGCAGTGGCTTTAATTGCCTTTTGAATAAAAGCTGAACATATTAAAAAAGTTTTAATATTTTTACAATAATAAATAATTTTTTGTAATTTAAATTCAAATAATTTGAATTTTTATTGTTCAATGGTTTGAGTTTATAAAATTGAAAAAATAGCGAACCAATTTTCTTTTTTGTTGCGGAAAACATAGTAGCATTGTTTCAACAAAAAGTGGTTCAAAATTTGATCTTTAAATGATAAGTTTTAACTATAACGAATCATTGTACTCCAAAAAATAGTTCTAGTTGTCAGGTTGATATTTTTTTACTTAAATAATGTTATGTTTTTGAGCTGTTTTAAAGTGCTAATATCACCAAGTGGTCTGGGTAATATGAGCACTTTTGCTACTTTTTTAAAACCTCTGTGTTTTTAAGAAAAACATTCAGATGCCCAAAAATCTAGGTGGATCATGAGTTGTAATCCTTAAAAATTTTTATTTGCAAAAGTTATGGATCCAGCATAACTATTTTTGAAAATATTCTAATTTTCGTTTAAGGTGCTCATATTACCCTAATCTACCCTTTATATACCAACTCTTAAAACTTAGATATTATTAAACTCTAAAAGAAAAAAAATTCTTTTTAAGTCTTGAATAAAAAAAGCATATATAAAAAATTTATTACAAAAAAAAATCATTGTTGAGGTTGATTTTTTTTACATAACTCATACTATAAATAAATTCATCGTGCATAAGCACCTAATAGACGTATCCCGCATTCCAATGACTTAATGATGTAATGACATCAGCAATGATAAAACGCAAATATCAAAATAATTGTTTATAAAATAAGCTCTCAAGTAGAAGGTGTTCTGATAGATTTACAGAATTGTTCCTGAAATACCAATTGTTGTAGAAATAAATAGAAATTTAAATATTTCACCTAACTTTAAAACTGCAGATGAAACTTTAACATGGTGTAAAAGTTTAAAATACTTGCCAATTAAACTATAAATTACTCACCATTAAAGAAATAGAAAACTACAGGTAAAAAAAGCTAAAAAAAAAAGTATTGCAATAAAAAAAACATTTGAATGAGATAAAAGATTTAAATCTGAACAATATATATCATCGGATAGTATTTAAACTTCATTTAACTCAACGTGTTTCATAGTAAAAGCAAAATGAAAATAAGTATGATTAATGAAGTTCTTGATTTAAAAGTTTATATTAGCAGATTGACTAGCTCTGTTAGAAAAGCATATTGCTCGTACCCTGCCGGAAATAGTACGATCTATAATCAAATGTTGCTTTTTTCATTAAAGATATTGGTATTGTTCATTGCGTACCTGAACTTTTTAGTTTTACTAAAACATCATTTGAAAATTTTCCAATTGGTTCTCCTTTATCTTATCAACTCCAGATAAATGAGAGCTTTGAACTTATCAGTAATATTGAAAAACTTAAAGCCATTTCTTTTAATGTGTCTAATACCCTGTCTCCTTTACCTCTTGGCTTTTATAATAAAAATCATTGCTATATACCTCGCAATTGGGAGCTTAATAAGAACAAAACAATTTTTTGTAATCAATAAAAGTATCTTCTGAATAAAGCAGAAAGTATGAAGTCGATACAGTTACACAAAATAAAAACCAGCTGTGGTTTAATCTAGGAAAACATCGTTTAACTTCAAATACTTCTCATAAAATTTGTAAAAGACAATTTGAGACTCTAGCTCATCAGTTAATTAACACAAAAAGTTGATTTGCCTAAATTTATTCAAGAGTCTTTTGACCTCGGGCTTGCTTATGAGCCGCATGCACAAAAGAAATATACTGAAGTTTTGTGAAATAGATTAAATCGCAATATTTCAGTTAGGACAACTGGAGTTGTAATACAACCTAATTTATTTTGGTTATCTGCGAGTCCGGATGGTCTTGTATATGATGAAGAGGCTAAATATTGTTAGGATTTAATGTAAATTTAATGTCCTAGAACGAAAAAGCGCTTGTCTATTTCGGAATGTTTGAATGACAATGATTTTTATATTGGATTAGACAATGGACACCCATGTTTAAAAAAAGATCATTATACTGGTTTTTATACTCAAATACAAATGGCAATGGGGTTAAGTAAGTGTATACAACAAAGTCAAAGTTTTGTGACTTTGTTGTGTACACATTTAAAGGAATTGCTATTATAACAACAATCTTTCGACAATCAGTTTTTTTTAAAATTAATAAGTTTAATGATTTTCATATTATTTTTTACCACAAGTATTGGACAGTAATGTAAATACCAAAGAAAGTATATTACCCTCGATATGTAAATAAATTTTTTTACTTTTGATTTTATTTTTTTATTAGTGATGACAAAAAGTTACATAAAAGAAAAGTTACTGTCAATAGTTGGTTAATTGAACCGTGAAACACCAAAGGAATTTTATTACATATTTGGCGAAATACTTTAATCCTTCGAATAGCATGTTCTACATGAGTTCTCAATGATGCAATGGTTTGACTTTCTGTAGCATCTCCTTTACTTAGCTGTAGTTGTCCATTTAAAAAAAGTGGTATATTTAATTTAACGTCGATTGTGTCTAAATGGTCTGAAATGGTAAACCCACAATCAGCCATAAATAAAACATTTTTATTCCATAGTTCTTTATATAGGAACCCTGATCTTACAACAATTTTTTTTGTCAGAAATAGCTCCATCATAAAGTTGACTTATAAAAGTTATTGCTCCTGAAGGAAAAATACTTAACAATTCTTTGTAAGTTACATGATGTTTATAACTAAAGAATAGAGAGCTCTGGCGTCTCAGTGATGAAGGTTTCTGACAAAACGGTTCAGTACAATCAATAATGCATCTTGTTGATGGAAATGTCATCTTAAAGCTTTCTGGCATAAACTTATTAACTTGTTCGAGTTAAGGCCAAATAGAAACACTTCTTAAAGAAAATTATAAAAAATTTATCGATATTTTTAAAGTACGAGATGTTGTATATTTTGAAAATTTAAATAACCAAGATGTGTGCAAAATTATAAATCCGTTTTTTAGTCTGAAAAAAATAGTCTTCGTTTTAAAAATGAAGACATTCATTTGAAAAAAGAAGCATTTCCATTTATTTTTGAATTTAAAATACAAGTTGATGTACTAAAACGATGCTCGCCTAAAAAAAGAAAATTTATCAAAAACTTTGATATTGAAAACGTTTCTAGAAATGAAGACAATTTTAAAATTAACGCCTCGGAACTATTAACGAAGCTCGCATATTGGAGTCATGTCCTTAATAACGAAATTGTGATAACCACCTTTTATTCT
>NC_088920.1:45175000-45185000 GCF_038396675.1 Hydra vulgaris | reverse complement strand
AGACGCCTCTATCCGATGGTTGTAGAACATTTAAAGAATGCTCTGGTAAACAAATTGAGATTATATTGTGTTTTTTTGCACAGCATTACCTCTTTCAAAGCTATGCAAGTTGTATGCCCATCTAATACTAAAATATGAATACCACCAATTTGTTCAGTTTCGGGTATAAATACTTCTTTCAGTCAATCAATAAACGTATCGTACTCCATTCAACCTGATTTTGAAATTGGAGATTTCGGTGCCAACTGGACCACCCTACTGGTTTATACTGAAAGTTTCTTTTGGCTTTGTATAACACATTTGTTTTATACAAAGCCAAAAGAAACTTTCGTCGTGACTTGGTAAGAGGTGGTCCAGTTGGAGGTGATGCAAAATGTCAAACAGCGTTGCAACAATTATTTACAGTGTAATGAATTTTTTACTGTTGCCAGTAAGTTTAAATGCACGTCTATCCCTTTTCGACACACTGCGGTTGCTTTGCCTTTATCACTCAAAAATTTTGTTTCATCATAATTCCAAATATGCAACCCAGAAGTTATACAAGTCTGTTGATATAGCTTAGCCACTCATCCAAAATAACGATCAATTATTTCTGCGCAAGAAGCGGCTCCTTTAGATGCTCAGTTATCCGCTTTGGAACCCATGCACCGAATTCTTTCCGTTTTATTTTAGAGTACCGTTGTTGTACCTGAGCCATGGAAGCCTTTGTTGTTGTTATTTTTGCAATCTTTGAGCGTTGAGAATTAAACGCATGTTTGAATGCAGCTTTTCTCAGTGATGCTTTATTTTCTTTCGTATCAGTTAATGCGGCTAGTATATCGTCTTCCTTGAATACTTTTGTTTTTTTAGTTGACATGTTAAAGTGAGTTAAATTGAATTGAGTGAGTGATGATTATATTGAGAAATAATATAATAATTGGTTGTTAATGAGTAAGAGATGATTATATTAACATATAACATATTTTATTCATAGTTAAACCGGAGTTAACACTATGTTAATTAGATATAGGTAGGCGCTTTGTCACTTGCGAAAAACTAAACTAAGTAATTAATCGAGTGTGAGGTTTTAACATTATTTTTTATTTAACTTTGTTCCAGCTGCATAAAAATTATACTATCAGAATTAAAATTAAATTTCCAACAAGATAGTGCTAAAATCATTTTTATATCAGTTTCGGTTCAAGCACTATTTTGTTCGCAACGATAAAAAATATATAAAAAATTTTGACTCCCCGTTAAAGTTGTATAAAAAAAGAAAATAATGGATTTCAATCGGCATATAATTTTATCAATTCGAATAGAGGACATAGTTCTATTTTTATTTTTTTCACAGCCATACACGTTTAGTTTTTATTTGATACTTTCGATCTTAAAATTTTTTTTAATTTCAACCAAGTTTTTTCAATTAATTTGAAATTAAATATACGAGAGATTCTAACTTTTCCTTAGTTTTTTACGGTTAACGCAGATTTATTATCAGGGTAAATTGATCAATTTCTGGCCATGTGGACCATTGTTTAAAAAAAATAAATTTGTATTGTGAAATACAGAGTTGTTACGACATAATATGTCTGGCAGATCTGTCGACATATTTTCAGACATTTTTTCTGCCGACATAAAATATGTCCCACATATTTTCGATTGACATATTTTGACATAATTTTATGTCTGAATTATTTTCTGCTGACATAAAATATGTCAAGCACAATTTCCATTGACATATTTTGACATAATTTTATGTCTGAATGATTTTCTGCTGACATAAAATATGTCAGACATATTTTCTATAGACATATTTTGACATAATTTTATGTCTGAATTATTTTCTGCTGACATAAAATATGTCAGACATATTTTCTGTCGACATATTTTGACATAATTTTATGTCTGAATTATTTTCTGCTGACATAAAATATGTCAGACATATTTTCTGTCGACATAATTTGACATATTTTAATGTCTGAATTATTTTCTGCTGACATAAAATATGTCAGACATATTTTCTATCGACATATTTTGACATATTTTTATGTCTGAATTATTTTCTGCTGACATAAAATATGTAAGATATATTTTCTATGGACATATTTTGACATTTATATCTGAATTATTTGCTGTTTGATATTCTTGATGAAAAAATCAATCTAACAAATTTATTGCGCAGTTCAACTTAATTTACAGAGTTAAGTAAAAATAGTTTAACAAATATGTTGCTTTTTTGCAATCAATTATAGTTGAAGGTCAACAAAAAATTTTTTTTTTTGGTGCCGTGCAAACAATTTGTTTTTTGGATTGCATTTCACATTTTGATTTCAAATATGCAACTCATTTTTTACCATCACGTCAAGTTGTAAAGATATTTGGGTTCAGATCTTTAATATTTGGGGTAAAGTCCCTAATATTATCAAAAAAAAAAAGTTGTTCAAAAGTATGTCAACTTGGGTCTCAAAAAAAAGCGTATTTTAGAAGATAGTATAGAGATTTTAGAAAATATAAAAATTTTTCCTTAAAATTTTTTGGCAAAAAAATTATTTGAAAAAATGCTAAAGACTCTTAAAAAAATGTCAACAAAATGTTTTTCAGCAATAATACAAAAAATACTTATTTTTATTACAAACAAATAACATCTTTAAAATCTCTATGAAAATAAATTTGTTTCGACAATATTAGGGACTTTACCCCAAATGCCCCTAATTTTAATAGTATTTGATAGTATTTTATAGTATTAATTAGTATGGATTAGTATTGGAATAATTATTTTTTTTCGTTTTCCTTACGATTTAAAGTCAAATGGAAAATAATTTATTGAATGAATCAACTATTAGTTAAAAATAACTAAAAAATTTTTTTTTAAATATTATTTTAATCAAGAGAATATCTTAAGTTTAGTCATATTAATAAAAACCATCTTCAGTAATAAAAACTCAGCTTGAGATGGTTTTTACATTCTAATAAGGGAAATCGCCAATACTAATCCATACTAATTAATACTATAAAATACTATCTAATACTATTAAAATTAGGGGCATTTGGGGTAAAGTCCCTGATATTGTCGAAACAAATTCATTTTCATAGAGATTTTAAAGATGTTATTTGTTTGTAATAAAAATAAGTATTTTTTGTATTATTGCTGAAAAACATTTTGTTGACATTTTTTTAAGAGTCTTTAGCATTTTTTCAAATAATTTTTTTGCCAAAAAATTTTAAGGAAAAATTTTTATATTTTCTAAAATCTCTATACTATCTTCTAAAATACGCTTTTTTTGAGACCCAAGTTGACATACTTTTGAACAACTTTTTTTTTTGATAATATTAGGGACTTTACCCCAAATATTAAAGATCTGAACCCAAATATCTTTACAACTTGACGCTATGGAAAAGATGAGTTGCATATTTGAAATCAAAATGTGAAATGCAATCCAAAAAACAAATTGTTTGCACGGCACCAGAAAAAAAAAAAATTTTTTGTTGACCTTCAACTATAATTGATTGCAAAAAAGCAACATATTTGTTAAACTATTTTTACTTAACTCTGTAAATTAAGTTGAAATGCGCAATAAATTTGTTAGATTGATTTTTTCATCAAGAATATCAAACAGCAAATAATTCAGATATAAATGTCAAAATATGTCCATAGAAAATATATCTTACATATTTTATGTCAGCAGAAAATAATTCAGACATAAAAATATGTCAAAATATGTCGATAGAAAATATGTCTGACATATTTTATGTCAGCAGAAAATAATTCAGACATTAAAATATGTCAAATTATGTCGACAGAAAATATGTCTGACATATTTTATGTCAGCAGAAAATAATTCAGACATAAAATTATGTCAAAATATGTCGACAGTAAATATGTCTGACATATTTTATGTCAGCAGAAAATAATTCAGACATAAAATTATGTCAAAATATGTCTATAGAAAATATGTCTACATATTTTATGTCAGCAGAAATCATTCAGACATAAAATTATGTCAAAATATGTCAATGGAAAATATGTCTGACATATTTTATGTTAATAGAAGAGAATTCAGACATAAAATCATGTCAAAATATGTCAATCGAAAATATGTGGGACATATTTTATGTCGGCAGAAAAAATGTCTGAAAATATGTCGACAGATCTGCCAGACATATTATGTCGTAACAACTCTGTATTTCACAATACAAATTTATTTTTTTTAAACAATAAATGCTAAGTGGCCAGAAATTGATCAATTTACCCTGATAATAAATCTGCGTTAACCGTAAAAAAAAACTAAGGAAAAGTTAGAATCTCTCGTATATTTAATTTCAAATTAATTGAAAAAACTTGGTTGAAATTAAAAAAAATTTTAAGATCGAAAGTATCAAATAAAAACTAAACGTGTATGGCTGTGAAAAAAATAAAAATAGAACTATGTCCTCTATTCGAATTGATAAAATTATATGCCGATTGAAATCCATTATTTTCTTTTTTTATACAACTTTAACGGGGAGTCAAAATTTTTTATATATTTTTTATCGTTGCGAACAAAATAGTGCTTGAACCGAAACTGATATAAAAATGATTTTAGCACTATCTTGTTGGAAATTTAATTTTAATTCTGATAGTATAATTTTTATGCAGCTGGAACAAAGTTAAATAAAAAATAATGTTAAAACCTCACACTCGATTAATTACTTAGTTTAGTTTTTCGCAAGTGACAAAGCGCCTACCTATATCTAATTAACATAGTGTTAACTCCGGTTTAACTATGAATAAAATATGTTATATGTTAATATAATCATCTCTTACTCATTAACAACCAATTATTATATTATTTCTGAATATAATCATCACTCACTCAATTCAATTTAACTCACTTTAACATGTCAACTAAAAAAAAAACAAAAGTATTCAAGGAAGACGATATACTAGCCGCATTAACTGATACGAAAGAAAATAAAGCATCACGAGAAAAGCTGCATTCAAACATGCGTTTAATTCTCAACGTCAAAAATTGCAAAAATAACAACAACAAAGGCTTCCATGGCTCAGGTACAACAACGGTACTCTAAAATAAAACAGAAAGATTGATGGTGCATGGGTTCCAAAAGCGGATAACTGAGCATCTAAAGGAGCCGCTTCTTGTACGCCAGAAATAATTGATCGTTATTTTGGATGAGTGGCGAGCGATACACCCCAACAGACTTGTATAGCTTCTGGGTTGCATATTTGGAATTATGATGAAACAAAATTTTTGAGTGATAAAGGCAAAGCAACCGCAGTGTGTCGAAAAGGGATAAGACGTGCATTTAAACTTACTGGCAACAGTGAAAAAATTCATTACACTGTAAATAATTGTTGCAACGCTGTTTGACATTTTGCATCACCTCCAACTGCACCACCTCTAACCAAGACACCCCGAAAGTTTCTTTTGGCTTGGTATAAAAAAAATTTGTTATACAAAGCCAAAAGAAACTTTCGTCCTGACTGGGTAAGAGGTGGTCCAGTTGGCACCAAATATTCAATTTCAAAATCAGGTTGAATGGAGTACGATACGTTTATTGATTGACTGAAAGAAGTATTTATACCCGACACTGAACAAATTGGTGGTATTCATATTTTAGTATTAGATGGGCATACAACTTGCATAGCTTTGAAAGCGGTAATGCTGTGCAAAAAAACACAATATAATCTCAATTTGTTTACCAGAGCATTCTTTAAATGTTCTACAACCATCGGATAGAGGCGTCTATTGTCATGTTAAACAAGCATGGAAAGAAATTCTTACAAAGTATTACACAGACTCAAAATGTAAGAATTTAGATAACAAAATTTTCCGCAGTTGCTTAAAATGCTGTGCGAGAATGATAAATGTTTTACACGCTTGCATGCAATCGCTGGTTTCCAGGAAGGAAAGCTGTGAAAGTTGTTAAACTTAACGAAAAGCGTTGACTCTCTTTGCCAAGTACTCAAATGTCTGAGCATAACAATGCTGAGCAACCTTAGCAAAACAATAATGAACAACAAGTACCAGCAGCCAAACAATTAAAAGTTACACACAGAAATGTTGCAATGCAAAAACTCGATGCGTCGGGAACGGTAGTGCAAAGAAACGTGTTTACCAAAGAAATTTGTAGTTTGAACTAAATTATTTTGTTGCAAAAAATGTAAAAACTTTAATTTAGTGTATTTCTTAAATATAAATTAATTAAGTGTGCGGTTTTATCAGAATGTCAAATAAAACCGCACAATTTTTTTTCTTTACATTTAATATTTGCGATAACTTTATTATTTTTTTATCATATATCTATGTTATCTTACGTAGTTTTTTATTAGCTATCTAATAAAAATAAAAAATGGAAAAATAAAAAATTTTCTTATATATAAAAGATATATTTGTTTATAGATTTCATTATATAGATACGTTTTTATATAAATACTTTAGTACAATATTTAGTTGCAGGAAAATTAAACACACAAAATCTTTTTAGTGAACTTAGATTGTTTACTGAAGACCTTGTTCCCAGTCCAAATCAACTTAAGCTTTGTTGACAAGAATTGAAAAATGGAACTAATAATATTGTTGTTTACCACATTGTAGTTGCAAATCTGACTGATCATTTTCTTTATGAATGAACAGTGAATTTTAATTATTAAAAACTTAGAATTCTATGGAGTTGGTGGCATTTTGGAGCAACCGTAACGCAGTGGTTGGTGCACTATCCTCATAAGCTAGACATCTGTGATTCAAAGCCAGGACAAGCTTTATAACATCGGTAAGGATGAAGGCGCGAAATTCCTTTTAAATGCTCTTCCACGGTGCTCTGTGATAGGAACGTAAGGATTTCTTGGTGCACCAGAAATAAGTAATTTAAAAAAAAGTTATTGATATGACCACGGTGAGCCAACAAGCTAGCAAATACTCACATAAATAATTGCATAAGAAATCTGTGTTAAAAAAAAACCTTGGTTGCTGTCAGAATTGAGATCAACACATGAGATCAAATACAAACACAAATACGTTAATTCTTGGTTTCTAAATACAAATTCAAATAGAAGTACATGCAGTTAGCATTTTCCAAATATAAATACATATATTTGTACTTTAGGTTAAAAAAAAAACAATTTTTTTTTAAGAAACAATTAATAAAATAGTATATTAAATTAAAGAATGAAAACAATTCTTCTAACAAATATCAATTTAAAAAATGTCTAATCTATTTTAGTGTTATAAATAAATAAAAAAAACAACGAACCTCCTGTTTTTCCCAAAAAACTTGGGTTAGTTTATTGAATTGCAAATACTTTTCAACCAAATACAAATATTTTAGAAATTTTTTAATCAAATACAATACAAATAAAAATACCAGCTTAGCCTATTTTTACCAAATACAAATACAAATATGAAAAATTACAAATGGCCCCAACCTTTTTGCAAAAAAATTTATCTTTTTACTTTGTTTTCATAAAATAGTTTAAGACTTTTTAGAAAGTGTTTTTATATATTTCCTGGTTTTAACATCAAACCTTTTTCGTTTTTAATATTTAATCTCTAAAGTACGGTGATAAAATTAAAAAACTATACCTGCAGTCAGGACCGCCGAGATGAGGGAAGGAGGGGGAGAGGGGGGCGATAAGGAACAGTCTGACCCGAGCGGCAGTATTAAAGGGCGCCAAATGAAATGAAGTTACCTAAAAAAAATTAAAAAAATGAAAAGTTCCTTTTCTATGATGCTGTCCCAGGCGGCGTGATGGCTTTCGGCGGCCCTGTCTGCAGTACTCACTCGAAAAGATTCAAAGAAAAGGATTGCGCATTCAGAGTATGCTCTTCATTAGAATTTATTTATATATTAGAAACTAAATAATAAAAATAATTTAAAAAATACATTTTTTTCATAATTAAGATATTAAGTTGCTCCAAAAAGCCTTAAAGGTTTTAACAAAGAACACCGCGGAGAAGCATTTTTCCATAACGTTTACTCCTTCTTCCATAAAAACGTCGTTATGACATCAAACCTTTTTGTTCTTAGTAACAATTCTAAAGTTAAATTCTAAAGTGCAACGACTGTTTTTTATTAGTCTCTCTTTACTAAATAGAAACTATACATGAGACGTTCTCATTTATAGTTTCTCATTTCATCACGTGTCTCATTTCATTTTTATCTTATAATGATTATAAGTATTATAAAAAATATAATGGGGTATTATGTTAAAAAGTGATTGCATTTTTACCACGTATAGTTGATTTTCTTGGATCAAGTCCCTGTTCAATTTGCTTAAAAAAGTAACAGTTATATTGCTACACCATAGATTGCTGTAAAGTATGCACGGACGTAAAAAAGTTCAAAAGACGTCTTTTAAACATCTTTTGAATGTTTTTTTAACGTTTTTTGAACGCCTTTTGAACATTCAAAAGACGTCTTTTTTTAGGTCGTGTGTCCACTGAGTAAAATAACAAAACTCTTATTTTATTTATTTGTGAGGACAGAATTGTTATGTCCTATAAGAAAAGTGAATAAACTACTGAAAGAAGCAAAATAATCTGGATCTTATACGATTTTATCTTATACAATTTTTATGAATCACATAGGAAATGAATAATAGATGAAAAGTCTGAAGATTCAGAGAAGCAGTCCGCAAGTACCAGCAAGAATTACAGCAAAACCAAAACTGCAACTAAGTTAGTATCTTCAAAGTTATCAACCAGTAAAGCAGAAACCATTTGTTGACATTTGTTGAACATTTATTGAAAACTTAACAATCTGGTATATTTAAATTAACTATTAAAAAAGTTGTTAAAATCTAAAAAGCTAGTCACTGCATTTTATTGAAAAGTCATTAGCTTTTAAAATAGCTAGTTGTTTTCTCTAATAGATAGGTTTGATAGTTGTTTCTAATAGATAGGTTTGATAGTTGTTTCTAATAGATAGGTTTGATAGTTGTTTCTAATAGATAGGTTTGATAGTTGTTTCTAATAGATAGGTTTGATAGTTGTTTCTAATAGATAGGTTTGATAGTTGTTTCTAATAGATAGGTTTGATAGTTGTTTCTAAGATAGAGGTCTTGATAGTTATCTCTAATAGATAGGCTTAATAGTTATCTTTAATAGATAGGTTTGATAGTTGTTTCTAATAGATAGGTTTAATAATTCTACCCTCAATAGATAGGTTTGATAGTTATCTCTAATAGATAGGTTTGATAGTTATCTCTATTAGATAGGTTTGATAATTATCTCTATTAGATATAGGGTTTGTTGCTAAGTATCTATAAGCATAACAAGAATAATTTTTATCTCTTTTATATACATATCAGGGTAATTCATTATTGATTCGATATTTCTGCTTTTTTAAAAGGTGAATAGAAGGTGGTTCATGATTTTTTATTGGTAAATCCCAAGTAATATAGAGATGATTTGATTTTGCCTTGCAGCCTGATTGAAGATACACATTTCTTTGAGCATATTGTATAAGGGAGGAAGGGAGTTTTTGGATGTAATTGACCACTCTTTTGTAGCATGTGCCTTATTTAATTTGACAACAAAAATTAAATTCATAAAAATTTTTAAAACTAAAAATGTGTAAGTATCTCAGTTGATTTACAAAATTTTTAATTAAATAATTTAATACACGATTTTAAATAAGCAAAAGAAAATAAAAAATTAATTAAGAATAAAAAGATTCGAAATAAAAGAGCTTTAAAATGTGGCAAATAAAATGCAAACCACAATCTTGATATTTCAATGAATATTTCAACAAAAAAGTACTTTTAAAGTTGTTTTTTTTTAAAATGTTTTAAATAAATTAAAAGTTCTTAAATGGTTCAACTTTCTTAAAAATTCAAACTTTCTTTAAAAATTGATTTTAAAAAATTTTTTGAGTTAAAGAGCCTAAAGTTTAATTTTATGTTTTTCAAGTTTTTTTTATCTTCAGTATTCATAATATGAAAAACGTTACGCAAAATAGAAAAAAAGGAAATTCAATAACGATGGAGAATGTGAATAAGAGCTTTATCATGCGGTTTCAT
>NC_088920.1:44952500-45167500 GCF_038396675.1 Hydra vulgaris | reverse complement strand
ATATGGAAATCAGAATACAAAAAGGCAAGTTGATCTATTGAAGATACAACATGAGTTTGATAATCTAAAGCAGTACCACCTGACAACTGATCTATTGCTATAACATGACACTGTGTTTTGGTTGTAAAATGAATAGAGTTTATATGTACTCCTTCTTGGGTTGTTGCATCAAACCCAAGGGTAAGATTGGCTGTAGAAATCGCAACTTCAGCAGCATGAAGGTCAGTGATTATACCTAATTCACGAACCATCTCTTCAACTGTGCTACGATGTGGGAAATTTTCTATATGTGCAATGCCTAAATGTTTAAAAATTTTTGGAAACAAAATTGGAATACTTTTTGTTGGTACCTGGTTAACAATGGCATCATAAACCATTAATCGTAGCTGCCATGTAAATGTTTTTTTATCTTTTTTGAATGGCAAATGTTCATTAGCAGAATCCTTTAACTTATCCCATTCGTATAGCAAGTTCATATTTTCATGTTCTAGACCCTTTATCCGGTTATCTTTAATCAAATTGGTATAACTCCAGTCATTTTGTTTTTCTTTCTTTTTAAGCTTTATTATATTTATATGTTTTTTTAAACATTTATTTTCTTTTAGTATCAAACTTTTTGCTGAAACTTCGGCTAATTTTTGCCCTAAAATTGAAATAGTTAAGTTTTTCCTTTTAATAGTTTGATTTAATCTTTTAATTACATAAGGATCTGCTTTAATTCTTGCTTTTAGGTTAGTTAGTTTATCTTTATGATCGGATTTCATTTTTGCATTATATTTATAAATAAAAAATAATCTCTTTTTTAACAATTGATTTCTAGAAGTAATGTTACAATCCAGTTCTTTAATTGGTTTTTGATACACAAAAGAAGTAGAAGGTTCATGCAGTTTTGCCTGAATAGGTGCTAAAAGTAAATTAGATGATTCACAAAAACTACTTTTTGCCACTGTTGATGGCTCATTACTTTTAAAAACGATTTTGCATAACTCTTCAAGTTTTCTTTTGTTAGATGACTTAAGGTTGTACACTTTTTTGTATTTCTTGACCAAATTATATATCTGGCAATAAGTTGGATAAAAAGCAAAATTTTAATAAATGCTATTGGCAGTTTTTAAAGTCGACTTGGATTGTTGCATATACAATAACAAAACATGTCCATTGTAGCATTTGTTTTCATTATTATCTGGGGCAAATGTAAAATTGTCTATTAAATACTGCTTTGCAAGCCCAGTTTTAAAAAACGTAACAGGAAAACTTTTTTCTGAATTCATATGAACTGCAATGCTATAAAATATATTAATTATAAATAATATTTAATTTGCTAAACCAATACAGATTTAAAAAAGTCCAATTAAAACTAGTTCAATTGTCACGTGACATCAGAATCAAAACATTTCACGGAATAATTACTACCACTTTTTTTCAGAAAAAGTGAATCTACTACCAAAATTGCCAGCGATTTTAGCATATATTCCAATCAATAAAATTTCCTAAAATTTTCAGTATTAAAAGAAAAATCCTTTTTCTTGTTGAAGTTTTAAAAATTGTCGAGAACAAACTTTTACTTCGACGATAACTTTGTTTTCCTTTTTGATCAACTTTTTCAGCTTGTCGTAAATGTCATTTATTTGTAATGTAATATAATATAAAAACCTTTACAAACTCGACTATATAAGAAGATAATATAAAAGCCTTTACAAACTCGACTATATAAGAAGATAATAAAATATAAAAAAGTACATACAAAGATGTCGTCAGTAAAACTATCTTGTTGTTTTTTATTTAGAGGTCTCCAATTAAATAAGGTCTCCGACTAAGGTAATTCAATATTTTTGGGTGTATCCAGTCAAATATGCGGTCATGGCCCAAAGGTTTGACCACTTGCTTTAAGAGCAAGAGATCCAGGATTTGAAATGAGCTCTGGGCATATTTCGCGGCATCAGTAAGGCGTGAGCTTTCTAGTTAAATGCTTATCCGCTGTAATCAGTTGTAAGACCGTTAGGTCATCTCAGGGCACCTAAAACAACAATAATAAGTGAAAAAAAAAAAAATACAATGACATTCTTTGCAATGTTTAGTTGCTCCACAAGCATACTAATTGCCGTTCGCGCTATTTATTTGGGGTTCGATGCTTCTTTGGAGAATTCTCTTTTTCGTTTTTCAAAAATAAGTTCTACCACACAAAAACATAAGCTTGGACACCCCGGGGTTTCAATTTGGTTTAGTTTAGATTTTTTGTTGTTGTAAAAGTAACTTTGACATATGTTTTAGTGGTCGCCAAGTGAATTAATGATTTTTTTTTTTGCAATTAAACTGTTAGGATCGTTTTAATTTAAAAATTGGTTTGAGGCAAATAATTCTTTAAGGCCAATCTTTTTACATCTTTTTTTAAGACGCTCTTTATCAAACATATTTGTTATAAAATGAATCTCGTTGTTAATGTATTTATCCTAGCAAAGTTTTTGGTGGCTCATGATATGAACTCTTTAAAGACTCCATTAATAATAGCAGAGTTAATAATTGAGCTGGGTTTTATTGGTGTGTTTATTGTTGCTTAGTTTAAAACGTTAAAATCCTAATGAGAACTATTTGCGTTTATGATATTTTTATATTGAAAAAATCAAGTTTCTTATGTTCATTTTCAAACTCTAACGCGTACTTAAAACTTGGAGTTTGATTTCATAATAAAACCAAGAATTTATTATGTTTTTCAATTCAATCAAATACAAAATGACTTTCATAAACATTCCTTCTATAAAATTTGGTGAAAAAGAAATAATTTCCGCAGTTTGTTAAGTCTTTCTTTTCCAACTTTTGTAAAAATGGCACAGCAACAACAACCATAAGTGATAGTCATATCGGGCCTAAGGTATGTATGATACTAAGTTCGCGATTTTAATTGCATTGACTAAAATATAGTTTTGTTGATTGGTGGATGTCGAGTCTTAATTTGATATATATATATAATATATATATATATATATATATAATATATATATATATATATATATATATATATATATATATATATATATATACCCAACCAGCAACGATATATCGGTCCGACAATTGCCCAGCGCAGGCTGCGGAGTTAGCCCGCATCTGGCTGAACAGAGCTGGGCCAGCGCCGATATGCTCACTGGCTTTGTCATGGTCCGTCACTGGCTTGTCAGTTTAGGCGCAGTGCTGGTGTTTCAGTGGTCTGCCTCTTGTAAGCCAGTGATGGTATATCAGATGGTATGTTATGGTATATCAGTGATGGTATATCAGCTGTAGTTAAACCCAGGTCCATAAATCGCATAGAGCAAGCTTAACAATTGTCTACCTAAGGAGCTTTAATAAAAGCCAAAGGAGCTTTAATATACATCTTTTTAAATCAAGCCAGTTTAAAAAATTTGTAAAGTGACATACGACCAGATAAAATAGATTCCCGTATCACATGTACATAAATAGATTGCGTATCACACGTACATAATAAAAATATGACTATAATATAAAAAACTGTAACAATAATAATACACAAAAAAATAAAACTATGTTATGAATATGAGAAACAACTTATAAAATGTTTCTGAAGGAACTAAAAAGTAACAGCATTAAACATAACTTATTTTGAGAGTCCTCTGAGTACAAAAGTGACAAATGATGCAATGGAACTTCCGCTGAAGTTCTAGGCGCTACTACAGGTTGTTCTAAGACTGCCGATGAAGATGTAGGCATTAGTTCATGATGTTGCAAGCGAGTTTTCCTGATAGATTTTCGAATTGCTCTTTGTTTTCTACCCCCATTTCGATCATCAGCTCCTGCTAAATAGTGGACCACAGCTCTCTGCACATCACTTTCTGATGCACCTTTCGTTTGTCGATTTCTTTGTAATGCTCCTGCAAAAATTCATCATAAAATTATACAGTTATATTCAGACTTTCTTCACATTATAATAGTAAAATTTAATATTACTAAATAAAATATTTTTTATACACTAAATATTTCTAGTAATTAAAATCTCTTTTTTCAAATTGAATAAGTAATTTTTATGGATTGAACAACTGTTTCTAAAGTTAATGTGCTAAATTATAAGCGAAGGATATTCAAAAAATTCAAGTTATGCTTACTTTCCAGAACTTTTCGGCATTTCAAGTCACAAAAGGGTTTCTTTTCATTTTCACCATGTCCGGACCAGTTCAAATATTTTACTACGTCATTTTCCATTAGAGGAAACCATCCTTTTGATGGCTTCCTTAAGATCCTGACCACCCTTTGAAGCAACACCATGCACCTAACCATAAAACCGGCAAAATATAATTAAAATTATTGATTATTTCATTTGCATTTTGGCAATAGCATAAAAATCAATAAAAATTGTAACTAAGATTAGGCTCTTACCAAGACGTTTTTTAGGAGAGGGAGTTTTCAAATCTTCAGAAGCTGACCAACTACAACACTACTATGTTGCAGACTTTGTCACAAGGTGGGATACAAGAAGATGGAAACATTTTTGAAGCTCTTGATCTTCCTGTGTGTGACCTGAAACAGCTGCAGCAGCTTGAAGATATTATTACTAGAGGCAACCTTGTATTTAATAAACTTGTAAGTACTTTATTTTATAATAAATTTTTAAGTTAAGTATATATAAAGTAAACATCAAGCATTTAATACTTAGGAAAGCAATATATTAATAAGCCAGTAATATACATTAGACATTTGTGCACAATACCCATGCAATAATAATAACAACCCACATTTTAATAAATGCATGTTTGCATGCATTTATTAAAATGTAAATGTAAATGATAAACACTTGCCTTTTGTCCCTAAAATTCGACAAGAATGTTTAGACCATTTTTCAGTTGGTATTTCACAATTTATTGCTGCTTTGTTTTTTCTATCTTGAATGGTATATAAAGGCCAATAACACAACTCTCTGTTAATCAGCCAAGCTGCAGGCACAACTGCAACAGCATCATCCTTCTCCAGAAAGGCAACAATAGCATACTTCTCCATAGCCATCCTGAAAGTGAATACCATTATAAAGTCACATTAACATAAAATAAATTCTCATAGTTTTGTAGTAAAATAATGTTAAAAATTTCCAACAAGAATATATATATATATATATATATATATATATATATTTATTTATGTACACATATATATATACACACACGCAAACACACACACACATTTATATATATATATATATATATATATATATATATATATATATATATATATGTATATATATATATATATATATATATATATATATATATATATATATATATATATATATATATATATATATTAACTCTAAAAGTAGTATTACATATACTAATAATTTAAAAACAATATTACATGCAATGGTTTGTCAAAAACAGCTTTTTAATTGTACTAATATATATATATATATATATATATATATATATATATATATATATATACATATATATATATAAATATATATATATATATATATATACATACATACATATATATATATATATATATACATACATACATATATATAAATATATATTTAAACAATTTTAAAATGTATTCTACAAAATAGAGTGCTAAATGTTCTTAAAAGAACAGAGCAATTATAAATTTGCAGAAAATCACTTAACAAAAATTTTCTCATTTTACACTGTTTAATCAATAAAGTCTCATCAGAAAAATAATTTTTTCTGATGAGTCTTTATTGATGAAATACAATATAAAATGAATTAAGTTTTTGTTACGTGATTTTCTACTATTTTATATATCGAATTATTGCAGTAAATTGTTTACTTTAACACATTGACTTTGTTCTAAATATACAAATATATTATTACATGCTAAACACATTTAAAAGCAATATTACATGCAATAATTTATTTAAAAATAGTATTATTTGCACTAATGAATAATCTAAAAACAAAGTTCAACATTGTACAGTTTTAAATATTTATTTCAATTGAATTATTTCGTTAAAAAGTTTACTTTAACATATTGACTTTGAAAATGCACAAAGTACAGTTAATATTCACTATGCAACTATAGGAAATACTATATTCGATTGAAAAATATTTCATTGAACAAATGTTAAAATTGCATCATGGGAATGACAGCATATTCATTATCAATTGGTAAGCAAACATATTTTCTTTTTATTTTCATTGGGGAGCAGCATAGCAGTTCGTTTTCTAAACGCGAAACTTTAAAAATGTCTACCTTCATAGAACTGCATGGTATGTAAATAAATTGTCAAGTTTTACAAACTGTTTATACAAAATAAAGGACTGCTCAGCCGTTTTCACAATATTCTGCACAATAACTACTTTGCCATTGTTCAAGCTAAAATAATTATCTCCATCAGCGACTTTTATGCACCAACGTTTGGTAAACAATTCCCTGTACTGAGCACATACTTTCAACGATTTGACAACTGGTCCATTATAATGCTCTTTCTTGAAGTATGTACTATTATGTTCACTTTCGTTTTGTTTTTTTAGTTCAATAACTCTCTCCTCAACAAGTCTTCGAACTATTTGCTGCAAAGGCAAGTGAGGCTGTCGCACAAGTTTCTTTAATTGCGATAAATAGTTCTCAAATGGAAATAATGAAATATTGTCCAGAGGACCAAATGCTCTGACATTATTTGACAAATGTACTAGTCCATGCATATTATATGTAATTATTTCTTTACCATATAGCCCAGAGACGTGTTCTACAAATAGCAATAACAAACTATGCGCATACGAAGCAAATTTCTTGCATAGAAATTCACTTAGCAAGATGCTCATAAAGTTTTTATAGAGTGGAGGTGAAAGAATCCTATCAAAGCAAACCATGCCTGTATAAAGCAACAGTTGCCTAAATTCTGTCGCTTTCAAACGTTCAAATTCGTGAAATGATAGTGGCTTACGTGCGATTTCCGAAGGAATGTAAGATCTTATGTCAACCAATTTTTCTGATAGTTCTTTGACTATACGTGGGCCAAGTCTGGTGGCTAAAGGTCCTTTGAGCCACATAAAAACCATTTTCCTAATTACGTCAAGGCAAACCAAATGCATGTAGTCTGCAGATGCCTATGATATCACGCCTAACAATGGAATAGGCACAAGTGGGCTTTCTCCAAGATGATGTTTCTGATCGTTCATTTCTAGAAATGACGAATCTGTTCTAAGAGCTGCTGCTGTTTCCGGAAATGTTACACGCCCAGCATAAACACCACGTTGTTTACACATATCGCATCCATGATATGCACTATGACCTTTAATACTTTTAATATAAGCACGCGCTAGGGTGTCACAAACCAGAGCAGAAAGTTTTACTTTGTAACTCACATTGTTATATGTGATTCTTGTTTCCTGAAGCTTTTTGATTTCCTCAACAAAGTCTTTCAAA
The DNA here is from genome assembly GCF_038396675.1 of Hydra vulgaris. NCBI lineage: Eukaryota > Metazoa > Cnidaria > Hydrozoa > Anthoathecata > Hydridae > Hydra > Hydra vulgaris. The sequence continues at coordinate 45,160,114 of NC_088920.1, read as the reverse complement.
AATGTAATGATATCCGTTGGCTTGCCCTTTCCACAGTATAATGCAACTGTAAACGGCTCTTTATTTGTTTGAATCATACCATCAAAATGTTCCATTAAACACAGAATTGGCCACAACTGTATATTTGAACTTTTAAATAATGGCAATCCGCCAATGTTAAATTGTAACGTAGTTACTTGATTCACTGCAATATAGTTTGCAACTAACTGGGACAATCTATTAACAACCCTTTGCTTTATGCCAAAATAACAATATGAACTGTCACGTACATCTTTCTTGTTGATTTCAGATTGCCTTACTGTTTTGGAACTTTTTGGCAAATTAGGAAAGTATTTTCGTAAAATGGTCAGCAAAGCAGCTAACGCAGTAAGTGTAATATTAAAAGAACATGACCATGATGCCAAAACTGTTACAAGTTCTTCCATCCTACTGAACTGACAGCTTTTGTCAGAATCAGAATCATTCATAATTGCATTTTCAAGTTCACCATTTTAATCAGGATTATGCAAAGATGATGCAAAATTAGTCTCTGATGTCTCACTGCAATTGTTGAATAAAAGGTTGAGTGAAGGAGTTTGGATACTGATTTCAGTAAGAGGAACCATCAATGTTTCAGACAATTGATGTGATAAAATTGCCATAGCCCATTCCTCTCTATCATCAATATTACGCATTTCAGTGTCAATTATTTCAGTTAAAATATGTTGCACTTCGCCTAGAATCTTTCTTCGCTTTGTCCAGTAACTCATTGCTATAACTATCAAAAAGTAGCATAATTTTCAGCAAGCAGCAAACAAAAGTAAAACACAAAAATATTTGTTTACTGTAATGGTTTACCTTTAGACTAATTGCTTGAATAATTTGTCACTAATTTGAATCCAAAAGGTTCTATTCACCAGTCACTAACACAAGGACTACGAAATCAATCAACCACTAAAAATTTACATGAAAAATAAATTTCTTTGTGTGTGCAACTATTATATATAGTTTTATTATCTATATGCAAACACAAACGGGCAATGTATATATATATATATATATATATATATATATATATATATATATATATATATATATATATATATATATATATATATATATATATATATATATATAATATATATATATATATATATATATATATATATATATATATATATATATATATATATATACATTTTAAATATATATATATATATAAATATATATATATAAAATATATTTATATATTTATATACTTATATATATTATATATATATATATACATATATTATATATATATATATATATATATATATATATAAATAATATATATATATATATATATATATATATATATATATATATAATATATAAATATATGTATACATATAATTCTGTCAAATAAACTTACATATAAGACTGTTTTTTTCCAAATACAAAACAACTAAATTTAAAGATACTTTTGATACTTTTGTATTGTACAGATTACTACCCTGTATATTATATTGAAATTATATCAGTATATTACTGATTAATTGAAGGTATTGTCAAATATTAAGTGTGGCATATGGTTTTGCTTATATAAACATAACGTACGCACGTGTAAAACAAAGGCTTCAAAGAAATGCAAAATGTACATACTGGTGTACCTTTGAAGGAACAGCTGCGGCTAAACAGCGCAGGTTCGCTTATTTAGGGCCTATGAATGGCCGACGACGGAAGCCCAGTGCTAGCGAACCATTATCGGTTTAGCAAAGGTCAAGACATGGCTAACTAGCCCTGGCGTGCCGGACTTAATGGAGTGTTGGACCTTTAATGGTTTGCCACAACTGACCAGCCAGCAACGGACCGATGGAATGTTGCTGGTTGGGTATATATATACATATATATATGTATATATATATATATATATATATATGTATATATATATATATATATATATATATATATGTATATATATATATATATATATATATATTTAGCAAAGAAATATTACTTTGTTTCGTATTACATATTCATTTGTATCGTATTATTTGTATCAAATTTCAAATTTAAGTATAAAGTTTAATACAACGTTGTTTGAACCTAAACAATTTAACATTTCAATCTCGTGACAATAAACTAAAAGTAAACATATACTAATTTTTATTTTAAAGCCTTTGCTGATATTTAATGTCTAAAAAAGGTAATTACAAAAAAGGATTTTTAAAGGTTAAACTATGCAGTTGAGTGATGGAATTTTATTGAAAACAAAAGACAATTTTCAAAGATCTTCTTAAAGTAAATATTCCAAGATTAACTTATTTTCCCCCAATCACGTAACTTTATAATAATTTACCTTGTATTATATACCTTTTATTATATACCTTGTATTATATACCTTGTATATATACCTTGTATTATATTAACTTGTAATATATACCTTGTATTATATATCTTGTATTATATATCTTGTAATATATACCTTGTATTATTTACCTTGTATAATATACCTTGTAATATATACGGTCAGTGAATAATAAAGTAATAATAGTTTTAAAAAGTAATAAACGTTCGCAAAGATAAAGGACCACTTATGTGCAAAGGAACGCTCAAAATTTATGGCATGTTTCCATTTCTTAAAATAGTTAATAAATATAAATACTCAAAACTTATGACATGTTGTTATGTGTTAGAAAAATAATTATTAGGTCTGTCAGCATTAGAAAACCCATCGTGTATATGTACTAACTTCTTAAACTTAGATATTATTAAACTCTAAAACAATTTTCTTTTTAAGTCTTTAATAAAAAACGCATATATGAAAATTTTATAATAAAAAAATATTATTGTTGAAGGTTTATTTTTGTTACATAACTTATTCTATAAAAAAACTTTTCGTGCTTAAGCACCTAATTATCTTGGTTTTCACCATTTAACATCTAATTATAACGATTATTACAGCAAGATGTTCGAGCATCTAATCTTTATGATTCTCTTCACGAGAAGCCTACATATCTCACCATGAAGAATAAGTATTTTTGATGGTAATGTGAAATTTAATAACTCACAACAATTCAGACTATACCCATTTTTTCGAAACTGTTTTAAATGATACCATAGAACTACTGGATAGCAGTTAGTCTATATTCTGGCTAAGAAACAATATTTAGAAGCAATGTAACTAGAAAACAATGTAAGGTCCTTAATAAACACACTAGCGATACAAAGTATTTTTTTTTACAGGAAAAGAATAATCAAAGTATGAAACTAATTTCTTGACCACATTGGGAACCTGCATTTTTTGCTTGCATTCAAATTAAAATTAAAAATGTTTGATCAACAACACCATTGTGCAGTTTTTTAACTTGTTTTTTTCTTTTTAACTTGTATTGAAGATTTATTATTATACGTGTTATATAAGAGTAGTATATTAATTACATGTATATATTTATGATAAACAATTATAACCGTATTTAAATAACTTATTGATTGGATTGTAACCTTTTAGAAAGTTTAAATTAATCTAATGAGGCTTTACTAACATAACCGAAATATAAAACGTATTAAAAAGTTCTTTATTATGATAAAAAAAGGAATAATTTTGTATTCATCGCAGTTACTAAATGAATGTTTCTTAAGCAAAGAAAAGCATAAAATTATGAAAAAAGCTTAGGATCAATTTATCGTAAACATCATGCGCACCTTTACTAAACTACTGACTTGGAGCAGAGCGTGGAACCCCCTCTCAACAAGCAAAATGACACTGTCAACTATCCCGCGTTTAGCTTTTCCCCACTTTCCCTACTTTTCATCGTAATACATTACATACCTTCTGTTCAAACCAAAATCTGTTTGTTTTAAACAGAAGATATTTAATGTGTTTACGAAATTATGTAATGTATTACGTTTTTTGTGTTTTTATAATACGTATAATTCTTTTATATAGTCTACCTCCAGTTTATATTGCAGATACGTTATCTACTCCAACTTTATTATGGAGATACGACCTAATAATTTTTTTGGTCTGTTTTTATCTATTTTGTTGTTGAAACTTTTGAAACAAATTTATGAGTATTTTGAAATTAAAATACAAAGATGTTCTTGCATTTTGTTCTGCAAAACTTTTACTATTGAGAAAAATAATTTGATAAAAAACTTCTCTTGCTTTGTAAAGGAATAAATTTCCTTTTAAAAAATTTTGGTTTCGAGTAATATCAAAGTACATATGTGATTGTCAGTCCTATTCTTTTCCAAAACTTAAACGTTGATGAGTTTTTGTTTGTTCAATGTTGAATTATTTTTAACATTATAAAAAACTAGTTCTAGGAATTCTTAAGACAAGGTTGGTAGTATTTACTTTGATAATAATTTTGGTTTGCGTTCTTTTTTTTTAAGTTCCGCGACGCACTGTTATTTGTTTTAATAGTCAAAAAAGCAAAAACTAATTTTTAAACTTATCTCAAATTTTTTTTGTTTTAATATTTTGATAGCAGACGGGCCATAGTGTTTAAAGGCCAAACTAGATTAAATTTCAAATCAATTCAGCGGCTAAATAATTCTTTTGAGCACCAAAAAAAACATTCTGCACGTATTTACGCAACAATTATATATATATATATTTTTTAAAGAATAAATTCTTTGATAGCTCTTTTGGTATATAGGTACAAACACCAAGAATATTTTAAGTCTTTTGTAATAATGCGTAACTTTATTTGAGGAATAGGAGACGTTGGAATGTCTGATGCAGCTTAAAGTTTTTAAAAAAATAAACTAACAAGCTTTTGATAAACTTTTGAGAAAAAATGAACAAAAACAGGAAGATATCTGTAGCACTTCATCGACAACTATAATACTTGGATAAGTAAAAACTTGAATTTGTTAATTCTAAATTTCAAAGTGTGAAAATTACCTCCAAGCCTAATTAGGCCAACAAAAACTTTCAGTTCTTGCGGTTCTTAAAATTAAAAAAAAAAGTGCAACATCTCCAATAGGAGATGTTTCACTTTTTATGGCTATTTGAGTTTATAGATTCAAGTAGCCATAACCGGAGGAAGTCCGCATAAACATCCAGATGTCCGTAAGACGTTTGTCGGACGACGCATGCCCGCTGGGAAGCTATGTTTGACTACGACAATAAACTTAAGGAAAGAAGGAAAAAGGATTCAGCTTCAATTGTTAAAGAAATTTTGGTTTCATCTTTGATACGATGTACAGTTTTGCAAAAGAGAGTCTTTTTTTGAATAATAAAAACTTTTTTTGAATGATGAAATAAATAAAAAGCAAGCAAGTAAAAAATTCTTAGGAGTTTTTTGTCAATGAAAATTTATCTTGCTTTTAGCAGATAAAATATATTCTGTCTGAAATAAACAAAACTATTGGCGAAATGTATCGAGTTTGACAATACGTCAATATGTTAAGTCTTAAATTAATATATTTTGGGCTAAACCACTGTTTTATTTACTGAAAACATATCATGGGCAAGTATGCAAACAACAAACAACATTGCGTCAAAAAATTTACAGGCTACAAAAACATGCTTTCCGAATCATATATACTAAACATAAGCGAGAACATGCAAAGCCTCCTATAAAAGATATGAAAGTGATGGATATATTTAAAATAAATATCTATCAGGATCTTATTTTTAACGTATAATAGTTTTTTATAAATATAGGAAAAAAGCTTGCCGGTGCAATTCCTGAAGGAAAAAAATCACTTAAATTTTTTTGAAAAAATCTGATTCCTTCATGGAGGAGTCGGAGCTTTTAATTGATGAACTTCGACTAGCAATTAGTATGCTGAAAACAAATAAAAGTGCGGGTCTGGATGAAGTTAACCCTGATGTTTTAAAAGCGGTCTCAGATATTATAGAGAAACCTCTTTTTAAATTTTTTAATCTTTCCCTAAAAAACGGCATTTTTCCTGACCAACTAAAATAAGCAAAAATAATTCCGATATACAAAGGCGGTGATGACTCAATAAAATCTAATTACAGACTAATTTCCATACTTTCTTGTTTTTCCAAAATACTAGAGCGTAGAATGCACAACAGACTTTACAATTATCTTGAAAAAAGCAACATTCTTTATCATAAACAGTTTGGATTTCGCAACGACCATTCCACGGAACATGCAGTAATTGATTTTGCCAACCAAAGTTTAAATGGTTTTGATAACGACAGTTACACTCTCGGAATTTTTCTAGATCTATCAAAAGCATTTGATACTGTCAACCACAAGATTTTAATTTATAAACTACACAATTATGGAGTAGTTCACTCCAATTTAAAGTGGCTGCAATGTTATTTACAAAATCGTGAACAAGGAGTACCATATGACTTAACATGTTCCCCATTTGAATCAATAAATTGCGGAGTTCCTTAAGGATCAATACTTGGACTCCTGCTGTTTTTGTTCTGACTCAAATTTAAAAAATATTTTTTATATTGTAAACACAGAATTGATATATCTTAATGAGTGGTTTGAAGCAAATAAACTTTCATTAAATTGAAAAAAATTGAAAAAACGAAATATATTTTGTTTGCTAAGTCATCTAAATCCGAGAACCTTCCACTTAAATTACCTGAACTAACAATTAATAATATTAAAATAAAAAAAGTTTTTTCAATGAAAATACTAGGAATAATTTTCGATGAGAATTTAAATTGGAAAAGCCAAATAAAGCTAGTCGAGAACAAAGTTACAAAGACCCTGGGGATTATGTACAAGACAAAACATCTTTTAAATAGTTTTTTTTTAAAAAATTTATACTTTTCATTTATACATAGTCATATTAACTATTGTAATATTGCCTGGGCAAACAATCATTTATCTTTCCTAAAAATTATTTATACAAAACAAAAACAAGCAAGTACATTAGTTTTGGGCGCAAGTAGATACGAAAGTGCCGAGCCGTTACTCAAAGAAATAAATGCTCTAAATGCATACAAACTAAATATATACCATAACTTGTTATTTATGTTTAAACTTCAAAATGAAATGATTCCAAAATATTTTTTTAAAAGTTTTACTCGAATTAATCATAAATATGAAACAAGACATTCAATGAGTAATTACTACATCCCACTAACATCACTCAAAAAATCTGACTTCTCGACTATATGCCGGGGACCACGCTTGTGGAATTCGGTTCTTGACGAAAATATGAAAAAAATAAAATCTATTGCTACATTTAAAAGAACTGTAAAAAAACACTTACTAAATTTAAACATTACGTACATTCTCTCATTTTTTTTAAAAAAAATCGAAATAATTTTGTATTTTTAATTTTATTGAATATGTATATGCATATGAAGCGAATTAAATTTTTTTTTTTTTGTTTATTGTCTTTAATATGTATACGAATATGTACAGATTTGTAATTTTTTATTTGTTATTTTATATTTTAACATTATCTTAAATTTCTTCTTTTTTTAACTTTAAGTTCTTTTTTTAACTTTAAGTTCTTTTTTTAACTTTGAGTTCTTTTTTAACCTTCTAAAATTTCTAACCAAATTTTTTTTTTTTTTTTTAAACTTATTAATTTCACTCTTTTATGTAATATTGGAAGATGTAAAATTTAATTGTATTTTTTTTTGTATTTCACAAAGGGGCTTGATGATAAGTCATTTTGACTTCTACTTGCCTCAGTCAGCTTTTAATTATATATATTTGTTTAAATTTATAGATAACATTGTAAAATGTGTAAAATGACGAAATAAATAGAAATTCTATTCTATTGTTATTTTTATGTTTAGATACTATAACAAGCTCTTGCCAGTAAATCTCAAAAATAAGTTTATAATAAATCTAAATGAAAAGTCTAATCTAAGATCAAATGGAAAAAATTAAAAATTGCCTCGGAAACGTAATAAACTCGGATAATTAGTATATGTTATTGAGAACCTAAATTATAGAATGACTATGAAATGTTTGACTATGAAATAAGTTTCAAAGAACAATAAAAAACTTTTAAAAAGTGATGATTATCAGAAAAGTTTTTTCTTTTCTTTTAATTAATTTTTTTGTTTGTTTGACAAACTAAATATTGTTATTATTATTTTTATACGAGCTTTACACCATTGTGATAAATTATTTAAACTTTGACAACGGAGCTCTGTGAAATGGTTGTGATAACGAAATGTTATCCTTTTCTTCTTTTAGCCTCTATCTGTTTTAACTTTATTTTGTTATAGTTTACGTATATATTTTTGTATATATTTTTATTATATATATATGTATACGCGCATTTTAAAAATAATATGTTGAACAGAAAAATATTTTTACAACATTGTCAGTAACATTGTCAGTTTAAAAAGCAAATGCTTTAATAGTTGATGCTAATATTTCCAATCAACAGTAACAACAAATTCGCGAGTAAGCTTAAATTGCAAGCCATATCCATCATGGCACAGGTATAAAGGCCAAATTGTTATGTGATTCTCTAGAAGTTATGATAGCAGAAACATTTGCAGAAATACCTCTTCAAGCTTTCATTTATCTTTTTTTACCCTTTTTTTTGGTGTCAAAATCAAGAAATGAGCAAGAAACTACATTTAGGGTAGAAATTATGATTTTAGTAAATATATCTTATAAATATACATATATAATATTTTTTGTGACAGCCCTATCGGTTAAGTCGATTTAAAGCGCTATTTTGGGAGGATTGTTGATGAATATTATGGTGGATTTAAAACAAAATATCTAACTAGTGGAAATGGCTTACTATTTGTATTTCTACCCTACATAAAATTAATAGAAATTACATTGTCATTAAATAGCGATGCAACGGATGAGAACAGAAGCAATACAAGCAGTGGTTTATAAAGCAGAGTTTAACTGATGAAAGTTTGTTCAGTGTTTCTATGGTACCAATGAAAACTTTTTGTCGTATAGGGGATGTTTAAACCATAGTTTAGAAAAACTCTGCCTAAACATCTACTCGGTATTGTTGGCCCATCAAACAATTTTTTGAGAAAGAATCTTCTCAAAAATATAAAGAAAGAGGTCAAACAGGCTCAAATGAAACACAACAAGTAACATAGGGAATAATTTACGAGTAAAGTATAACAATTAGACACAGTCACGGATTTATTAAACTTCTAATATCTTCAGATACGGATCTGCAATCTTACTTCAGATCTGCATCTTGTTGGTAAGTTTGAGAGTATGTCCTAAGGAATATTACTAACAAACTAAGAATAAAAAAGGAAAAGAAGAAAAAGAAAAATATAAGAATGCTAAAATGAATCCTCGATTGTTTAATTTATTAGAAAGCAAACAAAGTGACACTCAGAAAGAGATAATTCTAAAGACACACCTGAAGACTCATTCAAAGAGTATTTTATTTCCAGTGATACCGAATAATTGAGTAACTTATTTTATTTGATGAAAATTGTATTTTTCTACTTAAATGTAAAAAAAAATTTTAAACAAAAAGTTTTGCGTAAATTTTTTTTGTTTTCGATATAAAATTAGTAAATTCTGAATTCGCTCATTTTATTTTGATTGTTTCGCATTATGTTATTAAATTACATTTTAAATGTACTTATTAGTGTAGCTTTATTTTGCATTCGGATTTTTTTCCTCATAGTTTACTAAAATGACCCTGTGCGCTAAAAAGCAATTGAAGTGCTTAATCAAAATTTTTGAAACTTCAGAGTGTTTGCTTTAGTTTAAAAGAATTAGTTCACAAAAATTTAGTTTAACTAGGGGAACATCCATTAACTAAGTCAAAATAGTAGGGGAGAGGGATATCTAAATAGAATAAAATTGCACAGCTCTCCATAGACTTTTGATACCTTTTTTTTATATGCATACAATAAATGACTACAATTGAGTCAATAATCATACAAACACATTGACAATAGTGTCAATAATCATACAAATACATAGTCAATAGAGTTGAAAATCAAATACATAGTCAATAGGGTCAATAATCGTACTAATACATATTCAATAAAGAACTTACTTATATAAATACATATTAAGTAATAAAATTGTCAAGAATGCTCAAAGATATTTTTTTTGAAATTAAATCTTGTTTTAGTTGTTTTTTATATTTGTTTTTGATAAACTCAATCAGTATTTTGAAATTTGATAACAACCTCTATCGAAAAACGCATTCCATATGATCTATAATGTCATTTTATTCAGTAGTCGTTGTTTGAACGGACCCGCGAAAACTGTCACCTATGTTGCTTGTAAAGCAATATAGAGGTGCCAGATTTTTCAAACTTTAACATCATGATAACAACCATAAACGCAAAATATTATACTTTATCAGTATTTTTGAAAATATGTTTATTGTTTTTAATGCTTTGTTAAAGTATCGTCAGGGGAATGATGCAATTTCAACAAAGGTTTTACACAATATTCTGATTTTGACCTTGATGATTTAAACCAATGTAAACATTAGCTTTTAACACCATAGTATTCTAGTTTTTTCAAGAGTATCTAATGGTTTACTGTATCGAAAGCTTTTGATCAATCAATAAAATCAATAAAAATACCCTGCTGTATAGCAATCACTATTTGATCCATTTGATAGATGCTTAACCAATTCTACTATTGCATGGCCAGTAAAGTGGTATAGTTTAAAAAATCAGTGTTGCCCTGCTTTTTAAAACTAATTGGACGTATTATGTATAACAGACTTAATAAACATCTAACCAAAAACAAAATTTTATACTGTAATAAATATTTATTTTTATAAAATATTTATTTAATTAATTTAAAAAAAAACCATTCTATTGATCATGTAATAGTAGAATTAATAATAATTATTGCTGCTGAGACTTTACGACATGTTAAATTAGTGACAGCCTTTAACAATAATAATTTTATATTTAACAATATAAACAACAAATAATAGTTATTTATGTTGTTTCTAGAAGTTAGTTAGTAGTCGACATAATACTAGATAAATTATCTATTTTGCTCTTGAAATTGTTCACCGTTAATACTTCAATGGTTGACTGTGGCAAAAAATTCCATGTCTTTACAATTCGGTTTGTGAAGAAATGTTTTCAAATTTGACTTTTGACCTGTTGAGTGTATAAACTGTGATTAAACTGATTACATCTTGTATTAGCAGCTGGTCCATACACCAATAACAATTCACAAATTTAGGCGGATTGTGCCATGAGATATCTTCAATATGATGGAAAAATTTATAGAATTGAATTAAATCACCACATTTTCTTTTTTTGGTTAGTGTTGTTAAATTCAGTTTGAACCTTTCTTCATATGGAAGGTGTTTAATTTTAGGTATCATCTTAGTTGCATATCTTTGTACATTTTCAAGTATATCAATCTTGTTCTTTATGAACGGATTTCATACCTGAACAGCAAATTCTAAATGTGGTCTCACATACGCACAAAATAGCTTCTTGAAAGAGTCACAAGTTTTATAATTAAAAGCTTTGGTAATAATACCTAATTTATTATTTGCTCTTGAAGCTGCTGCTCTGATAAGCATTGTCCGATTCAAGTTGTCTGATATCAGTTCTCCTTAATCTTCCTTAATGTTTTTTGTTAGCAATTCGATCTTAATGTCATTATTAATCATGTAATAATTAAAGTTTTGATTATGTATACTAAAGTGCATTATCTTACAATTTTCTATATTGAAATCCATGTTCCATTTGTATGCCCGTTTTACTAACTTATCAATATCATTTTGCATAACATTACGATCTTTTAATGAATTAACCAGTGAAATAAGTTTGTTATCATTGGCATACAAATTTGAAGTATTAATTACTTGTTATAGTAAATCGTGTACGAAAATTAAAAATAATAATGGACCTAATACCGATCCTTGAACTACTTCACTCACATAATTTTTCCATGAATAAGTTATGTCACCCAGGACTTCTCTTTGTTGTCTTTCAGATAGAAATGATTTAATCCAATTTAAAAAGTTAGATTTGTTGCCATAAGAGGATAACTTTAATAACAGACGTTTATGTAAAACACGTTCAAAGGCTTTTGCAAAATCAGTATATAATACGTCTATGCTGCTAGTTAAAATGTCTAAGTACTCTAAAAGATTAGCTGTACAGCTTCTGCCTTTTCTAAAGCCATGTTGATGAATAGTCAAAAGTTTATTAGAATTTAAATGATTAATAATTTTTTTAACTATAATTTGTTCTATAATTTTGCAGAGGATTGAAGTTAAAGATATCGGACGGTAGTTACAAGGTTTAAATTTAATTCTAAAAGGAGTTACATTAGCTTTTTTCCTTTCGTCTGGGATAAAATAACTTAAAATTGATTTCTTATAAATAAGATATAAAGGTAAACTCATACTGTTTGCAGCGTGCTTCAATACATATGGATGAACACAGTCAGGACCCATAGATTTTCTAATATCTGCTTTTAACATATAGTTTTGTACTAGTTCTTCAGAGATATTTATTTCTTCTAACGTAGTTTAACATCTTTTTCTGAATTCTGGTAGTGTCTCCAAACGTTCAGATATATAAACGGAATTAAAATAGTCATTTAAGGTATAAGCAATTTGTGATTTATCAATGACAACAGTACCATCTTTATTTTCAGCTGCTTTAATGTGGCTTTTAATTATTGATTTGCGATTTATATATGACAACAATAATTTTGGATCACTTTTTGCTTTATCAGCAATTAATTTTTCATAACTTTTAATTGCACATTTGATGTGCATTTTGACAGACTTTCATATTGTTATATTGGCTCTTTAACTGGTGATCATACAAGCTTAACTTTATGGTTTGTACAAACAAATTGTTTTTTTCTTTTTATTGCTTGCTTCAACTCATAATTTAGCCAAGGATTTTTTTGATTTTTAATTCCACACGCTTTTGGTATATATGACTTACATGCTGAATGATAATGATCCAGAAAGATTCTATAACAGTCATTGATAGGTTTTCTAAAAATAATTTATTTTAATCAGTATTTAGCATGTATTGATTTATTTTTAAATAGTGTCCTTTCATGTAATTTAATTGATTATTTTTTTTGTTTAGATTAGTTATGTTTAATAAATAAAAACTAAAAGATAAAAGATGATGAACATGTTCTTTAACTCCAAGAGGTGGTAAATGAATTAAAGAGGTGGTAAATGAACTCTGGTGTCATCATTGACAATTGCTAGATCTTAGATATTAGTCATTTCAATTGTTGATTTTTAAAATGTGGGTTCCACTACCATTTGTTTGAAGAAGCAGTTATCTAAACAAGTTAAAAACTTATTAGATTGGTTTTCATTGTGACCAGAAGAGTGCGCATTTTCATTACTCCAAGTAATCTTGTCAAAGTTGAAGTCTCATAAATAAAGTAATCCTGAAATTAATCTTTTGTCTAATGCATTTTTGGCACTGTATATTGAAGCTATAATTGTGTTATTGGTTTCTTCTGACGATTTAGGAGGTCTATAAATACACCCTAAAAAATTTGCTAATTTGCAAAGGTACCCATACTTGTTGTATATTTGTAGAGCTGAGTTGGTCAATATTAATTGGTTAAGCATATATCAAATAAACTTAATAGTGGCTGCTATACAACAGGGTATTTTCATTGAATAATCAAAAGTTTTTAACACAGTAAACCGTCAGGTATTTTTGAAAAAATAGAAAACTATGGTGTTAAAAAATAATGTTTACTTTGGTTTAAATCATAGATCATTAAATAATTAAATAGCGGAAAGCAATTTATTTTCAAAAAATCAAAAGATCAAAAAAAAAACCTAATAACTTATTAGTAAGCTTTATTTTGAATCTCACACAAGTTAGTTAGTTTTATTTTAGGTTTATAAAACAGAAGCCCAGGGTTCTTTAATGCATTAAATTTTATATAGAAAAAGTAATTTAAAGTGAGGTTTAGCTCTATATACTTCCATGTCGATGCAATAGTTTTTCAAAAATCTGGTAGTTATTGCATCTCAAATGACAAAAGGATTTGTAAATAAAATTACCAAATAATAGCCCATTGATACGTCACATCAATAGCATTTTCATTTGAGTCTTCTACAAGAAATGGTCTTTCACAATTATTTTAGCTAGTAAGTCTTTTTTAACACTTTCAGCATAAATGTTTCAAGATAATTATCAGATAATTTTTGTTGCAGTTTAATTTTTTAAGATTTTTAGTTTGCTAAAAGCTCTTTTACAGTTTACTTAAGTAAAACGAAAGGGTCAATAAGTAATTGTAAGCAAGGAACAAATTAGAATATGTTGAAGCCTGCAATGAATATTTGTGAAAAATTCTTAAACTGCATAGCAGACAACTTTTACATGCTGTTATTTTTGTGCACTAAATTTTTTTATTAATTAAGAAGACTGTAATCACTTCACAAGTTTTATTATTAGCATGACTTTCATAACTTTTTTCAGCTAAGTCTTTATGTTGTGTTTTCACCAAGCATTATAATTTTGAATAAATGACAATATTTCTATTAGTAAAGTTTCTGTATAAGACCAGTGAATTCAGAAACTCAACTTAAGGCTTAAGCAGATAACCCTTTTTCCTTGAATTTCTCGGACAAAAGCAGACAGTGTCTTTAAGAAGCTGGTCATTTGATGAAAACCCCTCAGTGATGCTAGAAATTATTTGATCAGTGACTCTTTTAAAAACTTCAACTTGAAAAGGTGTTTGCAGATTTGAGGATCTTGTATCTTTTTCTATTTCTTTATCCTTTATTTCTTTATTCTTTATAGGTATTTTTTTATCCTTGCAATCTTAGTTTAAAAAAAATGCGTACTTAACTTTGAGATTTGCTTTATTTTTATTTGTGTATTTTTGTGTTAAAAACTTTTTCATATTCTATGGCTTGCAGTTGTTCTTTGGATGTCAGAACCATTTCTTTTTCCATTTCTTCGATTTTAACCTGCAAGTCCTTTGAAGCAGATTGTAGAATAGTGAACACCCAATGCAGCAGAAAGCCAATTAGACAAGTCTTAAATTTACACCAGTTATCAAGGAGCACATTAACATTGAGTGTTGCTTGAGAATCAGGTTTGGCAAGTCATTGGTATGTTGCAACACTGACATTAGAACATAGAAAAATTCAGGTTGAGAAGTTTCATATGTTACAAAAATTCTCTCTAGAACTGCCTGTTTTGATCACCAAAATTCTAAAATTACAACTTTTTGTATTTTTAGGGTCCAATGATTAGAAGGGAGCAGATTTAATGCAGATGCAGGTCAAATTATTAGTAAAGATCAGATGCGTTTGCAAGAATGAAAAAAAAAACGTTTAAAATATTTTCGATTAGGTTCTTGACTTCAATAGTTTATTCAAAAATGCTCATTTCAGCCAGTTTTAAAACATGTGCAAAGCTTCAGATGTGCATAGTAACGGACCATAGTACACAGAGTTAGGAGCAGCAACTTTTGGGAATTTTTGAACACTGCTGTATTGTCCACGCATGTTGGCGGCGTCGTCAAAAGATTATCTTACAATGTTTTCCTTTTGTAAACCATTGCTTTTGAGAACAGATTTCAATAGTAAATGCAGTACATTCTAAAGAATCCTAAAATATTTTCAGCGCAAAAAGATCCTCTTCAACAATATAGCGCAAAATAAATGACTTTTTATTAACTACAGATGTATCTTGCGTGCTATCCACCTTAATAGAAAATTTCTTGCCTGCAATCTCACTGATAGTTTTTTTCTTTAACAACAGATTCAATTGTTAAAAGAATGGCGTTTACTGATCAGGTTTCCACACCCTTTAGATTTTTCAATTTTTTTTTTGCTTTAAAAATGTTTGTATTTCTTTACGTGCCTTTACAACGTTGTCTATATGCACAGTCAAAGATGCATCAAAAAGAGACAGTAATAAAATATTTTCAAGAAAGTTTCTATAGTTTAGGGTCCTATCTTAAACCTGATTCGTTTCGATGTCCTCTATATGGCAAAATTTTTTTTCCTAAAAACTTTATGAAAGCCAGAGTTGTAGCCAAATTGTTTCACAATTTTAATATTGTTCAGTACTTAATGTTTTTATTCTAAATGGTGATTTTAATATGCAATCTTTGTACAAAGTAATGAAGGAAATCCTTCAACTTTATCAATGCATTAATTCAATTAAACAACCAACTTGTTTTAAATCTGGTAATAAGCCTTTTATGTATAGATCTTATACTCACTTATAGAAAGTTGTGCTTTCTACATTCGAATACCTTTTGTACGGGTGTGAGTGATCATCATCAACTAATATACACAATAATTAGATCTACGTTTTGTAAGTTACCAATTAAAAAACTAATTTATAGATTGTTTAAAAAGTTTTCAAGCAAAAAATTTACAACAACACTCCATAAAAACTAAAATTCTTATTAAGATATTGATACTTTTATATTTAGCGAAACTTTAGATTTGTATGCTTCTCTTAAGTCTAAAATACTCAGAGATAATAACATATTTATAACTAAAGACTTACAAAAAACAATTATGCTCCTCTCTATTTAAAAAACCCCTCTGTGATAAATTTAATATTCCGGCGCTAATATACAAAAAAAACAAAGAAATAAAGTGGTAAACTTAAACTGTAAATTGAAGAAAATTTACTTTGGGCAAATTAACGCTCTCTCCATTTCAGATATATCTCTCTGGAAGTTAACTAAACCTTTCCTTTCAGAAAAATCTGGGAGTTCTAACAAACGAATCATTTTAGTTGAAAATGGTAACATCATCTGTGACAACTCTTACTTGACGAATATCTTTAATAACTACTTTATAAACGTGGCAGTACCATCTTGTAGTACAGACCTCAAGGTAGTACGGGTACACAAGCTCCGTCAAATCACACCTGATGTTATTACAAAAAATTATTGGGTCTATGAGCAGTAAGAAAAAGACTAGTTGTGATATACAAACTTTTATGTTATAATCTTATATTGTTCACTCTTACAGTCTTACAGATTGCATAAATAACAGTATCCATGATGGTAAATTCCCGTCATTTCTAAAAATGGCTGATGTTATACCATATTTTAAAAAGAATTACCCCAGAGGCGGATCCAGGATTTTTATTGACTGTAGCAAAAATGTCATAAATATTTTTTTTGTTTAAAAAAAAACAAACGCTTTTCACATTTGCCGACAGTACTAAAAATCCAAGTTTGCCGACTGTATTATATGGTCTACATACGCCGACTTGCTGGTCTAAAAGAGCTAAAATTGCAGACATAATAAACTATAATTCTTTAATAAGGGAGGGGGAGGGTCAAACACCATTCGCGCTAGCCTTGGATGTTCAGTGGTTTATAGTGATACATGAGGTCCTCTACCACTGCTTTCTTTCCCCGTCCGTTTAGAGAAGAAGAACGTTACTTGATTTAAACTGAATACTTTTGATGAAATGATGGTTTACTTGTCTTTTATGACTTTTAATCATGACCGAGACTCTGACTAAAACCTTACCCTCAGTCGATGTATTTACATATAGTTCTTGGTATTCCTATTGTCAATCAATTTGTTTATGCCAAATAATACACAAAACATTATCATATAAATTTATCTATATATTTAAATTATAAAAATATTTGAGGTTGTTAAAATGTTTTGGTCTGCAAAAAAATTGGGGGTTGATATTCGAAAATGAAAACGACAAATATAATCTAATTTTGTTTGAAATTCAATTTTTTTTATTTAATTTAAACTTGTTTTAAAACGCGTGCGCATAAAAAACATTATTTAATGGCTAACTTTATAAAATATCTGAAAATTAAAATAGACACGTAACGTAAGACTTATACAAATTTATAAAAACAATTTATAAATATTTTCATATTTTTTATAATAAACCTCATTACTTCATTACAATAAACTTTTTGTCAAATAATGAAAAAAGGAAACAGGTTTCAAATCAAATAATGAAAATAGGAAACAGGTTTCGAATCAAATAATGAAAAAAGGAAACAGGTTTCAAATAATGAAAAAAGGAAACAGGTTTCAAATATTGAAAAAAGGAAACAGGTTTCAAATCAAATAATGAAAAAAGGAAACAGGTTTCAAATCAAATAAAAAGTAGAGCTAAAATAACTCAACTTTTTCAATAAAAATATATTGTTTTTAGTAAATTAGGAATGCTTTTAAAATCCAAAAACAGCAAACTTAAGGCATATTACAATTAACAATAATACAATTAAAAAATCTCAGCAAATAAAAAAAACGAAAGTGTCAATGAATAAATAAAAAGTCAACCTAACAAGACAAACTTAATATGATCGTTCTTTGCTTAAAACAACAACGTTTTTTGTTTGATTTTGGTGTAGAAAGTTTTCAATAGTTTTTGATAAATTAGTATAGGAAAGATTATAGTAATGATAACACTCAATTTCAATTTAGTAATGCATTAAAGCATAAAAGTTTTGAATATGAAAGTCAAAGAAACTTTTTCTTTAATCAGGTTAAAGAACAGTATTGTCAAAAGGACTTTTTAATGCATCTAATTCAAATAATTTTGGATACTGACCAAAGTTTAAACCATGATTTCGTATGTTTTTGATAACATGGACAAAAGTCAAACCACAAAAGAGTTCTATCTGTAGTTAACCAAAGTTTTTCATAAAATGTTAAAATTAGATTTTTATCACATATAATTGCCTTTGTTTTGCTATTTGACTCTCTTACTGATTCTACAGTTAAAAGAATTCGATCACGTAAAAATTAGGAACTTGTTTCTTTACAAGTTTTCATAACATTCTCAACAGTAATTTAGGACCATCAACCATACAAATTGAATTACAAGTTATCATATCATCTAAAACATTTTTCGAAAAAGAATTAATATCATCGGTTATCCAAAACCAGCAAATTCCTGATACAATAACATTTTTGTAACCCACTCCTTGTCACAGAGAATAATAGTTCCTAGTAGAAGTTTTCAAAGTAAAAAAAAAGGTAGTATAAAGCTTCTTGCAATTTTGGAATAAGCTATAAAATCTATTTGAGAGGAAAATTGTGAAAAATGTTGTTTTAGCTTAATCTTTTTGAAGATGCCAATCACATCATATACTGAAGTGTCGCTGGACGTTTTAAAACTCGCATTTGGTAAACATTCTATCCAACGTGTTTTCTTCTCTTTGTTTCTAAGAAATCTTAATTTTTTAAAACGTTTTTAAATTGTTTGACTTCTTCAATTATAAATAACTCGCAGAACAGCAATAAACACATTTCACCATTTTTCATAAACATAAACAAATAGACTAAATAAAGAAAGCAAAAGACTTTGCTATTTAATTTAGTCTTTATGATTATAAAAACTTTTTTACTTGATGGGTGCTATCCACTTCATCGAAAAAAGTTTTATAAACGGAGAGTGGATATTTAATAAAATTTCTTTCTTAGCTACACCAATTCTGTTTTTGCTACAGGTTCTCGGTTGATGACTTTTAATCTCAACGTAAGACCTCCTTGTTATTAAAAAGATTTCAGCTAAACAGCCTAAATGTATAATAAATTATCAGAGGTATATATAGAGTCGTTTCAAAACTTGAAAAATTGACTTTTGCTACAGTTGCTACAGTCAATTTGCCATTTTATTTAACTCCCAATTCAATTTAAGTTGATACGCTGCAAAATATTTAACACTCTTTTAAAAAGTTATGGGCTTGTGAGACAAAACTCGTTAAAAACATGGGTTTTTCAGTAAAGCATTTCATTTTTCTGAATGTTTCCGTAACATAGTTAACTTTGCTCAGCTACGATTTTGAATAAATTATTTAAAGCGACGCATTTTGACTTCTTATAACCTCCATATATAATTTAAATAATTTTTCTGTTTTGTATGCAAAATAATATCTATGTATAAAAAATAAAATGAGAAAAAAAAAAGTTGAGCTGACCGTAGCAATTGTTACGCTTGCTACAGCCTGGATCCGCTCCTAGACCCAACTAATAAGTCGAATTGCCGTGTAGTTTGTATTCTACCAGCTATTTCTAAAGTTTATGAAACTATTTTATATAAACAAATACTGATATTTATTGAACCTAGATTTGATAAACTCTTGCGTGACATGAAATAAGTGGCATGAATGTATTAATAATGGAAGTGTTGTTGGATCAATATAAATGGACCTCTTAAACGCATAAGACTAAATCCCGCATGACTGACTAATTGCTAAAATAGACGCCATACATTTTCTAAAGATCGTCTCAATTTCTTACAATCTTATATATGTGAGCGTAAACAAAAGGTAAAAATAGGGTCTTTTGCTTCAAATTTGGTGGATGTGTTGTCTGGAGTGCCTCAAGAGTCAATCATTGGACCCATTCTGTTCAATATCTTTATAAATGATTTATTTTTTTCATTAATGATACGAAACTATGTAATTTTGTGGATAACACTCTTTACGCATGTGGTTATAGCTTTGAGAAGGTTATTTTATGTTTGAAAAAAGTAGCAACCAATACCATCAATTGGTTCAGTTCAATTCGATAGTTGCAAACCCATATAAATTCCATATATTTCTTTTAGTTGGATTGAAAAACACAAAAAAAATCTATCTCTTAAAATAGGTTATATAAGGGTTTTTGCCACCAATAAGATAAAACTACTTGGTATAATAACTTATGAAGATCTAATGTTTGGTCAATACATTAACAGTTATGTAGTAAAACTAATGGTAAATGTTTTGCTCTTTCACGCTTAAGAAATTTTTTATCCCGTGATAAATCTATTTTACTGTTGATGAAAAAATGCTGTTTATTTTTTATTTTAAACAAACAAATAGAATTCATAAAAAAGCTCTAAGTATAGCTTATAAAAAGTATGCTCTGGATGATTTATTAAATTTTGATGACAGTACAAGAATCTAAGAAATTTGAGATTTCTTTGGATGGAAACTTTTAAATTCATTATTTGTCTAAATCCGATATTTATGAAAAATCTTTTTATTATAAAAAATCTTACGTATAAACTCTGTTGTAGCAAAAAACTAGTTCTACCGCCTAAAGTCTTTATATGTAATGATATATGTTGTACACAGTATAGAGCCACCTCGTTCTGGAACACTCTAAATAACGAGACCGCGTCATCAAAAAGTCTTGAGGTGCTCAAAAAACATACCAAGCATTGGCATAGTAGTAATTGCGCTTGTGAAATTTGTTGTTTTTAAAATTTTATTTTCTGTTGTTTTATATCTTTAGCAAAGATTGTGTAATTAAAAATATGTATATATATTTTTTTTATCGAAACAAATGTCATTTTTTATTACCTTTATATGTGTGTGTGTACTTTCTGCAAAGTTAAATGTGTTGATTTAAATTAGTTTTAATGTTAACTAAAAGCATCTTATTTTAAATTATATTTTCGGATAGCATTCTTATTCGCTTTCTTAACAACTCAATATCATTTAAAACTCTTGCATTAAAAAGTCCTAATACGGCCTATTTTTATTTGATGCCATATTAATTAGACATCAAATACTAATATCTGATGCCTCATGAATAAGAGGCATCATGAATATGAGGTATTTGATCGTAATTTTCGCAATTGACTTGGCAAAAACTTTGTCTAACCAATTGTGAAAATTGAATCCATCGTTGCAAGACCTTTTAACTCACCAATTTATATTCTTGCAATTATCAAATGCCATTTGACATAGTTATTATCAGCAAGATGTCGTTGAAAAAATTGATTGAGATTAAAAGGTGAGTTTTTTAGTCTTGGTTAACTGGAACGCAGTTAGGAAGTCTGAAAAATGTAAAAAGCACAATGTGATATTATTTCAAACAACTCTCAATATGATATTGTTTTCTGTCCATCTCCTTAAGATTTACTGGATTGTAGGCTGTGAGGAGTAGATGACTCTTTTAAATTAACAATAGACAATACCACTTTGTGTTGATCTCTTTGAAATTCAACGGATTTTTTTCTTGTTAGGAGTGGATGCTGCTTTAATATTAACATTCCTAACCACTAATTGTTAAGATTCATTTGCGCATGTTGCTTTGTTAAGGAATCATGTTATCGTGTGTCATCGTAGAACTTGTAGACTATTCTAGTTTTTTTCTTTTCGCTACATGTCTTTATTGAGCCAAACTCAAAGGGTTGAACTGCGTCTTGTGGTGCTTGTTCAATCTGAAACAAAAAGAAAATAAAACTTTATTTGAATATATTTAGAAGCAAGGCATATTTTAGAGAATTTAAACTACGTCACAAAACATATAAGTCACTACGTCACAAAACGAAATAAGACTAGTTCAAAATGTTTAAAATTATGTTAACAAATATTTCAAAGGCTTTAGAGTAATCTCTGAAGCATATAATTCAAAAAAATTAATTAATTTACCTTTATCGATAAATTCATTTAGAAAACTATTAAAAGGAAACGACAAAAATAAAATATATATTTAAATTGTTTATTCTGATTGTAAAGATTTTCACGAGACTACATGCCAAAAGTCTAAATTTTGACTTTCTGTCACGTAAAATTTATGATAAAAAATGCCCTTTTAAGAAGTCTTTTAAATATACAACTTCATTTTTTACGGTAAATTTGGATAATCGGAAAACTAAACTATGAAACTCACGTTTATTTTCGTTTATATCCACGTTTAACATCTTCGTTATTTCCTAAAATACTAATTACTTTTAGTTAAAAAAATATGGAGTATTTAATATCTTTGCTTTAAATTTTTCTTCTTTTATTTGTGGTTATTAAGATGCTCCCAGAAGTTTTACGGACTTATCACAGTGAGCCGTGAAAGATCATTTATCTTTTAAAGGTTCTTTATTCACTTATTGTATTTTGATATTAAGTATTATATATATTTTAAAATTATATATTATAGGGGAGACCAGGGCTAGTTGGTCGCATGGGTAAGTTGACGAACTGCGTTTATCTTCTAAGCCTTTAATCAGAAAGTGACAAAAATTACACAGAACCTCTCTAATTGACCATTTAATCATTCACTGAAGTTTTGACGGGATTCGCGCATGCGCATAAGAGATATGAAGATTTATGCGCTTTTCGGACGAAAACGTAACTTTTAAAACGTGACTTCCTTTTTACTTTTAAGTCGTATGAAAAAAAAAAAATTACTGTAAAAGTTCCAGTTACAATTGGTTTACTATATCCAGTCAAACTTTTTTTTCAAAGTTGCCGTTTTTTAGGATCTATAGACTGGTTATTAAAAAAAAGGCTTTCGGGGTAAGTTGACAAAATTTTCAAGGGGTAAGTTGGTTCTCATGGTGGTGAGGTAAGTCGACGCAATTTTTTTTTTGTAAGGCCCCGAAAGACCCCAAGAAATTTTTTTTGTAAATGAATGTTAATTTTATAAGTTACCCAAATTCATACTCTTTAAGACTACACTTTAATATTTTCAAAAAAATGTACTATTAGGGCTACAGAGCACATAGAGTAAAAACCGAGCCAACTAGCCCCGGTCTCCCTCTACATATTTTGAAATTATATATATTACTATTCTTAAATTTTATATAAGTAAGTTTGTGAAGCTGTGCGCTTGAATCATCATCTGCACATCATCGGCTGGACTTTCTTGGTAGCTCTAAACCATTTATTTTTGAAATCTTAGATATTTTCAGCTTCTTTTACAATAACTTTCGTTTCAATTTTTGAATAAGATCTCGTCGAAGCGGATTTTTTTTCCGTACTCGTCGAACGAAAGCTTTTTTCTTCCACATTCTGGTTTTCTTTTGATTGTACAAGTGTCTTTTAATCATTTTAAAACGCGAAAAATATTTACTTTTTTTGATTTTTGTTATATAGATCAAAGCTTTTTGTAAATAAAATGTTCTTCAAATACCTTTCTTTAAACTTTTTTTTCTAACCCTAACTCTGAATATAACTCTAACCCTAACCACTTGATTTCAATACTCCTAATTCTTTTAATAATGAATGAAGCCAAAACTCCTTAATTTTCTTCAGTCAGTTTTCAGTTAATAGATTTGCTAACATTTAGTCAATGCTTTGCATTGTTTAAAAACTGATTTCCGTCTATTACTTCTATTGCGTCTTATTTCTGTCTATTACTGTCTATTACGTACACTGTGATAATATAGAAGCAAACAATAATGCTACAACTTGTGAAGTTCCACAGAGTTCTATATAAGGACCTTTACTTTTCATACTGTACATTAATGATTTATCTTCAACATCAAACTTGTTAAATTTTATTTTATTTGCAGACGGCTCCAATTTTTTCTAATTTTTCTAATTTTTCGTTATAATCTTTCTAATTCTCATAAAAATACTGAAATTTTTTTTAATTACTCAACGAAGAACTAAAAAAAGTAAATCAATCATTTATTTGCAACAAACTTTAATTGTTTCAAAAACAAAATTTCCCTTTTCCACAAACTAAGCAAATCAAAAGAAGTAGCTTTTATTCTATCCAAACTCCAAATTAATAAAACAAATATTAAAAGGCAAACTTCCGTTAATTTCTTAGCAGTGAATTTTGATTATTTATGCTTTTCAAAAATCTGTTATGGAAACAAAATATAAACTCGATTGAATCTCAAATAACATTGGCATGATGTATAAAGCAAAAACATTTTTAAATTTTAGGTTCTTAAAAAATTTACATTTTTCTTTTATACATAGTTATTTAACTTACAACAATATTGAATAGGCACATGCTAATCACTCTAAGTCAAAAAAATTGTACATCTAGGAAAAACATGCTGTTAGAATTGTATTTGAAGCAGATAAAGCTTGTAAATCTCTTTTACCTAGAGTTGGTGTCTTTAATATTTTCAAACTTAACATAGTCTAGTTTTACAGTTTATGTTTGAAACAAAATGTATATGATTCCAAAAAAAACTTATGATATATTCAAAACTTATTTCGAAGAAATGCACCATAAGTATTCTACAAGATTTTACATAAACAACTTTGTTGTACCAAAATCTTGTTCAAAACTAAGTTCTTATTTAATTCAGAATCGTGGGCTATTTTTGTGGAAAATTTTTTAAAGCATTGTTGCCAAGAAGAATATTTTACATAATCAGTATAAAATTAAATCAAAGCGGTGTTTATTACATACAGATTTTGATTTATTATGTTTTAAATTTTCCTTTTTAAAAAGATCAATACAATAAATACATCTAAAACACGACATCACGTAAAAAACTATGTAATTAATTTAAGTTATTCTTATCCTGCTTTCAAAAGAAAGCTAATAATTACTAACACTAATCATTATCGTTATTCGCTCTTTTTAAACTTTTTAGTTCATTCTTTTTCTTATTTTATTTTATTTTTTTAATTATAAGGAGAGGCAATTGTGGTCCAAAA
Source organism: Hydra vulgaris (assembly GCF_038396675.1). Classification (NCBI taxonomy): domain Eukaryota; kingdom Metazoa; phylum Cnidaria; class Hydrozoa; order Anthoathecata; family Hydridae; genus Hydra; species Hydra vulgaris. The sequence goes on along the minus strand of NC_088920.1, from coordinate 45,134,894 downwards.
TACAAAATTATTTAATCTCTCCCCCCCCCAAAAAATAATCCCTGATCTCATCTCTGCTCTTGTCTAATGTGAGACCCAACAAGGGCCTAACAAGGTAACTTAGATTCGAATTTCCTCTGTATAATGAACGGCTCTGCTTCAAAAAAGATTACTACTCTCGTATGCTCAGAAACGGCAACAAAGTCGAACGAACCTGTCTTGCTTATTAAAAGCAAGTTGATGAAGTATTTTATTTTTGCTGCGAGTTGTTTGGGGTGCCAACTTCTAAATTGGCGAATAATGGCTTTTCTGCATGACTGCACCTTTCAAGAAGTCTGAAAGAATATAACCATAGGTAAAATCACTTAAACTGCATACAAAAATGGAAATTTTTGCACACCAGCTTGAAAGCTAATGTGACATTGGAAGCTTTTGATAAAAAAAAATCAGTATAACGGGTGGTATAATGAAAAATTTTTTTGAAAGAGTTGAGCTGATGGCAAAATATGATTCAAAATGATGGCAAATATGTTATTGCTGTGCATATTTGACGAATCTGTCAAAAAGTAATACTGGACTGTTATTAGGAAGAATAACAAAACAAAATGATTAAAATTATGACTAATGAAGTTTTACACCAGATCATTTGTGGCAATTGCTTGGGGTATTAAAGTGTGTTATCTCTGAGTACTATCTATGCTTAAAGTCAAATTCTTTAACAAATTTAAAAATAATAAAGTACCAAAAAATTAAATAAAGTACCAAAATTTAATAAAGTACCAAAAACTATAAAATACAAAATACCATCATCATCAGCAAGTTGTCTAAACCTATCATTCACTAATATTCGTGCCTTTGAAGTAATTTTTCTTATGTTGAGTCATATCTTCTGCAATGTTCACCAGACCTACTTGCTCTTTTTGAGACAAATTTTAGTTCAGCTGTCTCATCTTGCAATCTTAGTGTTGATGGTTATCTTCCTTTAGTTCGTAAAGACTCCAATAGTCACATGCTTAACCTGGGCACTTACATTCGTAAGAAATCACCCATTTGTCGTGAAACTAGGTTTGAATCCACAGACTATTCTTTTATGTGCTTTCGTTTAGCACCACTTTACTATATTGCCTTTTTCTTTGTTCTATATCGCTCTCCTTCATCTCACTGCACTCTTTTTGATATAATTTCTGATCATATTGAAAAAGCCCTCTCTCTTTATCCATCAGCTATTTTTGTTGTTGTCGGTAACTTTAATGCTCACCACATTGAATGGTTTGGCTCTAATGTCAGTAATTCTGCAGCCATTAAAGCCCACAACTTTTGCATTTCACAATCCCTAACTCAAATAGTCAACTTTCCAACTCGCTTCCCAGACAACCCGAATTGTTTACCTTTCCCACTCGACTTATGTTTTGTTTCTAATTCTAGTCAGTGCTCAGTTTTTCCACATTCAACCTTAGAAACTTCTAATCACAGTTTGATCTCTCTAAAACTAATATCTCATTCTCTTTCATCATCTGAATCCACCTAATATTGTAACTCTTACAACTACCTTTAGGCCGACTGGGACGCTTCCTTGATTTTTAAGAGATCATACTGATTTTTAATCAGTATTATCTCTTGGTTCCACTAGTTGCGTTCTATCTGATATTGCCAGCAAACAGGTTGATCCATTACTTGACATTTCACTCGAGCTTCCGTATCTAAAGTGATTTTGTGCTTAGAATCTTCTACAGCTTGTGGTCCGGACAACATACCTGTTATTGTCTTGCAGAAGTGTTCTCCGGAGCTGTTGTCTATACTCTCAAAACTCTTCAACAAGTGCTTATCAGCGTCTTGTTTTCTAGCCTGCTGGAAAGCGGCATCTGTTATCCCTATATTCAAAATTCTGGAGAGCAATCTGATTCGTCTGTCTACCGTCCCATTAGTCTTCTTCCTATCATAAGCAAGGTTTTTGTATCTTTAATTAACAAACACTTAATTTCTCATCTTCAATATAATAACTTACTTTCTGACCATCAATATAGATTTCGATCCATTTGCTAACAGTAATAACTGATAGGTTTTGTCGTGCATTAAATAAAGGTAGAGAGGTTAAGGCCATCGCTCTTGATATTTCTAAAGCTATTGATAAAGTTTGGCATGCAGGTCTTCTCTATTGACTTTTTTCTTATTGTGTATCTGGCAAGATCTTAAGATTATTGAATCCTTTCCAATTGAAGTATAAAAGTTGTCCTTGATAAACACTCTTCTTTTTGTTTTATAACTTCAGGGGTTCCTCAAGGTTCTATTTTTGGTCCTATTCTCTTTTTAATATACTTATTTAATGATCTTCCAGGTATTCTCACATCTAAGGTGGCATTGTTTGCTGATTATACTACCATTTATTCTTGTCGTGATAAGAAGCCAACACTCTCTGATTGCTTGGAGGGGGCATCTGAGCATGAAAAGAATCTCACTTCTGCTACAGCATGGGGCTCACAGTGGCTGGTGAACTTCAATACAGATAAAACTCAATTTTTTTTAGCTAATCGTTTTCGCAATAATTTAGATCTTCTTATAATTATTACCGGTGATGTACTCGACGAATCATCAACTCTTCATCTTCTAGGATTAACTCTTATTTCCGATCTTTCTTGGAAACCATATATCAAATCTGTTGCAAAATTAGCATATGCTAAGGTTGCATCTCTTTATCGAGCTCGACACTTTCTTACTTCGGATTCTAATCTCAATATCTATTAATCTCAAATCCTGCCTTGTATGGAATAATGTTGCCATATCTGGGGCGGATCTTCTAATGATGCCATTTATCTTTTAGACTAGGTGCAAAAACGCATTGTAAGCATAGTTGGACCTGTTCTTGCAGTCAACCTCCAACTATTATCACGTCGTCGTAATGTTGATTTTCTTTCTCTTGGCACTGCTCTAAAGAGCTAGCTTCTCTTGTGCCATCTACTAAAATTCATTCTTGTTTTACTCGTCATTCAATTAAGTCTCATCTTTTTTCTGTGACTGTTCCTAAGTACTCTAAAAACTCTTACTTATCTAGTTTTTTTCCTAGAATATCAGTTTTTTGGAATACGCTTCCTTCATCTTGCTTTCCTGATTCATATAATTTGCAATCCTTTAAGTCGTCCGTCAATCGTTACCTTGCTCTACAAGCTTCATCTTTTCTTTTCCACTAACTTTTAACTTTAATTAGTGGTTGCTTGCAGCCTTGTTGAAAGCCAAAATGTTTAAAAAAAATATATTTTTAGTGTTAAAGCGATCGAAGTATTACTCAATTTTGTTCAAATGTACGCCCAATGTTGGCAGATCGGAGGAAATGTTTATTACCATTTGTCGAAGTCACGTCTGAAGAAATTAATGTCAAAAAACAGTTTTTGAGCTAAATTAATGTCAAGGAAACGTAGGGCAAAGGTTTAACGGAAGCGGTGTTAATAATTTTGGAACAAAATGGGCTTGATATTAAAACTGCAGAGGACAAGTTTATAATAATGGAAGCAAAATGAAAAGGGAAAAGAGTGGTATGCAAACAAGGTTTTCAGAAATAGATAGCTGTGCTTTATAGTTGTCATATCGTAACCACAATTTAAATCTAGTTCAAAGTCTATGTGTATTTTGTCGATTATCTACTCATCGCTGGAAATCATACAGTTAACATTGCTAGCTAAGTGTAAAGCCATTGTCTAAAACTCTTTGCGAATACAGTGTAGATTGCACAAAGGTTTTACGTTTCTAACTCAAGGAAGTTTACAATACTTTGCTCATTTGTGAAAACATGAAAGACAACATTTTTTCGTTTCTGTTTATCATCTCACTTTTTTATTTGGCATGAAATGCTAATGGTACTGAACGAAGTGACTAAAAAACTGCAATAATCTCAAATGAATATTTCCGTGTTGAATCTTTTGTTATCATTATCATAATTGCTATAATTATTGAATTAACTTTTATTTATAAATAGTATTTATTTTTAAACTTTTTGATCTGTTTTTAAAGTTATTAAAGTTTAATTGCTTAATGTTTTACTTATAGAAACATGATCTGTTTTATAGATGATGCATTGAAATTCTGTCTTGACAGGCTGTTAGTTTTATATTATATAAAGATGATTATACTTTAAATGTAAGTAAACTGTTTTTTATATTTTATAGGTTTTAAATTATTTTATGTTAGATATTAAATCGTGTTTTATATGAATCAATTTATTTAGGAGAGTGGTATTGTCTGGTGGCGATATTCAGGACAGTTTTTATAAAGTTCAATTTACTTTTAAGGAATCTTTGAAATTTACTTCTTAAAAAATTTACATTTGCTTTTTTTTTAACTTCCAAATCAAAAATTTTTTTGTACTAAGTATTTAAAATTGAATAACAATATTTTGTTGACTATTTTAGTTTTAGTGCGACACATTATCACATGTTGTAGGTTATTAATTCTAATTTATCCTTATCTTTGAAACTGATAAAAAAAATTTAATATTCTTTAATATGATTGTATTATTCTATTTTATGAGAAAAGTTAATAATAAATGATTGCTTTAAATTGTTTTTAGTTACCAATTTGATTAGCGGTATGTTTTATTATTTATTATAGCTAATAAAATTGTAGCAATCCCAGCAACAATAACTGCTACACCACCCTTATCTGTAAGTGGTAAATAAACGATTTGTAGGTTATATAATTCGGTATGAAACTAAAATATCATTACGCAATATCAATTGTACTTTTTTTATTTTTACATATATCTTATGATATTATTTTTGAGATGTTATTAAGGACCCACATCCTTTAGTCTACTTAAGGTAGCCCAGATTAGGGGAAAAGATTTTCAATCATTTCATTAAAAGGGAAGAGATTACCCTTACCGAAAGTGAAGTGGGAGGAGTTAGGGCGGGCAGTGGAAGATTGCTAATTACATCTACACATAGAAAATGTAGTCAAATGTTTTTAGTTTAATATGTGTATTTTTATTAATCTTTTTTGGTTAATTTTGTTTAAAAATTAATATTTTCAAAAAAGTACCAACTTTTTTTTTTTTTTAAATATTAAGTTGTGGTTATAAAAGAATTTTGTTGAAAAGATATAAATTTCGTTTATACACTAAGCCCATCAAAATTTTAGTCAGCAAGATGTTTAAATTTTAATATTTTGCATATTTTAATAATTTGCTGCTGTGACAGTGGTTATGATTCTCCATTGCAAAATGACACTTTATTGTCAGTTATCATTTTGTGAATATAGTTAATAATTTTGATAATAATCATTGAACTAGGGGTATCTAATAAGTATATACAATAAATTCGTAAAGGAACTCCTTAATCAATTTTTGATGTGTCCTTACCCATTTTTCTTCATGAAAACATTAATGTTTTTAATTAAATGGATTGTATTTTATATTTTAGTTTATCCCAAATAAAATAAGAACAGTTTTATTTTCTGGTCAAATTAAAAATTCTTTTTACACCGATTGGTGTTATGTTTTTGTTATTTTGTGTAGTAGCTAATTGTCTTAGCAATAAATGTCTTTTCTTTCAGAATATGATTAGTTTTAAAAATGCTTTAAAATGGAACATCATCAATAGGTAAATTGGTTTGTATTTGATTAATATGTAATGTTTTTACTTTTATTATATAAATCTCCCATTTCATTTTAAATATATGTTATAATGGTTTTCAGAATATTGCACAACAAATAGAGGACCCAAGTATGGCACATAAGGTGTGGGCCCAAATTTAGGGCTAAAACTCCCCTACGTCCCATTTTTTCAAGTGAGTGTGGATCCTGTAAAGAGTAAAAAATGAGGAGAGGCAGGGGTGAGAAAATAATACACCGATGCACAGCTGTAAACGATATCAATCAGATGGAACTTGACCTAAAACGTAAATATTTAAACAGTTAAACTGTGTCTAGTTTTATATTAAAGAGTTTTATCACTTGCTGAGCATTAATCTAAAGTTTTTTTTTTTTTTACATTTGTTGTCGTAGTAAATAAATTACTATCACAAACTCAGAAAGGTTTCTGAAAGAAGATCCTATTGATCTTATCATCAAAACCTTTTACAAGCATGTGTATATAAACTACATCAAAAAATAATCAACAAAATAAAACGTAATTAACAATAAAAGCTATAAAGAAAATTTAAAATTACAATTAAAAAAATCTGACTACATCATCCATAAGGATAATTAAATTTTTTAGTTTATATTTGAAAACGGGATAAGTAAAATGCTTGTCGAAATTTGAAAAAACAATGTTATTCCAAAGATAGGGTGCACGATACGCATTACAAAACTGATTAATCTTAGTTCGACAAAAGGGCTCATGTATAAAATTATTGTTTCTATGTGTATTTTTATTTATTGGTTTCCAACAAGATATCTTTAAAAACGGTCGATGTCATTTTTTTACATATATATTGAGAACTTTCATTTTAGTAAAAAGTGGTTTTAAAGGCATTTTAACTTTTTTTAGTGCTTCCCCATGCAACATTAGCATATTTTAAATAACTATGAATAAAAAAGTAGTAAAATTTAGTTAGACTTTTTTTACATAAATATGTTTTGGTTTTATATAAAATTCCAATATTTTTAAAAAATTTTGTACTAATATAGTCGATATGCGTTCTAATCTAATTTAACTTGTATTTGTATTGAAATTTGTAAGCAACAGATATAATATTTAGTCCATCAAATGTTTATGGTTATTATTCAATCGAATCTGTAATGTTTTTTTTTTTAATAATTTTCAGCTAGTTTTGCAGTATGGAATAGACTTGCATAAGTTACTTGTTGTGTTATACATTATATGTATTACATATGAGAAGTGAACCTGCAAAACCAGACAGGTCCACTCAGAAAAAAATATGGAAAAATGAGAAAAATAAAAAACATGATTTTAAAGAAGATTTGAATGATGACTGATTGCATTATTCTTATGTATTAAAAGACCACATTACACCGTAGAACATTTAAACATATTGGTGCACTTGTTCCCTGTCCACAAACTTTATATTTTGCATGCTTATTGTTTTTTTCGTAAAACTACTTTTGTCCAAAAATAACATTTGTTTTTATCTTTCAATCAGAATGAAAGCCAAATCAAAAATTAAAGTAATCTTTTTATATTGTGTCTTTTTTTTTTATTTCCAAAAAAGAAAATTATGATAAAAATAGTAACTTTATAGAAATTTTTTCCAAAAATTCAGCTTTTAAAATTACCATGTCTGGAATATTGTCCATCAAAAACTTGTGATAATAAAACAATTTTTTTTATTATCACAAATTTTTCTTGAATTATCAACAATTTGTAAAAAATAATATAAAAGTAGCTATAAAAATAAAAGTTAAAAATGTCCATTATTGTTAACACATATCCCTCACCAACTACCTATTTTAATATAACCTATTACTGTTTATATCCGAAATGCAATGTTATTATCCGCACAGTCGCACTCTTTTTCTGGCCTTGTATCGACTGCATTGGCAGATGTTTCTAAATTTAAGTTTTTCAATTTAATTAGCAAATATAATCTAATACTTTTCTTTCTCCCATAATGGCTTTCTGTTGCTCAAAGTCTTTAACGAACACTCATTTTTCGGGATTCATTCTTGTAACCTAAACGATCCCCACCACGGAATTTAGTGGTACATCCGCAATTTTCATCATGACGTTTAATTACACCATTCAGGCGGTTTCTAAAGATTGAATGAATAAGTTTTAGAAAGGCACTTTGACAAACACAATTTGTTTTAATGAAATAGTTAGTCAAGTTAGACTTGTTAAACCCCCTTTGCCAAAATCTCGTCCGCATTTGTTTGGCACTGGTTACTTTGACACTTGGTAAATGTGGTGTCCTGCTGCGACTTATTATTGTTTTGAAAAACTCACGACTGAATGACAAAACATCATCATCATCATCATTTATGGCAAACAAGTGAACATCCAAAAACAGAGCATTTCTTGGCATTCTGACCCTCGGGAGTAGATTATTCTTTGGTCACTTATTGACTTCTTGTTTATGTTTACATGTCAATGTTACATGAATCAAATTCTCATTCACGTTCACTTGGTGCTTACAAAATAATACATTTTAGTAAAGTACTATAAAATAAAATTTAATTAAAACGTTTTTATAATCAGGTTAGCGTAATTTTTATATTTTTATAATCATGGTAAGGTTAAAAGTGGTAATGGTTTGATTAAAGTAAGTTACTACTGCTTGCTTAGAATTAGTTTAAGGTTTGGTTAGGGTTACATCAGGATTTGCTTGCCATGTTTGGATTTGATTAGGGTTATGTTACAGTAGTTTTATCCCTGAGCAGTTTACTGTTAAGTCTCAGATGCAATAATTAAAAAGGGGAGCGAGGAGGTGGGGAGGGAAGAACTTTGCAAACAATTTAGTCATAGCTCTCTGCCGCATTGCATTTCTCGGCTCTAAAAACTGCAAAGGCTCGCACTCTGCGTTTTTATACTGTGAAGTTTATAGTAATGTTAATTATTTAGATTAGATTGACGTCCATGGTAGGATATAAGCACCTTGCAAATTAGGGCGAGGTAGCCCAGAGCAAAATTATCAAGGGGCGAAAATCTATTTGAATGAAATGACCAAGGGGCGGACAGACCCTGAAACTTTACAATGCTATAAACAAGATTAGTGTAATATACTATTAATTTTATATCATAATAAGTTGCATACCTTCTCAATTTCGCTTTTAACTGATTTCCACCAATACTTTTCCGAGTTCTAGACCCCTGATTAGCCACAAATACTTCCACACCCTCATTATCAACATCATATCAGCATTTGCAACGTTTGCCGCCATTTTAAAAGTTGTTATCGTTGACTGTGTTATTATATTTAGCAAACTGACGTAATAGTAATTCGCTTTGTTTTTTCAATACTAGTTCAATACTCGTTAGCACTCTGTCTGGTTTTGCATATTTAAAAATAGATTCGAGGAAAGGACTTGTCTGATTATGCAGAAATCAACAGTTTTCATCACGCTTTATCTTAAGGTCCAGTCTGATTATGAACGTCTGACCTATTTAAAGGCGCGTAGAACATGCCCACAATGCTTGGGGCACTAAATACACGTAAAATGTTAGAAGTGGACTTGTCTGGTTTTGCAGGTTCACTTCTCATATACTGTTAAGATGAGCACTGTTATGTTGTTAGTTAAAAAATTTTTTTGAGAACAAATTAAAAAAAGTACGAAATTGTTTTATTTATTAACATACACTAATAACTAACTTTTAGTTATTAGTATATGCTAATTACTGACTTTTCGTTGTTAGCATATTATATACGTTGTTAGCAAATTTTTTCGATAACAAATTAGTTAAACTACAAAATTGTTTTATTTATTAACATACACTAATAACTAACTTTTAGTTATTAGTATATGCTAATTATTGACCTTTCGTTGTTAGCATATTATATACGTCGTTAGCAAATTTTTTCGAGAACAAATTAGTTAAAGTACGAAATTGTTTTATTTATTAACATACACTAATAACTAACTTTTAGTTATTAGTATATGCTAATTACTGACTTTTCGTTGTTAGCATATGTTAATAAACAAAACTATAAAGTACTTAAACTAATTTCTACTCGAAAAAATTTTTAACTAATATAATAAAAGTGCTCATCTCAACATTAAATGTAATATATAACATTTAATATATAACACAACAAATTACTTAAACAAGTCAATTCCATTCGTTCTTTATTATTTTTATTACGAAATCTTTTTATTGTATTTTCTTTCTTCTATTAAGATTTTTATTTTTTTTTATTTATAAAAACTGTAAAATGAATTATTAAAAAGTTGTAATAAAGAACAAAAAAAACAAAAAAAAACAAAAAAAAAAAATCTTAAATGACCATACGACCAAAAGATCTTATAAGATTGTTCTGTAATTATTCGACCTTACTAACTTCCACTCATATTTTCGTGATAGCATATTTTAACTCTACGCAAAAATATGAGTGTAGTTTAGTAGGGTTGGAATAATTACAAAATAATCTTACTAAGAAATTAACTTACAAATCTTATTAATGTCTTACATTTCTTACAAATTTGTCCACTATGTTTTGCTGCTTAGTTAAGCTCATATTTGTTAAAAAGGTTAGGTTAAACACGAAGCAAGATAGAAATCGTTCAAAGCAAATTAAAAACTGTAAATGAAAATTTATTTTCAATTTTGATCCATTTTTTTAAACTGTAAAACGTTTAAATTATTAGCATTTTCTAAACTTTATATTGCCGTATTTTTTTAGCACAATTTTTTATGCTAATAAATACGATTATTTGTTATAAATTAATTTATAAAACATAATTGTGTTTATAACACATAAACACGATTATCTGTGATAAATTAATTTAAAAAAAAATTGACATTAGTTTATAAACATAATCGTATTTATATTAAAGTTATTTTGTTCAAACTTTAATTACCTTTAATTACGGAGTTATTGCTTGTCTTTTTTGAGGACGTTATTGCTAGTCTTTTTTGAGGAATTTTTTGTTCTAATCTTCAAACCACATATTGCGTGCTTGAATTTAAAGGCTCATTTTGAAACAAAACTTTTTTTTTATAAATTCCTATTTATTCCTATATTATTTTAATTTGAAAGATAATTGATTGAAATAAGCATAAATGTATCGTTGTGTAAGCGAGGTTTGTTTGTTCTGTATCGAATTAAAAAATTCAAATAATTTATTAAAGAAAATAATAAACTCATTTTAAAACAAAGAAATTTTTGTTTTAAAATGACCCTGCCAGCATTTTATATGGGACCTATATGGGTCCTTTATAGGCTTGTACATGGGCCCCACATGGGGTGCCCATCTGGGGCCCATGCAAAAGTGTCCGCGGGGCGCAGATGCGCCCGATATGGGCTACCCCAGTGGGCAGCCCATGTAGGGCCCATATGTCGTCCCCAAACACTTCGCACGGGTCCCAGATGGGCAACCCAAGTGGGGCCTATATAGTTTTTTGAAAACTTTGTACGAATTTAGGATAGCTTATATGGCATATTAAATATCAAAATTTTATAATTATTACATTAGATTGTGTATACGTATGTATACAGCTATAGCCACCATAGGAAAATAAGCATCATATTAGTAATACCAGGTGATACATAATGCTTACAGGCAGAGCAAGTCATTAAAGTTAGCTGCATGTTATAACAATATATATGCAGGTAATACAATTGCAGAAACAAAACTTGTGTTGTACTGTTACATTTTGAAATAAAGCATTTATAGTGGGAAAACAGTAAATAATTTGACTAAATAGTTTTTTTATGCATTTACTCAACCAAGTTTGCTTCATATAAACATTATATTATAGCTAGATTATACAGAAGATCCAGAAATATGACATGTATCCTAAAAATAAAACTGGTTAATCACACGAGTACATAAAAAATTTTTGACCTTTTTAATTAAACACATATTTTAAAGTTTTTTATTACTCAATAATGGCATCGTGGATACTTCTCGATGACATTACAAAGTTACTGAAAGCAAGATAAAACTGTAATTATGTACAATGCAGCAAATACATCGAAGCACCATAAATAATGAAATAAGACTGCAAGTTTAATAGAAAGCATAATATTTGTTCACCAAATAGTAAACTCAAAAAACTCGAATGCATTTAGCACCACAATATACTAAATCAAGTTTGCATCATATATAACAATATATTACAGCTAGATTATGCATAAAATCCAGAAATATTACAACTAACAAGTACTCTAAAAACAAAAGTTGTTAATTACACGAGTACATAAAAAATGTTGTACTATTGACTTTGTTTATGAATTTACAGAATGAAACACATACCCTTATATATAATATTTTACAGCTCAATAATGGCATCGTGGATACTTCTCGATGACTTTATAAAGTTATTGAAAACATGATAAAACTATAATTATGTACAATGCAGCAAGTACATTGAAGCACCAAAAATAATGAAATAAGACTGTATATATAAAGTAACAGTCCAGCCAATTTCAAGTTGATGTTATTTTATAGTGTTCGCTTTAATAAGCATTATTGGAAACTCATTTTTTGTTTATTAACTGCTCGTAGGTGAAAAAATGTATTTTTCTAACGTAAAACCTAATTAATATTCTGGTTTAGTGACGTCACTAAACCAGAATATCAAGTATAGGACAGCGTAAATGCTTTGCTATGCAACATGCATTGGTTCGTTTTCGTCTTTGCACGTGTTATTGACATCACGGCTTAGAATACTAGCTATTGTTGTGCACTCGTTGGCTACAGATTTATTTATAATTTGCAATTTTCAACAAAGTAGTTCCTTAAAAATATAACTTTAGAAAAAACAAATAACAGATAATCAAAATAATTTTATAGACACAATTCTAATAAAATGACACTCAACTTAAAATTGGCTGGACTGTCACTTTAATGCTCAATACAATTTGTATCTATTACTCGTAAAGAAAGCATAATAATTGTTCATAATGAACATTGAACAATAAAACGAAATAATAGTATATATCTGCATGTGCACGTAATAAGATCAAGTGCTAATCTGCATCAACACTATTTGTTTTCTTTTGTTTTTCTCTCTTATCTCTTTCTGTGCGACCACCGTCCCGGTCTCTGGCACCTCCCAACCATTTTCCCACTTGTTGTTCAACATCTTTTCGGTTACAGTCCCTTGTGCAAGCACTTTTCTTGATGGCTTCTAACATTAATAATAAAACAAATAATTAAAATGTAAACAGCAAAAATTAATAATAAAATAAAAATATTACATTCATGTTCAACAACCAAATAATAAAAATAAATTATTATTTTTATTATTTGGTTGTTGAACATAAATGTAATATTTTCATTTTATTATATGAATATTAACTTTGGCAATTATTATTTATTTAAAGTGTAAAATAAGAATTCAAATTCTGACATTTAACTGATATTCTAATTCAATAACAAAGCTTAAGAATGTAACATCAGTTAGAAGCAAGTATAACTACATTGATGTATCAAAACCCCAACTCACTGTAAATGACGGTGAAAATTTCTGATGTGCTGAACGATCTTTTGCCTTTAGTTCCCTGCATGTTAAACAAGATAGCCAAGTTTTTTACCATGAGGAATTTCATAATCCTTTTTGTTGTTTCCCAAATATCACGCCCACCCAAATCACTCAAATAGCCAATCTATGCACAATATGAAATATATTGGGCAATATTTTTTATGTAAAAAAAAACAAACAAATTGTTAATTATAAACAAAATCTACATAACTAGCAATAACTGTAAAACATCCTTTCAATACATTGGATGGACAAATTTTAATATTAAATATATTCAGAATTGATTTAATGCAAAAAATTTCAAGCATTTTTTTTTAAATATTTAAAAAAAATTTCTTAACTTACTAATGCATTAGCAAAGTCATTATTTTTCAGCCGTTCATTGATATTTTTCATTGATTGCATTGGAAAGACTACATCATCGGGAAGCTCTGTCTTATCTGCACTCTTGTTGTAATGTTGCAGCAATATTTGCAGCATGTTGGTCTGAATGCGTTGAGTCTCCTGAATTTCCTTTTTTGCTTCATCTCCTCCATTGACGTTAAAATTCGTAATATTAAGGAGTCAGTAGTTGCCGATTTTGCTGCTATATTAGAAAAAAAAGCATAATAGTAATGAATTCGTAAATTTTGTCTTACATATAGATACACTGCTAAATGGAAAAACAAAACAAAAACTTAAATGCTAAAATTGAACAATGTTCTGACGCTTCTGGGTCAGTATATTCTTTTGGTGCCCCATCGGTGTAGTTTGGTTTGATAGTAGTGGTGATGTTTGGTCTGCATGAACTATTCTTCGCAATACATCACCAGAAGCTGTTCATAAACAATAATATTATATAATCAAAACTATACATCTTAACATTAAAGTTGTATGCCATAACAATTACTTTTTTAGGCATTAGTAAAAATAAAATGTAATTGAAACTGTAAAATAAACATACACTTAACATGTTCACTTTGCTGCGATAAAACTGATTCCTCTGATTCAGTTTGTTTATTTGCATTTTCTGAAACTGTGTCTCCTACTTCAGTTCTTTCATTTGCATTCTCTGAACGTGTATCCATTGCAATGCATCCTAAAGAATATACTATCTTTCACTAACAATATAACTAATTAACTAATGCATATAACGGCTGTTATCAAATTGTAAACAATAATTTCATAAATGGTAACACGCTTAAAGAGGTAGTCTAGAAAATTTTAAATTTCAGTGAAGTAAAACTATTTAAGTGTTACATTAATGTAATGTAATTTAACACAGAAATAATTATTCCATGCTTTATATAAGGTTACTTTCTATATATATATATATATATATGTTTGTGTGCCACAAAATTTGAAATCAATTTTTGAAAGCTTTTTATCAACCAATTTTGCTCAAATTTTGCACACTTAATCATTTTCAATGACAATACAAGGAAATGGAAAAATTTGACCAAAAAAAGTTAATTAAGTTAACAAAAATTTAATTTGCATTTCCCCATACATTTTATTTATTTGATATGAATTGCGTATTACGTCACAAAAATCATTGATTTGCAAATTATTTGCAGTTTCGAAGACATTAAAGCGCAGCGATTCAAAACCTATTGTTTTAAGTTATTAAGTAATAAGTCTTAAGTTATTAAGTTAAAAAACAAAAATTTAGTAAAAACAGTAGTTTTTAAATTTAAAAAAAAAAAAAACAGTAATTTTTCCTTCTACAAAAGATAACAAAAAAAAAATTTCTAGGCCCAATAGAATTCTGCTTGCATAAAGCATGGATTTGAAAAAAGAATTTTTTTTTGATTTACTAGTTTCTTTTAGTGTCATCACCAGACCAGATCGATAATAATCATTTCAAAGTTTGGTTATAAATATTATCTTTTGGATGACCTTGAATTAAAAAGTAGTCGTTAAAAAAGCCATTATCTTGTTTTCGTTAGCATATTTTTGCATATTCAATATGTGTGTGTGTATATATATATATATATATATATATATATATATATATATATATATATATATATATATATATATATATATATATATATATATATATATATATATATATAGCATAATTAAAATTATAAATGTCTGGATTAGCCATTCAAAATTACAAATTATGCCAAAGTAAAATGTTACATCAATATATTAATTAATATTCAGTAACTTCAACAATGCAGAATTTACGTACACTCTTGTTATGAGAAATTTAATTAACAAAACTGACCTTGTGAGGTTTGGTGTGGCTGCATGGATAATTCAGCAGCAGATATATGTCTTACTAAATTCAGTGGGGGGTGCTGGAGGTAAAAATTCAGTTTGCCGGTCAGATAATTTATGACATTTCTTCTGTTTTTTTGATGTCATTATTGAACTTGTATCACTATCACTGTTAGTATCATCTGCCGGTGCAATAATTTTTCTAAAAAGTACAAAGTGTTTGTGAAAAAATGAGTACAGAAACTTGATACAAAGCTAGTTTAGTGATCAAATCAATTCTGCTATAGTTTTACTAATTTGGTTAACAAACCTTTTGCCTTGTCAGTTATTTTATAATTGCTCTAATATATAATTTATACAACACTTGAAACATGCCGACTGTCTCGATACCATGCGAATTGCAATATATAATTACATTAACCTTTACCACTGACCTATGGTAGTAACACGTTTGTAGGTATTATACTATACAGTACATAAGAAATAAACTTTAAAAAAGTAAGTCAATTTAGTTTAGACTCTGAATTTATCATTGTTTGCTCTGTAAAATATTACTTCAATTAGTTAAATTGTAAATTTTATGTGAAATACATCGCAAGATTTCTTTTATATAATATGAATGCAGAAATGTACCTTTTACGTCTTTTACCATCTTCTTCTCGATCTGTCTGCAAATCAGACGAATATTCAGCTACTTTGCATTTTTCCACCGCTCTCTGATACGTAACTAAAATTATTGTAAAGTATACCATGCATGCGTTTTATTTCTATAAAATTTTATATTTATATTATTATATAATTAATTTAAATGCAATTTATAAAAAAGTACAAAAAATTTGTATCACTTCGAAAAATTATTCTGTATTACACATTTCATTAATAAACTATATATACAATATTACTACATTCAGTTTTGTAAACCTGCTTTTCCAAGTGTTCTAATTTTGTACTTATTCCAATTCTTATTGAGATCAGCACTGGTCTGCTTCGAAACCTTATGTTTTGCCTCAGTGTCGGGCCAGAAACACTCATCTTCTTCTGCAGAAGTAAACCATTCTACTGGAATGATGTCTACTGTTCCGTAAGTTATGAATTCAACAACTGCAAACATTTCCTACTAAAAAAGTTTAGTTCAATTCACACAGCTGTACCAATTATGTTGTTGCAAAGTTTATTAATTAATAAAAATTGTCTTAATATTAAAAACTATTATTTGCTATGCAACAATGGTACTTCAATATTGCCATCTTCAAATGGCAATAAAATATGTTTTTGGTTCAAATCCTTTATAGATATATAACTTAGTTTCTTTGATAATCTTCTCACTTTATAAATTCCTAAACTTGATGATGACAAAGGATATGTAAAAAAGGGGACAGCTTCCAAAAAGTTTTCATATACAATTACTGTATCATAATTTGATGACTTCAATATATTTCGCACAAGGACAATGTCTTCATGAATTTTAAAACAATTATTTCCAGGTGAAACCGTAATAAACAAACTAGCTCCTTTATATTGACCATACTGTTCGTAAGTATTTCGTGGAAGATTTTCAGGCAATGGACCTAAGTAGTGCTGATGTAAATGTTTACAAATTTCCTTGTTTTCTTTAATTTTACAACATCTTTTTTTTTTCAGCACATCGACAAAGTATTTGGCTAATAGGATTTTGTGGGCGTCTAACCAGTTTTTTCAATTGCCCTAAATAATTTTCAAAAGGAAATGCTGCCACATTATCCAAACTGCCATACTTCCTACAGTCATTTACTACATGAATAATTGAATGTACATTATATACAAGTTCATGCGACCCATATATAATTTCAAAAAAAACCTGCTAATAACTTTTGTTTTTCACAAAAGTTATTAGCAGGTTTTCAACATAATCACAAAACTTATTACACAACTTTGGATTAAGTAAAAATGTCATAGAAAGCGCTTAACAGTAAGAAATTACGATAAACATTATCAGAAACCAACTTAAATAAAATAGTAGGTCCAGTATATAATAAAAATTGGCGCAATTCTGTTGCCCTCCATTGTTGGTACTCATTCAGTGATCTTGGACGTCTCGCAAACTCTTTAGGAAAATATTTTTTAAGTGATATAAGCTTTTCAGATATTTTATTAACTGTGTTAGCAGACAATCTATTTTTTAAATCGCCCTTGATCCATAAAGATATGATCCGCCTAACTATTCCCAAGCATACAAGGTGCATGTAATCAAGAGGACATTGTGTAACAAGTCCTACTGGCAATTCAGTTAACGGTGAAAGTGCGATATGGTGATCTTCATCTTTTTGCACGATAAAGTCCGCATCAGTACGTAGTGTTGAATTTGTATCGGGAAATGTCATTCTATATTTCAAATGGACCCCTTCTTGTATACAGCGTTCACAGCCATTGTAACCGCAATGTCCTTTTATACATTTAATAAAAGCTCTAGCTGGGGCGTCACAAATTATTGCATTTATAAATATGTCATATCGTTTTTCACGGTATTCTAAACCTTCCGACAGAGACTTCATTTCTAAAATAAAATCATTTAAATATTCCTCTACTGATGTTGGCTTTGTCTTGCCTGTATAAAGTCCAATAATAAAAACTTGTTTTTTAGGTAATTCATTTACATATCCGAGTATTGGCCAAAGTTGCATATTTGAACTATGAAAAAGTGGAATACCGTCAACATTTATATTTAAAGATAGTGCAGAAATGTCTGATAATGTCGATTCATTTAATTGCGATAATGCACTCAATAAGGCAGTTTTTACTCCAACATAATAGTATGATCCACCAGCTCTGGCGATGATATTAGAAACCTTCTTAGGTGTTTCCATCAAAGTGCGTTCATCTTTAGGAACATTTAAACCTGCCAACCATAGAATATGCAATAGAGCTGTTACTGCAGTAGTAGAAATATTATGTGTAACTACCCACGTAGCTAGCTGATCACGAATATCACATTTACAAACATTCTCTTCATCATTGCTACTGCCTACGAACTTGTCAGAATATTCACTGAAATTGGATTCATTGTCGCTATAGTTTCCATCAGTAAGATTATACGTAATTGCTTCACTATTAAATAATTGGCTTTTACTTTCAACATCGTATTGCAATGATACATCTGAAAGATTATTATCTATCTTTTTGGAATTTTCATCAATTTCATTTTCATCCAATATGCAAGAACGTATTTCTACATCTCCACTGGTCATTATATTATTAACTGATTCATAACACAGACCTAAGTCATTGTTGATGTCGGGCTCTTTATTACGTTCATTCACACTCTTCAGTAACTCATCCACTGCCCTTCTCACTCGCCTCCTTTTTGTTCCTTGACAACATTCAAAATTTTTGGCCATATTCTATAAATATTTAACTTAGATAATAAAAAATTTATCGCAGTAAAATGTGAATTCACAAATAAAATATATTATTAAAAATTTTATGACAGCATAACCAACATATTATATGATCGATGGCATCTCGGAAAATTGTTGAAAGCTTAAATTGAAATTATTTAAAGATACCGGATAATTAACTTAATGCATTATATTACTAACCACTAACCAATAAATTAAAGCCTAATAATTACATCAGTACAAGTACTAGTAAGTTATTTTCTGTCCTTTTATCGTAAAATAATATATTATACAAGCAATGACGTTTAAAACAAATTGATCAGTTTCTTATAAAACATATGTATAGTAAATATACTATTTTCAAAACAAAACATTAGTACTTACTAAATGTTCGCTGTTTTTTTCAAAATAATTTGATAATTAATATTTCACTATAACTATAGCGTAGCAAATTGGTGCAATTAACAAATTCCCGATGCATAATATACTAATTCATAATCTAGCTGCCTTGGATGAACTGAACACTCGAAATTAAAACAAGTTTTAAATGCTATTTTATTATATTCCAATCAAAATAAATGACGGAATACGAAAATTATATAATAATAATAGTAAATAATGAGTTCCGTAATTTTAATAATTTGCCCATATGAGACCCATATAAAATCATATGACAAGCCCACATCAAGCCCATGCCCGGATGCCCACGCAATCCCGGGATACAACCCATCTGGGCATGCTGGCCGGGGAGCCTGTAAAAAAATAAATATATAATTCAAAAATTTAAGGGATGAATTTATTTTGTCTATCATCGAGAAGGAAGAGGTCACTTATTCAACTGATAAAAAGATTTGTCGATTCAGTTTAAACATAAATTCCCATCCTCCTAAAATTTTCAAAAGTTGCAAAACAAACCTAATTATGTCTATTAGTAAAGCTGTATAGAATTTTTACTTAAACGGTTGTTATCAAGTTAAAAAACTGGACCAGAACAAAAAATTGAAAACTGCTCTTCTTTTATTTGCTGCTTAAATTTTTGTATTATTTGTTTTTTATAACGTTTTAACTAAAAATATTTATTAATTAATAAAAAATAAACAAAAACAAAGTAACTGAAATAAATATTTATTAGAATGTCTCTCGGACATCTGCAAAAAACGTCTCTAAAACGTCTTGAAAAGACATGGTTCGGACGCCTGGAATATACCTCTTTCATTCTTTCACTTAAAGACGTCTATTTCTTTGAGACCAACTAAGGAAGTGTTATGGGCATAATATAAGAGGCCTTATGGACGTCCTTAGGACATCAGTGTTCCCGCTGGAAAGTCATAAAAAGGTTTAAATACCATCTTTGCGAAGGTGGGATTTATGAGCTTACAGAACAAACAAAGCTTTTTAAGTTCTAATACAACTCGTATCAGAACTTAAACAGCTTTTAAGTTCTGATACAACTATAAGCATTCATATTATTTGATTACTGTGGCTATAGTTTAAATACTGTGTTTACAAAGTAGCTACTATGAATAACTACGATAAGTATCGTTTAAATTCTGTATTTAACCGTATCAGTTTACTACAATTACCACGGTTTAAGTTACGCACAAATGATGACAGGGGTGTTCCCGGTAAACATAAGACGTCTTAAGACTGTCTTATTCAGGTTTTTAAATAGTCTTGTCTTTGAATGATGTTTTTAAGACGTTTTTAAGACGTTTTTTAAAAGACTGTATCGTCGTAAAAAATGCGCGTCTTCTCAAGACGTCTAAAGACGTCTTTATTTTTTAAATAATTTCAGCAAACAAAAGACAACTAAAAGACGTCTTAAAGACATTATTAAAAAACCTTTAATTTCGGCGTGCATAAATTTCGCGTCTTTTAAAGATGTGAAATTTTTCATACGAAGTTTTATCTCGACCAATATTATTTCTCTAAACCATTCTAACAATATTCTAGCAAAAAGTTTTATATAGGTATCATTATGGAAACTGAAAATCGAAATAAGCGTCGTCGCTTGAATAAAAGTTGAATTTTATTATGACATTTGAAGATGAAAGTATTGATGTTAGTACATCGAATTTGAATCCTAAATTTAATGCTTCTCAGGCTGAGCCTGAAAATTCTTGTAAAGCTCAAAATAATGTTTTTAAAGAATGCAGAGAAAAGAACAAGTCTTCGAGTTGTAATTATGAAAAATTTGAATGCTGTAATGCAGCACCACTATTGACAACAGAAACATTATCAGAAGATTTAACAATGTGGTCTTTGAAAAGCAAAATTTCTCACAACCAATTAAACGAGCATTTGAATATTGTTAAAAACATGGTCATTCATAGTTACCAAAAGACGCAAGAACCCTTTTAAAACCTTCTTACTCCTTTAGCTAAACTTAAAACATCTTCTGTTTCTGATTTTATATTGGATTATGTGCACATGGTTTGTCTTGGTGTAGTAAAACGCATACTTAATTTTTTAAAGTCTGGTCCAAAACATTGTAGACTTTCAAATGCCTAATTAAAAAAATTATCTGATAACCTATTAAGCTTACGTGGTGTTATGCTATCTGAATTTGCTCTACAACAACGTTCCCTTTTAGAATTAGATCAATGGAAAGCAGTAGAGTTCAGACAATTCATCTTATACACTGGTACCTTAGTTTTAAAGGGTGTTGTTAGCAAAGATATTTATAACCATTTTCTAACATTGCATGTTGCAATGGTGATTCTCTTAAATGAAGAGAGTGAATTTAGGAAACATTATCTTGCTTTTGCTTGGCAACTAATTAATTATTTTGTTATCAGTTCAAAACATTTATATACAAATTCATTCTGTGATTATAATGTTCACTGTTTACTTCACAGTTGTGATGACGTTGTTATATTTAACTGTTCACTAAATGACATATCTTGTTATCCGTTCGAAAATTATATGCAGACATTAAAGAAAACAGTTAAAAACTCAAAGAATCCGGTTGTTCAAATAGCCAAGAAATATAAAAGTATACAATCTTTGTTAAATACAAAATCTCGAAAACTAAAAGTTTCAGTGAAGCTGAATAATTCATGTTTTACATTAAAGAAAATCAAATTTGTTTTGTTGAAGAAAAATTACATCTTGATTTTATAAATGTAGAATTTTTAGACTTGATTTACAAAAAAATGTATATACACATCCTATTCAGTATAAAACCTTTCAAATTTTTTTCATACCAAGTATTAATGAAATTAGAGCAAAAGTGGTTGAGTTAAAAATAGAAAGTTTTTCCGAAAGGTTGTTGTACTACATTGGAAGGAAGGTCTTGCATGCTTTCCTTTATTGGATGAAATAGATCATTTGTTGAAAGGTTTTTAAATTCAAATATCTTTTAATGAAATATTTTTTATTTATTATGTTTTTCTAATTTGCATCGTGTATCTAAAGTAAAAATTCAAATAAGAAAAAAATGTACTAACAATAATAAAGTGACAAAAATTTAGTTTTAAATATAATAATAAATATAAAAATAATATAAATATTTTAAATATAATAATAAAGTACCAAAAATAATAAAGTACCAAAGATTTGTTGCAGGTTAAAATAATAACTTTTTATTATTTATATATATAACTTTTTTGTTTGTTTTAGTTTTACCTCATACATCAGAAACAAACAAAAAGCTTCAGAAAACAGAGATACAAGAAAAAACCATTCTTCGACCCGAGAAGTTACTTAAAAATAAATTTCCTATGGAAGTTGGAAGAAAGATCTTTACCATTTACTTAATTTTTTATTTGGAGTAAGTAAAATGTGGATAATGTTTGTACTCACATTTGGCTATTTTTTAGGTAAAGAAAAATAGTTGTTGATAATTTTAAAATTGTATTGATAAATGTATTGCACTCTACATATTTCATTTTTTATTTTCTTCACATAGTTTAGAATTCCAGCACATGATGTTCACGATGGTTTCAAAGGTTCTTGAAAACCAGAAGCTCATTTTAGCTATAAATAAACAACCCCATAGTAATTTTGCAATCAAATGAAATTAGACACTACTGCAGAGTATGAGGATTTTAGCAAAAGTTTAGAGGATGATTGTGTTCGACTTGATTTGGTAAATCTTTATCCATGTATAAAACTTAATCTATATATTTAATAGTGAAAATAGTTATTTTTGTATAATTATTAAGCTAAACTTTTATTTAGGTTAAACAGCTCAGTTTTTTATGCGCCGAAGATTTTAAACAACTGACAAGGATAATCATCAATAGGTTTTTCTAGTATATTTTGTTTAGCAATCATTTTTCGTATTTGTTTGTGGTTAATATATTTTTTATGTATAGTAATTATGGAAATCAATAATTATGAATTGTTTAATATTTTCCATAAGTTTTATAATTTATTCGATGTTTTTAAATAATTTACAAATAAATGTTGACACAGTTCAACTTAAAAGGTTCTGGTGAAAAGATTGGTTTACTATCAACTAAACTATATTACTTAATAGAAGGTAATCTAAAATAAGTTTAAATTATTCAACTTTTTAGTTAAAAATCTATGTTAAGTTAAATTTATTTCCAATATATTTGATAAATATATCCTACAGTACACTTTTTTTGATTTTTAGAAGTTGTAAAAAGAAGTTTTGAAAAAGTTTTAAATGTTGAAATTAAACAGCAAATTGGACGGTATTGTAAAAATGCTCCTTCACGTCAAAAAACAAAATTAAAAAAAATTATTTTTTGTTGTTATATATTGTATATATTATTAAATGTTGTATAAATTGTTAAATAGAGGGATATTTGGTAACAATCCGACCAACTGTATTATATGTACCTTTTTAAACTATTTGCGTTTTTTTTTTCAAATAATTTTCTTTTTCTTCTTTAATAATGTTTCTAAAAAACATAGTATGAACTTGAACTTGCCTAATGGGGTTTTTAATGTTTTCAATACCCATTATAATCGGTAGTAGCATTTTAAATATACCATTACTTAATTATATTCAGTTTTCTTAAAATAAAGTTGAATAAATCTTTAGGCCGTTTTCAGTGGCGAATTAAGACTTTTTGGGGCCGGTAGCTATTTAAAAGTAGGAGACCCCGTTCCACTAACAACGACAAAAATGAGTAAAACAAAGACTTTCTTGAAAACGCTATCACTGATATTTATTTATATACAAATTTTATATTTATTTTATTGAATTAAGTTGAGTGATTTTTTTCTGCTTTTCTTCCCCGCAAAATCTGCAATCACTTCGCTGAAATCCAAAGTTTCTAATAATTTTGACTCAATAGTTAATCTTGCTATATTACTTAAACGACTATGGACCATTGTTGATCGGTGCATGTTCTTAACTTTTTTAAGACTAGAGAATGATCTCTCAGCCTCGCAATTTGTTATGGGAATAGTTAGAAACAAGCGATATGCTATATAAACATTTGGAAATACATCAATAATATCGGTTTCAACAATCCAATTTAAAACATGCAGAGGAATGTATTTTCAATGTATTTTCAGTCTCAGATTTATGTTTTTTATGCGAAAAAAACCCGGAGGCTGCAACTTTAATAATGTTACAAATTGTTCTATTTCAAATATGAAACTATCTTCTAAATCTTTTGAGTACACTTCTACAATTTTTTTCGCGCTAACTTGCAATTCCATGGTACTAATAGTTAACAGCTTCGATAAAAATCCAAATAACTTATTTACGTGGTTGTAACCATCACTTCTTATAATGTGTTACAAGTTTGTCAATAATGATAAAAAATGTATTCACTCGAAACTTGTCGGATACGCTTAAAGAATCAACTTGGTTTTTTCCGTTGCTCAATTTTTTAAAAACCTTTCTTTTTTTCTTATCCGAATAGTCTTTTTCAATAAACGAGCTAAGTTTTTTTGATTCATTCTCAAATCTCGTAAGTTCGTTTCAAAGTTGTTTCGTAAGTTTTTTACAAAGTCAATTAGTGAAAGTAACATACTGCTTGCTGTATGCAAATCTAATTCAACTTTTTGAAGAAATTTGCTAACTGCATTAAACCTCTTAAGTATGTGATGCCAAAGTACAGGCATGAATGCAAACTCTAGCTTAGTGATCTTATTTCATAAACACAAAGCTTCATGACGAGTATCAGATTTTTCTTCTGTATCCTCAGCTATATGACATAGCGCTGCATGAATCCCATCAAAATTTTCTACTAAACTTTTTGAAGCATCTGACCTACATGACCATCGTGTATCTGATAGGCGCTTGTGTGTAGCATGATTTCCTTTCAATAAATCCCATCTATGTGTTGAAGCTACAAAAAGTGAATACAAACTCTGGAGAACACCAAAATAGTTGATAGAATTGATGCACTCACTGACACTGCACTGCCCTACTAAGTTTAAAGAATGTCCAGCGCAGGGGATATAAAAAGCTAATTCACTCCGCTCTTTTAAACGTGCTTGTAATCCAGAATATTTACCAGACATATGGCTTGCATTATCGTATGTCTGTCCCCGCCAATTGGTTATATAATATCATATCTTTCCAGTAGATCTAACATGTCAGTAATCAAAGATTTACCGTCGTGGCTTTTAATTTGTAGAAAACAAAAAAATCGTTCATACACGTGGCCATTTAGATAATAACGAAATATCACAGAAAGTTGATCCACGTGAGAAAAATCAGGAGTTGAATCTACGATAATTCCCCAGTATTTTGCTTTTATATTTCGGTAATAATGTGCGTTAAAACCTTTTGAGACATAGTATCAATTAGCTCTTCACAAATAGTTTTAGACAAATAATTTACATTACCTTTGCCTTTATTTGCAAAAGTGTCAATGTGTTGCTTTAAAACTGGATCAAATTTAGTCAACAGTTCTAACATGTTTAAGTAATTTCCGTTATTTGACGATCCTATAACTTCATTATAGCCTCGAAATGCTAAACCTCTTCCGGCTAAAAAAACGAATAACCGCTACTATTCTATTTAAGATTGCAGACCAATAATTAAATTCCCATTTAATCTGCCTTACCATATACTCATTGACATGAGTATTTTCTTTTAAGAATTCTATCCACTTAATCATACATTGAATATGTTCCTTGCTGTTTTCGTGGCCAAAAATAGTTTGTTTAGCTTTTTTCCAATTGCAAAAGCCACTTTTGACAAATACGTTGTCGTAATCAGTTAAAAACAACTTGCAAACATAACAAAATACACATTCAGTAAACTCAGAAAACATTAACCATTTTCGGTCACACTTTTCGCCATTATTCATCACTTTTTGAAAATATTTAACCGAATAATATCTGTACTGGTTTTTGAACATCTGCTTCGAAGATTCGAAATTAGAGTCTTTATTTTGAAAAAAGCATACCTCTTGTTTAAATACTTCATACGTTCAATTTTCTTTAATTGTAATGGCCATAAAACAGGGTCTTCGCGTAGAATGGTATCTAGGAAAGAAAAATCATGATAAATAAGCCTAATAAAAAAATAAGTGACAATTTGTAGAATAAAAATATTAATTGCCTAAAAAGTAAATTGTTTGTTTAGCAGATGTTAGAGGTGTCATTAAAGATAGTAAAAATTCGATGACCTGAGTCAAGCTCATTATTATGCATTGTAGATTCAACACTTTCAACTTCTTGAATTTCATTTGAAGGACCTTGGCAGGCTACCTCATTTTCCGTGTTATTGTTTTCACCTTTTCTTTAATTGTTTTTATTATTATCTACAGTTTGTAAAAATTGCATATTAGTTTGGTTTGATGAAAAAAAATGTGTCATTTTCGGAAGTTTGGCTACCATTTCCTCTCTCCCTTTCTTCAATCTTCTTTTAGAAGCTCCACTTTCATATTTTCTTAGCATTTTAATTATAACAGTATAACCTGAAAAGTGTTAAACTTTTCTTTTTTTCTCTTTCACGAATTTAGCGCTTCAGCTATTAGCGTTTTTGTTGACAGTTATTTTATATTTGTGCTTTTGTTTTCAGCCAATTTAGTAAATTTAACTTTGGCGTTATAAAATTTAAAATTTATACGTTTTAACTTTTCTTTTGAAAAAATAAAATTAAAAAATAGCAAAAAATAAGAAATAAAAATATCAACTAAAATCTTTTAAAGTAAAAATTAAAAAAGATTAATTAGGGAGTAGAATTTCATCTTAGTAATAATAATAATATTAACATTATTACTACTACAAATATTAATTAGTATTTAATTTAAATACTAATTAATATTTGTAGTCAAAAGCAAAATCGATAAAAACTTTAATCTCTCCATATATAAAAAAAATATATTTACAATGATTTAACCAAAGCAACACTAGGTTGATAAATACAAACTTTAAAAATAAATTGAAAAAGCTTATCTGTACCACCTAGGTAAGTTCGGAAAAAGTCACGCATTTCGTCACTAGCCTTCGCATTTCGTCACTAGAAGCATTTGATTCAATTTTTCTTTGAATTTGTCTTTTTTGAGTTTTAAGTTTGTTAGATAGATTTTTATTCCATACTTTTGGTATTCTAATAGATATTACAAACTCAGTTGCAGCAAAAAACATATGGACTGAATACAAGTGCTATTTGAGTATCTCGTTAATTATCTATCAATAATTATGAATAACTACTATTTATTCTGAATAACGAGTAAAAATGTTAGGTGTCTATTAACTTTGAAAATAAAGTTAAAAGATGATGAATGTTTAGTTGGTAGACATTGAGAATATTTAGCCTTAATAAAATGGTTTATTTATGAGTGTTTACTACATTAAATAATATTAAAATTATAATATTAAAATTATATTCATAATATATATAATACTATATATATTATATATAATATTATAATATATATAGTATTAAAATTAACAATAAAATTATAATCTTATAAAATTATAATATTAAAATACTACATTAAATAATATTTTAACTACATGTTTTTGTTTATTAAAGAGCTTTTTAATTTTTTTTGATTTGTGTTACACCAAGCTATGTTTGCGTAGTTCGGATAACAATGAATAAAGGAGAAATGTAGCAATTTTAAACGAGTTTGATTTAATAAAGGCCTCGCTTTATAAAAGAGGCCAATAGTTATTGAGATTTTGCCTTCAAAATTGTTTATATGATCTGTCTAAGTTACGTTTTCGTCAAGCAGTAAGTCTAGAATTTTTAATGACTGTTCTCTTTATACAGCATGACTGCCAAAACAAAGTATTGGAAGTTTTAAGGAGATTTTATCACGTGCATAAAAGAGATAAAAAAATTGATAATTTAGTTGCATCAAACCATTATGTAAGTTTTAAAAGTTGCATTTTAACTGAACTAAACATCATTTTTATATTATGACGAGCGTGAAACAAATTTGAATCATCAGCATACTAAATACGTCTGGTAATTTCAATTGTTTGCTTAAATCATTAAAATAAACAAAAAAAGAAGTGGTCCTAAAATTGACCCTTGGAAGACCAGACAGTTTTTATTCATTATATTAATTTCTCCGCAGCTGTAAGAAATGTATTGTTTCCTATTTGACAAACAGCTTTGAAACCATTTAGTATTCGATTTTTTAATCCCGTAACTTTTTAGCATATTTAAAACAATACCATGATCAACGGTGTCAAATGCTTTGCTAATATCAATAAACACACCTAACGTATATTTATTTTATCGAATGCCTAAAAAACATTTTAAGAAGATTGCTTGATTTGTAGATTGCTTTTTTTCAATTGCTTGATCAGTAGAGTGATTCTTTTTAAACCCAAATTAACTATTATAAAAATGTTTTTCTTTTCTTTAAAGGTAAATAGGCTGTGACACATAATGTGTTCTAATAGCTTTGAAAAGCTTAGTACTATTGATACTGACTGTAGTTGGAGACGCTTGTAAAATCTCCAGGTTTTATGACTAGTAAGTTTTTTAAAAAAGATTCCTTGTTACAGAGACATACTTAAAATATGCACGAGAGGAGATTTTAAATAAATAAAACAATTTTATTATTACAAAATATAATTATTACCAGAGGTGGAAAGTAAAGAATTACATTTACTCACATAGCTGTAATTAGTAGTTTTTTTGTAAAGGTTGTACTTTTTAAGTATTTTTTTAAATGTGTACTTTTCTTTTACATTTTCTAAATATATTTTATATATTTTCTAAAGTATTTTACTTCGCTACATTTTAAATCATATACGTCACTGAGTAAAAAAAATTTATCTCGTATTTGTATTACTTATTATTACGAAAAGTATGATTTAATTTTTTTTTTGATAATAAATAGCGCCTTTTTTATAACCTTGTTTTCTATTAGTTTTCACTTATGCTTTAAGCGAGGTTGGAGGACGTTGACAAATTACGTCAGGTGATAGTAAGGGTGAGGGAACGAGTAAGTGATTTTGTGACGAATTGTAACAAGGGGCAGTAGTATTCAATTTATGACGCAAATTTTTTAGTTTTAAGTCTAGAAAGACCTTTTTTTACATAATAGAGTGCCTGGATAAACATAAACCTTTAGATGATGTACACGCGACTACGGCTATTTTAATTTAAATTAAATTAAAAACAACTTTTTAAATTGACTTGAATAGATTAATGTATGACTCATCAGAGTTAATGGCTTTATAAAGTTAGAATATGATAAAATAGATTGTGACGTTCACGACGCTACACTAACTTATTACTAAAGTTATTGAAATTATTTTTTTATCCCAAATTTAAATTCTTCGGGGGTTATTTGTCTGTTAATTCACTGCTTATTTGTATGCATTGACGTACTTATGCAGTAACACTTTAAAAAATATAAAC
This sequence comes from Hydra vulgaris, assembly GCF_038396675.1. Taxonomy (NCBI): domain Eukaryota; kingdom Metazoa; phylum Cnidaria; class Hydrozoa; order Anthoathecata; family Hydridae; genus Hydra; species Hydra vulgaris. The sequence goes on along the minus strand of NC_088920.1, from coordinate 45,105,468 downwards.
AATAAACAAATATTACTGTTAATGAGCAACAAAAATAATTAAAACTCGTAAAACTACTTCAAAATAGAATATCAAATTCAAAAAAAAAAAAAAAAAAAAAGAGGAGAGTTAAATCATCCACTTCTCTTAACTAAAACATTTAATTATCCAACGTCAATACATAAATAAATAATATTTTTATCGAGCTAATTATTTGTACAAGTTATGACTTTTAAAGCTAATTAATAGCAATTAAAATTTACACATATTGAAGTGTATTAATTGGATAATGAAAGAAAGTATAAAAGTTTATAGTAAAATTTTAATGGTACTTAAAGTCAAAAATTGCGTAACAAAAATAATGGGCGACGCAAAGTGGAGTATTTGTATGACAAAACCGCTCAAAAATATTTTATGGATCAATTTTTTAGTTTGAAACACAGTATTTTATCAAAGCTAAACGTTTAATTAAAAAAAAAATTTAAAGAGTAATTTATTATTAAGAAATTTTATTCGCGTGTCAAATCTTCATTCTGAGATAATTATATTGACTGCCTCATTTGAAAAAGACAACGATTTTGTTTTGTGACGTTTCAATATAGAACTATTTATGTATGAGTCTGAACTCAATACAGTCTATTTAATACGTCTGTATTGCAGTTGATACGAGAAAAACTCTTGACTAAAATTTTGTCTGTACTGGGTAAAGTATTTGTTTCTGGGTTCAGCTGCCTCCTCAGATAACTGGCCCATTGGGAGGATTGCGTGAGTTATTACTTCTGCGCCATTCATCAAAACCTTATGCAAAGTTAAAGAGATGATATGCAATTTATGCATAGTTAAAGACAGATACCAACATGAAGATAAAATATACATTTTAGCAGCTTCAAAGTTTAATTACTTCAGGACCGTCTGATCTAAAAACTTCATAAACCTTTCAATTTTTAATAAAAGACTTTCACTGACCAAACTATAACTTTTTTAAATCAATATGTTTGAAGATTTAATTTGCTTAACAAATGTTTGAAGTTTGCAACTGTTTAGTCGACAATCACTAACAAAATATTCAGAAACACCTTTTGATGCCCATGTCAACTTGGTAAGGCCAAGCTGAATTTTTTATTGAGAAACCAGATTCTCTCCTTGAAAAGTGCTCGTTCTTCTGATTTTACCATAGCTACGATTTTATCGTAATCACATATTACAAGAACCACATTTTATTTTTACATTCTCAGATCTTCTCTATAAGAATATACATTAGCAGCATAGTGGGGAATTTCAAACAAAAGTTTTTCTCAGTAACTTTTTTCTTGAAACAACTTAAGTAAAGAAGTATTGATATCAAAATAAGTAATTTATAGAAAATGTTTTTAAGTTGATTCTTTAAAACATTATGCATTGAAAAGTTAAAAAAGAAAAAAAGTCTTTTTAAACTAATTATAACCTGTCAAAATGAATATCAAACATTCCTGTTTTTTGAGTGGTCTTGCACATCAGAGGGACATTAAGAATTTTAACAGTATCTTTCTCCAAAGTATTTGTCCACTCATTAAACAGTTTGCAAACATAATCATCAAGAGCTTGTGCCAATTGAAAATACTGCTGCTTAATTTTGTCTCCTTGTTAAAAAATAATTTTTTAACAAGGAGACAAAATTAGCGAGGAAAACTATTTAATATATAAATCTAACCAAGTCGAACCTTGGGAAGAAATGTTACTTTTTAGTGCAGAAAATGGTCTATCGATTCTTTTCTTTAAAGTGCAAGCCCATAAAGCTACCCCAGCATACTTGCGATATAGAATAGAAATATCTGTTCTTTGTAATTTAAAATCGTTTTTACGGCATTTAATTCTCCTTGATATAAATTTTAAATACCTACTGTTTTTTGTTAATACATCGTCAAGTAGCTACTCTTGAAGAAAGATGTACAAAACATGCTTATACTTCTGCACCATTTTGGATAGTGTTTACTGTTTCAAATGCTGAATTCAATATAGATTGAATCATGACATAAATATCTTTAATCGAAGATTTAAATGAGCTGTAATCATCATGCCAATATGTGGCCTAAATTTCAAGAAAACTATATAAAATATTGTAATTAGATTAAATACCAAAAAAGTAAGCAAATTTTATAATTAAACTAAGATGAGAAACTCAGAAATTAAAACTGAGCAAAATCAGATTGAAAAAATTAATAATAAACTTTTACCTTAACATAAAGTATTGTCTACCTGACATTTTTTAACACTTCGAGGTTTTGCATAAATCATGATTTAACTCCTAAAAATTTTCGAACTTTGTAAACCAAGAAAAATATATATTGGTTTTTTAGTTCCGTCTAAGCTATGAACAAAATGGTTCAGAGCCTCGCAAGTCTAAACTTTGATCCAAAAAATAGATTTTATTAAAGTTAGGTTTAGATAAAATTAAAATTGTAAAAAATTCTTTAATCATACAAAAAAACAATAGATTTATTATTTACTTTAATTATAGATTTAAGTTTTTGAATTTTTACTTTTGTTTGCTTTTTCCGAATATATTTATTATATTTAATAACATATAATCATAAAATATTAGATCACATAAACAGTGTGCAAAAAAATAAGCAGTCAATGGACAGCAGCAAACAAATATAAACAAAATTGCTATTTTAAGCTCCAAATGACTTAAAACTGTTTTGTTCTGTGAATAATTAACTAAAATATCTTTATTGCAAATTATCTTTATCTAAACTTAATTTACTTTAATATTATAATGGAAATATTCCATATTTGAAAAACTTTCCCCTTATTTTTCAAAAATTGATAACAACGAGTTCTTCAAATTTTGATTTATAGAACGTATTTAAAAAGCTGAATTAAAACTAAAATTGTGTCTCTTGTTTTTCAAAATTTTAAATGTTTTTTTTTTAAATATGCAATCATTTACTTAGAAAAATTGACAGTCAATGTGTTAGTGTATAAAATCTGCACCTGCCATATTTGACAGTGGCATACATCGCAAACTTATAATAAAAACAATAATAAAGAAAACAAAAAAAATAAAGAGAATAACAATTATAGAGTAACAAAAAAAATTTTAAATGTGCTGGTATATTTAATATTTACATAAAATATTATATAAAAAAGTATATTATACTTTTATTTGTATTTACCTCCAAAAATATTTTACTTGTAGTAGTACTTGCCTCCAAAAGGACTTTGCATCTTTGAATGAAAGCATCAACCTAAGCAAAAATGCTAGTTTAATGAAGAATCCATTTTTCCTTTTCACAAAACTGCAAATGCACTTTGCTAACCTAAAATAAGAATAAAAATAGTATAAAATAACGCTAATATTTACTGCTAAAACACGCATAAATAAAGTTGAAACACCTATAATATAAGTAAAAACACGCATAAATAAAATTAAAACACTCCTAAATAAAGTAAAAACACTCATAAATAAATTTGAAACACTAACGAATAAAGTAAAAACACGCATAAATAAAGTTGACTTTTAAATTATAAACTTATTAAATTATACTTGATCATAACATTCTTTTCATTTTAAACAACATTCTATACTGTCATTTATTCTTTTCATATTTTCTTTCACATTCTTACCATTAAATATGTTTTCCAAATAAATCTTTGAGCTGCACCGATTGATAATTTCATTGCTGACTTTATTTTAACAATTTTTAAGTACCTAAAATTTAAAGACTGAAAATTAAAAACCAATTAACCTGAATGATGATTAACAACAAAAATAGAATAAAGGTAAATGATTTTTTTAAATTTTAAATTCTTTTAATATTTTCAAAATTATTTCAACAAACCTTTCTCAGTAACCCAGTTATTCTCTCTCTACTTCTCTAATGTTGTGAATTAAACTATAAAATTCTAATCAAACTCAAGAGGTTAGGAAGCAATGCAAGAATATTTAATGGCTTAGCATCAGCAAGAGCATTGCATGGTTTTAAAATGGATAAAAACTTTGAATTGCTTTGAGCTTGATCAAACTTATCCTAATTGAAATGTCTGCAATATAGTTTTTTTATTTCAGTTAAAAAAAAAATCCAATTTAAGATTTTTTTTTATAATGTTTATATTATATATATTTTTCATAGATATTATAAATAAGTATTTTAAAAAATTATTCTTTTGAAAATAATTTTACAGTATTGACAAATAAAAACTAGAAATTAAATATTAAAAAACTAGAATATAAACCAAAATCAAAAGCAAGTAGAGTAATAAAAATCAAACATTATTGTGGAATATTATAAAAAAACTTTTTTATGTTTTGTTATCATATAAGCATTACTGTTGTTACTAAAATATAAACATATCCAGCATTAACAATACAATAAATTTCATACTAAAGATACTAAAATGGATATCTTTGATATTACAGCAAATCATATTACATATTTCAGATAGTTCAATCAGCTTTATTTTTTTTAAATTCTATTTCCGTATAGCTTTCTTCAACTAAATTGTCTTCCAAGACTATTTAATAAATACATATGTACATTAGATTATAATTTATAGATTTAATGCTACATAAGTTTGTTTTATAAATTCAAGTTTGAATTCTACTAAGTAACACTTTTTAAAACTATAAGCAAAACATGCAGGCCTTAAAGTAAAAGTTAAAACATTAAAGATATATTGGTGTTTTATTATTGAGTTTATTTTCTAAGTAAGCATGTAAGTTTGTTTAATGGTTCTACAATTTTCCTATTCCCCACAACACTTCTCTCCCTCACACACGCCTTATTATTAAATGAATGAACAAACAAAACAAAAAAATAAACTTCAAGTCCTTTGTAATATGTGGTAATTTACAACATATAATGCACACCAGTAATAACAATGGTGTTACATAATACAAACACTACCCGCATAAATCCTTGTTAAATATATAAACTGTAAATTCTTTTTATTATTCATTTCTTGTGTTATTTAGTTTATTCTTAAATATTTTTCTGTATTTTTCATCATACTTCAGCAAAACTGATATAAAAAAATACTAAATTTCAAGAGAATCATAAGACCAAATTATAAAGTCCTATTTAAAAATAGTACTTTATTAAAAGAACACTTAATTTAATACTAAATTTTTATATACTAAAATTACTAAATTACTAAGTACTAAATTTTTGATGAGTTTAATACTTTATTAAATTCATCAAAAAGTATTTCAATATATAAACAGTAGCTTTTATAGTTTACTTGTATGCGTTTAGACAACTTCTTGAAAGGAGCAACAAATGACGATTTTGACATTTGTAAAATGTCTTCTATTTAAATAACGTCCTTTCTGTTATCAAAATGACTGCTTTTCCCAGACAGATTAAAACAGCGACTACGCCAAAACTTAATTTTTTCAAGTGGAACATTTTGCTTAGTTGTTTCACGTATTTATGTCTATATATATATATATATATATATATATATATATATATATATATATATATATATATATATATATATATATATATATATATATATATATATATATACACATATACATATATATATATATATATATATATATACATATATATATATATATATATATATATATGTATATATATATATATATATATATATATATATATGTATATATATATATATATATATACATACATATATATATATTTATATATATATATAAATATATATATATATATATAAATATATATATATATATATATATATATATATATATATATATGTATATATATATATACATATATATATATATATATTTATATATATATATTTATATATATATATTTATATATATATATAAATATATGCATATATATATATATATACATATATATATATATATTTATATATATATATATATATATATATACATATATATATATATATATATATATATATATATATATATATATATATATATATATATATATATATATAAATATACCCAAGTAGCAATCAATATTGCGCCAATATTGTAAACTAAATCGCGCCAATATTGTAAGGTCAACATTTTGCCAATATTGGCAATACAATATTGCGCCAATATTGTTAAATCAATATTGGCCAATATTGGTGGTACAATATTGCACCAATATTGTTAAATCAATATTGGCACAATATTTTAAATAATATTGCGCCAATATTGGGGATTTAATTCTGACCAATATTGGCGTAATATAGTTTGCAATATTATGCCAATATTGGAAACTATTGTATTGTCTGTTACAAATTTTTATTTTATATGTATATTTTAATAAAATACAATATTGTATTTTATTAAAATACTCTACTATAGTACCAATTTGCGTTATTCTTTTGTGTTAAGCAATTAATTGTTTAACCCAAAGGAATAACGAAGACTATTAGATTGTACACTTGTGGGCGACAATATAGGAACTCTTCTGTTAAACAAGATTTTTTAAAATCTAATAATAAATTTATTAATGGTTATATCCAACTAATACAAATTAAAAAAAAAAGAAAACCAAAATATAACAAAATAAAACAATCAACGTTATTTAAAAACACTTTTCTTTATATATATATATATATATATATATATATATATATATATATATATATATATATATATATATATATATATATATATTAGGGATATGACTTTTTAATTTTTTTTCAAATAAAATGTTTCCTGTATCATAAATCGATGAACTTTTACCTAAAATCATGAAAAAAGGCCCAAATACCTTTCTGCAACAAAAAAAGGTCACCCCCAAATTAAAAATTTGATTTACCATTTTTATACATTCATTTTTGACCGATGTTTTAATCTTAAGCTTAATTCTCAGCTTAATTCTATTTATTTCATTATTTTGTTATGAATTTATAAATATAACGCCACACGTTACCATGGCAACGAAACGGCCGTGTGCCGGCAAATACTTGGAATTGTTATGTGATGACGTCATTGTGTTACCACGGTGATATAGACGACTGTAACAGACTGTAGAAGATTATAGAACTTAGTAGAACATTCTGGAAGCTCTAAATAATTATATAAGCGAGCTGCTGTCAGAGCTCAGTGTTGATAATGTGAATAGTTCTATGAAGTACTCTGCGTGTAACTGAGCTAATAAGGAACTACTGTAGCGAACTAAAGACGCTGTAAGTGTACGAAGTATAAGTAGTTGTAGCATTATCGTTAGGATACGGACTGGATTATCGAACTGTTATCAACATTGACTGGATTATCGAACTATAATTGGATTACTATACAGTTAAAGTATTTTATTAATTAAACGACTTTATTAAACGGATATTTACGCTCAGCTATCCGTAAAGTCGTAACAATATTATATGATGTCTCACAAGAAAAGTCATACTACAGTAACAAAGAACAAGAAGACTTGGACTAAAAATTTGGTGAGATTTCAAGAGTCACACAGAAGAAGAGGAAGCGTGGCTGTAGAAGAACATTCACTCGATGAAAAATCCAGAATACCACTTCAATTGCAGATCGTAGGAAGATACCAGTTTCTCGGAGCATATGTTAAAGGAAGAAAAGAACGAATAGACCAAATTTCTAAGGAAATTACAAAATTGTGGGACAATAAACTGAATTTTCCACGTGTGTCTGATCAAGTTATAAGAGCAAAGCTTATGAAGGTGCTGAAGGTCTATGATAAATGTGTCAAGCGTGGAAAATATGATGTTCTCAATGCATTATTTGACATCACGAAAGTGAATGGCCAGTGGTTATCCTCGGAAGATAAACGTCTATACCACCTACAAAAAGAAAGTAAAGGACAGGTGGGGTACTCAACAGGACAAGTGGCAAGTAAAGAAACCATTCACCCTTCCAAGAGAAGGAAAGTCCAGTCTGGAACAGCAATACCTTCCACATCACAAGTCCTGTCTACCACAGACAGTGGTACTGAATCTGAAAACTGCAAAAGTAAGAGTGAAGATGATGAAGACGACGACGGTGATAAAGACGATGATGAGGACACTCAGAAAAAAACTAGAAAGCACTACAAAAGTAAATTTGCTGTAAGTATGGTTACATCAAGTGGAGTTTCCACAAAGAAAGCTGCTAAAATATGCAATGTATTATCACAACAAGGTATTGATATTCCAACTCCAAGTCAATCAGCAATTTACAAGTCCATATTCAAAGAGGCAGGTAAATTAAAAAAAGAAATGATACAACAACTTAAAATGGAACAGTGGTCCTTACACTTTGAAGGCAAACGAATAGATGATAAGGAATATCAGGTAGTTGTACTTCAGAATGAAAGAACTGACGTGAAACTTGATGCACTGCGTTTAAAAGATGGCAAAGCTGAAACTGTTGCTGAAAAAATTGCCAAACTTATTGATGAATACAATTTGTGGAATTCAATTAAGATGATCATTACTGATACAACAAACGTCAATACTGGGAAGAGAAATGGAGTTGTTGTGAAGTTGCAACGTATGTTTAAATTAAAGGGTGTCACAATACCACAATTTATCGGTTGTCAGCATCACGTACTAGACAGGATTCTCCGTCTGGTGATGGACGAAGAACTTGGGGGTGATACCAAATCTCCAAACATTGAATACCCATTTGTGTCTGAACTGTTGAATAAGTATGATGAACTGAAGGATAAGTTTGTGAATGGAACTGTAGAAATTCTTGATAAATCAGGGTGGAGAGACGATATGAAGTTTTTGTACCATTTAACAAGAGTGTTTAGGTTCTATGAAGAACAAAGAAACTTCCCTCTGATTCACTTTCAGAACATTCCTAATATGAGCAATGCCAGATGGAACTCAAGAGCCATTCTCGCCATTCTGGCGTTCATTCTTATGCCTGAAGCGAGAAAGAATTTGGAGAAGGTTTGCAGGTTCATTTCATATGAGTGGGCAGAACATTGGTTTAGTAGTCAAAAGTACAATGACAATGACTTCAAGAATTTATCTGATGTATTGAAGCCTTACAAAAAGGCATTGCAGTCATTCAAAAATCACTGGAAGAAAGAGCCATCCGTCATCGACATACCACGAAGTAATCAGATAGCTGAACGTGCAATCAAGGTGATGCAAGACCTGTATGCTTCCTGCAGAAAGAAAGACAAACTGCAACTTCGATTCATTCTAAGTAATAAGCGCTAGACTCTTTATGAGACGTGAGCATCATGTGACCCATGTACTAAACACAGTAGGTCTATAGACACAGACAGTTATGTATATTGTTGTACTAGACGCTTTGATACTGTTAATTATGTAATACTTGTATAATTATATATCACATAATGTTTTTTGTTATATCACAGTACATGTTGCATAAATAAATAAAATAAAAACAGGAGTATGACTCTTACAACATCTTCAGCCTTTAATATTCATTTACTGTACAAAAGTGTACCTATTGAAAATTCGATTTTTTGGTTTTGGGGTGACCTTTTTTCAAAATATGTCAAAATGAAACATCTATTCGTTCTTTTTACATAAAAGTTCATTGAATTACGATACAGGCCTAGTAGGTTGCAAAAAAGTCATATCCCTAATATATATATATACATATATATATATATATATATATATATATATATATATATATATATATATATATATATATATATATATATATATATATATATATATATATATACATATATATATATATATATATATATATATATATATATATATATATATATATATATACACACTACTGCATTATAGTCTCACTATCAAATAGTGGACATTGAATTTCAATATCTTGTCAAAAATCATTTTCATCCCTCAATAGTGGACGTGGCTCAGTTGTGGTTTTATTCTTTCTTCCACCGTCTCTATCAATCGTTGTGGCCAGAAAGCTACCAATTCTTTCTTTAATGTTTTTGTCATTAGCATTTTCAAACTTTTTTTTATGACAGCTGTAAACAAATTTAAATTTAATATTGGTAAATAAAACATAAATAAAATGTAATTTTACATATTATTATATTTGTAAATTAAACAAATAAGAGGATAAATAATTATATAAATTACCTATAACCACCTTGCATGACGAAAGTGCCGAAAATGATTTCTTTTGTTTTCTGCGATACAATGAATATAGTAAACATACTTCTTTGGCCATTAGCTGTTTTAAGATATATTTTAAGCCGTAGTGAGTTGCTTATAATCGTCTCCTCCAACCGATGCAAGGAAGTTCATCTTAAATAATAATAAAAAAAGCAAATATTATTTAAGAAAAATTAAAAAATAAATATAATTGATTTTGAAAAAGATGAATGGTTACATAAATGTGTGTTTCATACAGGTTTCCAAATGTGACAATATGATTATATATAATGTGATATTTAATATATGATATAGAAGTAAAAAAGCATAAAAATTTGTTACTAATAGACCCATGAGGTTAACCTGTTTTGCAGATCAAGATGGCAAATTTTCATAAATGTTTTATAAAGTGATAATAACACTAGGAAAAAAACCATACAAAATTCCTTTCAGCTTTATGAGCTTCTCATACCCTTACCCACAGTTATACAATATTAACAGATTTCGTTCACCAGCATAGGTTGTCTTTGCCACACACAAAAGCGGACCCTAAAATTGCTAAAGTGGGGCTCCATATGACTCTAAGATTAGTAGACTCATTGCTCAACTAAATGAGCTAACTGTGCATAAAAGTTAAAAATCACAACACAATTTAGTAAGTATACTTTATATAAAGCATTTTATTCCATATCTAAATTAAAATAAATGTATCGTATATATAAATGTAAAGTATACTAATTTTAAAAGCACATGCAACTGTTTCTAAAAACTATTAACGGATGTGAGTTCTTTGATACATACCAAAGATTCATAGGTGTCTTTATTCCTTAATTTTTCATCCAGGTCTAGAAGATCTTTTTCCTCCCTAATCGGCAAATAATTTCATTGCATTAATGGGGATGGTCCTGCTATGCTATGATTGCAAACTGTTGGAGGCAACACTAAACCTTTTTCTAAATTGATTAGACGAGTGTTTATTTTTTTCAAATCATATTGAATGCCCACAAACAGATCTAAACTTTTCTTCTCAAACGCTGCAATAAAATATGTAAAGTGATATAAATAAAAATGACTGACTATGACTTAAATAAAAAGCAAATATATTAGATCTAAGAACACACAAAAAAAAATGCAAAAAAAAGATATAAACAGTACATTCAATTAAACATTCAAATAAATAACCCATCTATGTAATTCTTTACCAGCAAATCGAGTGCCTAAAGCAGTCACAACAGTAGCCAAGCTCTGGTCAGGAGAGGGAGATATTGGTTGACAATGGTTCGATAATAGATGGTTCATTGTATTGAACAGCATTACAAACTGCTAACTTTTTAGCTGGAGGCATGACGTATTCGTCGTCACTTTCAATGGCGGTTTTAGAACTTGATGTAAACTCTTATGTTTCCATCTGTTCTAAAGCAGTTTCATAACTGTCTAAAAATGTATAAAGTAATGATGAATATAGCTGTTCACATCATTATCATCTTGCAAAAATGTAACCTAAAAGACAAAGCAATACTAAACACTAAAACAAGCAAAAATGACATAGTAAATAACGACAATTACCAGAGTAAAAAAGAATTCTTATTTTCAGATGTTTCCAGTTACTTTCAGGAGTAAGTGTGGCTTCCCGAATCGCAGCTGAAAGGCGAGATAATTGTAAGTGATTTGGCCAACACACCAAACTTTCACTGATCAGCCATGATGAACAGATAACGTCCATGGCACACATACTTTTTTTTTTCATCAAGAAACTCAGCAACAGCAAATTTTTTAAACTTGGTTGCCATCCTTAACTTAACCGTACAATATATGTATATAAATAAAAAAAAATTCTAAAAATTCAAAAAGTAATATAATTAAATAAGCAATTTTTATGTTTAGTGGTTCCACACTTGTGTGATCAGCGTAATTAAGGAAAGAGCCGAAAAAAACAAAACTGTTTAGGTTGTATCTTTTTTGGGTACATTCTATTGGTTCATTTTTTTAAACCATGAAACTCATTGTTTTATTTTGTTTTTAAATGATTGGTGATTTTAATTTCTACGAGTTTCAAGTTTTAGCTAATTACAATGGGGCAAGAGTTTTAAGTGATTTTATTTTGTTTGATTCTTGGATTGAAAAAAGATTTACAAAAAATAATAAATTTTATATGAAAAGCCAATAATCTACTTTTGAAAAATATATAATATTAATAGTTTAAGAAACGCTATTTGTTAGGATTTCTCCTTAACTACGCTGAGATGCAACACTAAATTGAGCAAAGAAGATTCACAAGGATTAGTGTAGAAATTTTCTTTTAGTCCAAAAACTTGTGTAATTATCATAACATCGTCAGCATCAATAACGTTTTCAGAAGGACAACTTTTCCATTATCAAGTAAAGCACAGTTGTTGGAATTTGCAGAAAAATATGAGAAACCAGCATATTCAACCTTTAGATTTTGCTTTCCATAGTATCCTAAAAATTGGTCGTTGCTGTGTATCCTTTTCAAACTTGCTATCAGGTTCATATTGCGACCAACATATGTGTTGCTATCAACTTTTTCTGATAAACGTCGACACAACTGCTGCAGTGGCATGTGACCACTTCTTAACAATCGTTTCATAATGCCTAAAGCATTTTCAAAATGAAATGAACTGTACTCATCAAGTGAACCATACTGTCTTACGTCATTACAAATGTGACAAACGCTATGCATCGTGTAGCTTATAGAACTGTTGCCATATAATTCTGGCATTTGCATGACAAATATGTTTAACAACTTTTCTGCATAATCAACATGCGTCCAACACATAATTGGATTAGCTAAAATACTAATTGCAACATGCAATAACATAAAATGCTGGTACAGATTATTGGTAAGATGGCTTCGTAATACAAGAGGCCCAAGGTAGCACAAAAATAACCGAAACTCTGTGGCTTTCCATCGATCAATGTTCTTTAGTGATCTTGGCTTACGTGCTTATTTTTACAGCACGTTTTTCACGAATCCGATGCAGAAGTAATCTTCGTCTGGCACCAAGACAAACTAGATGGATATATGGAAATTGAGAGATGTGACCAATACTAAGCTCTAACAATGGGGACACTGCATCTGTTTTGTGATGCTGAACTTGTTGGAGTAAAGCATATTAGGCATCTGTTCTTTTCAATGCATTTATATCAGGAAATACAGTTCTATTATCTACCCTAGTTCCCTTTTGAATGGATTGCAATGTGAATGTGCCGGTGCATCACACACAAAGCCTTTAGCATGCATGGTAAAGTGATTTTCACCTATAAATAAACCTTGTTCCTTCAAAACATTGAATTCAGCTACAAAATTAGCTAGAAAAATAGCTGAACTTTTTGGTTTGCTGTTGCCACAAAACATGCTAACTACAAACGGTTTCTAAATATTGTCGCCAAGTGTAACACTGTAAAGTATTGGCCAAAACTGTTTTCCCGAGCTCTTATACAAAGGCAATCCATCAATGCTAAACAATAAATTGACTTTGCAGCTTTTAATGCTGATAAACACTAGTAAATTAGTTAACAAATGTTTCAAACAAAAATAAACAAAATCTGCTTTTTGCCCATACATGTCTTGCATGATAATAATGTCAGAACTGCTTTTTGTTTTCAATAAGGTTCTACTATCTTTGGGCAAATCTGGACGTTGTTTTGACAAGATCTTTAGTAAATCTGATAGAGCACTATGTGTTACGTTGTGTTTGACTGACCAGCAAACAAGCAGTTCTTTCAAAGTAATCTCATCCTCAGCCTCTTCATCGTTACTGGAACAAGAAGGATAATAACCTTGCTCATCATCAGTTACATTACAGTCATCATCGGCATTGTTAGTCAAATTTGAGGATTGGTTTTCATCAAAATGTGATATGTCACCAAACTCAACATTTAAGGACTTTAATGTATCTTCAACCAAACAATTGTTATAAGAGTTTTGAGATAACATATTATGAATAATAGATTCATCACTAAAGTTTTTTGCGTTTTCAAAGTCACAGTTAAGTAATTCATTCCTATTATCAGCATTACATGCTGAGTGAATTTCATTTAAATGTTGCTTAACTACTCTTTTAATATAATGTAATTTAGCAGATCGAGTTGAACTTATTGATTTTTTCATTACCTATAAAATTGCATGACACTATAGCATAAAAAAAAAAGTAAAATTAAAAATATATATATATATATAAATATATATATATATATATATATATATATTTATATATATATGTATATATATATATGTATAAATATATATATATATATATAAATATATATATATATATACATATATATATATATATATATATATATATATATATATATATATAAATATATATATATATATATATATATATATATATATATATATATATATATATATATATATATATATATATGTATATATATATATACATATATATATATATATATATATATATATATATATATATATATATATATATATATATATATATATATATATATATATATATATATATATATATATATTCAATATATTATACCAGAAAAACAAATATAGGCAGTATTACAAAATTGTTATTGGTTATACATAAATTGAAAATCTTAGAATAGTTAGAAAATTAAAAAAAATTTGATTAGAAATGAAGAGTAGATTAACCTAAATCCAAATATAATAATACCTTATTTAAAATTTATTAATTTAAGAACTTAGTAATCTCTAAATAATTTACTAAATTATATGTATTTATTACTTAATTGAATATCTTTAACACAGTAAATAAAATGCAAAAACTATATCATACAGATGTAACCAACTCGAAATATTTTCATATAAAAGTAAACTTACTATTTCAATTTTGCTACTTATATTATAGCAATATTTATCCACTTCTTCTCGTGATGCAATTCGCTTTAAACTGATTACAACCGCAAAAAAAAAGTCACACTCAATTTTTCGATAAAAAAAATCCGAAAAAAAATGTCTTAAACTGATATAATAAAAGAAATTTAGGACAATTTTTAAAGAAACGTACATTATATATAATGAAAAATACTACTTTACATTACATATAATGAAAAGAAGTTAGGATTTGGTAAGTATTTTTCATTAGTGCTTAACTGGCCATCCATTGTTTCTTATGACTTTTACAAGTCAAGGAGGCATACTATCTACAAGTCTTTTGAATAAGTCATTTGGTAAAGCATTCCAGCCAGTAAGAAGAATTTTGAACAGATCATCTATATTTGTTGCCCGACGATCTTGCAATTTTCTATCCAATATAGACCAAAAATTTTAAAATGGATTTAAATCAGAAGACTGTGCTGGCTAAGACATAACTGGTATCAATTTCGATTCTAATTATCTTTTATTTAACCGTGCTATATGTTTGGGATTGTTATTTTGTTAAAAGATGTAGTCATTATTAGGGAAAAGTTCTTCTATACTTGGTCCAAGTTGACAAAGTAATATTTTGAGATACAAATGATACATGGTACATGGTATCCTTCTGATACATGGTATCCTTCTGATACATGGTATCCTTCTGATACATGGTATCCTTCATCCGGTAAAGCTTTTTCTTTTTTATGTTTAATGTTTGTCTTGCATGTTTAGGGGTTGAATCTTTCCCCAATTAATTTCCAGGAATGAGATCAACCATTATAAAACAACACAAAAGGAGACTCAATGCTCCAAATAACTTTAGTCCTTTGCTCAAATGTTTAATCGTTGTGCTTAACTTTCAATATTGTACACAATGCACGACTTTAATGTTTTTTGTAACTTATTTCACAAACAAAGGGTTTTTTATTTGCTTTACAGCATAAAACTTACCTGACGCTTTTATTCGAGAAGATATTATCCATTTTGAGATATTAGTAAGGTTTAAATCTAGATTTATCATCGAACATGTAATTTTACAATCTTTTTTGACGGCATTAAAATTATAACGATCTTCTTTTTTTGATATTTTAAGCATTCTCCGAGATCCAACAGACCTTTCAGCTACAGCACTGTGCTAATATTTTTAACAAATTTCTTAGTAGCTGAGTTTTGTCGTTTAAAAAAATTTCCGATGCTTCTGGAAGACTCTCTTTTGTTAGCAGCTACAATAGTTCGTTAAAAATCTATATATGTTAGTTGTTCTCTAAAATATTAAATGTGTTTGTATAAAGCCGTCTTTTAAAAATTTTATCTTTAAAAAACAGCTTTTTTTAATGTAGGTAATTGTTTACATAACTTTATTGTCCAAAATTTTTTACTACCACATCCAACTTTTTTAGTTTTGCTTCCTTATATATTATACTAGCTGACCCATAAAAAACACGGGTCTTTAAAAGTCTATTCCACTCTGACCTTTTCTATACTTTTTCCTTATATATATATCCTAGCTTTCCGGACCCATAAAAAACGGGTCTTTACCAAACCTACCTTTTCTATACTTATCTATTTACGTAATAGTATCTTTTTTATGTATCTTTTTTACGTAAAATATTGTAAGGAAATAGTTTAAAAAATTGCTTTAAGAGTAAAATAACTTAACATGCGCACCCTTTCAGCATACCTAGAGCTTATAAGAGATTTATAAATAGGTTTTTTTTTCTCCTCAACGAATACCATTGATGGCTCAGTGGTTTAGTGCGCTGCAACCATTGTCGTTTTGGGTAATTAAAGACGTTCCCTAATAAATTTTGAATTTTTTCCGATCTTTCTGTGCTTATAGCAATACTTATAGCAAAAAAATGTTTATATAGCAAAAAACATTTTTAATTGTTAAAATAAAATTCAGAAATTTTTACATTTTTATAATGTTATTATACCGATTGTTCCATATAGTGTCTGCAGTATTGTTCCATATAGTGTCTGCAAACTCAATCGATTGTTCCATATAGTGTCTGCAAACTCAATATATGCTAAAGACGCGTACACCTTCAGACATTTGTATGCAACGCTATCTAGTTAGCAAAACTAAGATGTATATATATATAATTTTATACATATATATATACATATATATATATATATATATATATATATATATATATATATATATATATATATATATATATATATATATATATATATATATATATATATATATATATATATAAATATATACGTATATATATATATATATATATATACATATATATATATATATATATATATATATATATATATATATATATATATATATATAACTATATATATATATATATATATATATATATAAATATATATATATATATATATATATATTTATATATATATATATATATCCTTTTTTATTTTTTAAAAATAAATTTATAATTGAGTAATTTATGGTCGATCCCTTAACTGTTTATTGTCTATAGTGTATTATGGTCTAATATCTTCTTAGTTTTGCTATTTAGATAGCATTGCATACAAACATCTGTAAGTGTACGCGTCTTTAGCATATATAAAGAAAAAAGGATATAAATATATATATATATATATATATATATATATATATATATATATATATATATATATATATATATATATATATATATATATATACATATATATATGTATATATATATATATATATATATATATATATATATATATATATATATATATATATATATATGTATATATATATATGCATATGTATATATATATGTATATGTATATATATATATATATATATATATATATATATATATATATATATATATATATATATATATATATATATATATTTATATATATATATATATATCCTTTTTTCTTTTTTAAAAATAAATTTAGCATTGCGTAATTTATGGACGATCCCTTAACGTTTTATTGTCTATAGTGTATTATGGTCTAATATCTTCTTAGTTTTGCTATTTAGATAGCATTGCATACAAACATCTGTAAGTGTACGCGTCTTTAGCATATATAAAGAAAAAAGGATATAAATATATATATATATATATATATATATATATATATACATATATATATGTATATATATATATATATATATATATATATATATATATATATATATATATATATATATATATATATGTATATATATATATGCATATGTATATATATATGTATATGTATATATATATATATATATATATATATATATATATATATGTATATGTATATGTATATGTATATGTATATATATATATATATATATATATATATATATATATATATATATATATATATATATATATATATATATATATATGTATATGTATATATATATACACATATATATACAAACATCTGTAGGTGTACGCATCTTTAGCATATATAAAGAAAAAAGTAGATAAATATACATATATATAAAATATATATATATATATATATATATATATATATATATATATATATATATATATATATATATATATATATATAAATATATATACATATATATATATATATATATATATATATATATATATATATTGTTGTTTTGATTATGTAATAATAATCAATTTTTTCGATTTGAGAGTGATCAATATAAAGTGAAATAATCAGAAAATAGATCAATAAATAAATAAAAAAGTATGATGAAAAAAACAACTTTTTTACGGTACTTAAAGTTTCATGCCGTTTGCGGCACTCATCAGCCATATCTGATGAGTGCCGCAAACTTTAAGTACCGTAAAAAAATTGATTTTTTCATCTTACTTTTTTTTATTTATATGTAAATAAGTATTCCACTATAACATTTTAAAAACTTTATAACACAATAAATGTTTGTTTATCATTGCTGTATTGCTAAATGCTATCAGTTATTTTATTTTTATTGTAAAATAGTTTCGTTTCAAATGGTTACTTTGTCACGAAGAAAAATAAAATCTCAATGCACAACGTTACGTCTCAAAGATTTTTTTTTGACTTTATAAAGAGTACCCAATTGAAACGTAATGTAACGTAACTAAATCTAGACTTTTTATTTTAACGTTACGTTACATCTAGGCCTGCAAATCGAGCCGAACGAGCCATGCTTGCCAGGGCTTGGCTTGGCTCGTTTACATATTAGGAGTGTTCAGGCTCGGCTCGAGCTCGTTTTGAACATGAGGTTCTTTGTTCAAGCTCGGCTCGTTTAGGATTAGTATTGTTTGGGCTCGGCTCGTTTTACATCTTGCTCGAGCTTGACTGGTTTAAAACTCGAAATAATTATTGTAACCTGTTAGTTTAAAGCTCGTTCAGTAAATAAATTGTTGTTTTGCATACTCTTAAATCCATTAAAAATGTTCTAAAACATATCGAGCCTGTTGGCAAATGACAATAGTCAATAGCAGCCTCACATAATTAAATTGTTTATATAAATCAATTATTTAGTGTAATAAGAGTTATATGGGTCATATCTTATATGGTTACACTAACACTACATTTTTATTATATACTAATATATATAATATCACAATTTTATTTATTACATATATATTATTATAATATAAATAAATAAATATATATATATATGTATATATATATATATATATATATATATATATATATATATATATACATATATATATATATATATATATATATATATATATATATATATATATATATATATATATATATATATATATATATATATATATATATATATATATATATTTATATATATATATAATATATACATATGTATATATATATATATATATATATATATATATATATATATATATATATATATATATATATATATATATATATATATATATATATATATATATATATTCGAGCTTTAATCGAGCCTATATGAACGAGCCTATGATGTTCAAGCTCGGCTCGTTTAATAAATGAGCCTAATTTTTTGTTCAAGCCCGGCTCGTTTACCATTCGAGCCGAACATGAACGAGCTCTTAGCGAGCCGATCACCGAGCCGTTCACGAACACGAGCCAGAATTTACAGCCTTAGTTACATCTTAATTTGTTACACTTAAAAAAAAAGACCTAATGTAACGTAAACAATTTTTTATTTGTGACGTATTTTAACAACGTTTTAATTCATAAATGTTTTACATTACGTTACGTCTCGATTTGATATACTTTTAAAGATAATAAGTACCCTAGATAGCTCAAGTACCCTAAGTTATTTTAGCTTTTAAAGGTACTTATTTATGTTTTTCATTACGTTACTTTTAAATCTTTACAAGTTGTATTTCCTTTAGAAAGTATTTTTTTAAACTAACCCACAAGCCTGGGTTGATTTTTTTTTTTAATTTTATAACTACAAAAATTTTGTAAAGCGTGTTATTGCGTTTTCAAAAATCAAATACATAAATAATCAAATTTTAGATAATATTGTTAATAAAACAATTTTTTTAAATACTATAACTCATGGATTACGGTATTTAATAATGGGTTTGTCAATACAAATATTTTACTAATTTTTCACGAAAAAAAATAAAGTTCCAAATCGCAAAGTTAGTTCTCAATTATTTTATTTCAACTTATAAAAGTGCAATTTTTAAAAGTGTAAACTAATACTTAACTTAACGTTAAAAAAATTTATATTTAAGACAAATTTTAACTACGTCTCATATTTAATAATACCTGTATAATCATTTTTTAGCGGTTTATTGGAGTTTTGCTCATGGGTTATTTAGTCGTTCAAAACCACAAATAGCCAGACAGTAATTTTCCAATATATTATAAGTGGTTAGTCAACGGCTAGCCACCTTTGGCTGCTGCCACTAATGATTCACTAAGTAACCGATGAGCAAAACTCCAGTGTACCGCTCAAAATGCCTATATAGGTCCCCTAAAAGTCTGCTTTAGCTTGTTTGCTGGATAATAGCAGGCTATAAGATTGTTGATATGTGTACTGAAGCTTAAGGCAGCATGCTATTGCAGTAAGTTGTTTTTAATTGATTTGTTGTTACTGTCTTTTTATTAAAAAAAATAGACTCAAATGCGCAAAGAAAAACGTTAAAAAACATAGACTAGTAGGTTTAAATAAGTATCGCCTAAAAATGGTTGAAAATTAAATATTCTTAATCGGTTAGAAATGAAAATCTACAAAATTGGACAAAAAATAATCAGTCGAAAACATGGCCTACCACGACCGGGTTCGTTTGTTTTTGCTGCAAAATATTAGAAGGTCAGTTTTTTTTTTATTTTTGATTATTGAACTTTTATTAAAAAACGCTGAAATAATAAAAAAAATTTATTTTTTAAAGTAATATAAACATTCATAAACTCACAATAAAATTTTAAAATACTGGGAAATTAACAACAACAAATAGATTAATCATTATGCGTTCTTTTGGTTCTTTTTCCACCATTAATAATCATTTGCTTGTTAATAAAGTATATGTTTATAATTATAATATTAATAAATATTATAGCAATAATATCTAAAATGCTGAGGATACATAAAGATTGCTTCTCCTCCAAGGAGCTCCTAGCAGCATATCAAATATTATTAGCATTTAAAAATCAAGTATTATCAGCATTTAAAAATAAATTTTCTTAAGCTAAATCTAATTCAGCAAAGCAATCCGATATAAACAATGCAAGATATTTCCCAGGTAATTGAAGCCCTCTCTAGAGGTTAAATTTGTATACTCAATACAAATAGTGACCTTCTCATGATTTTATAGGGCTTCACAAAAACAAATTTTTTGAGACTTTTTCATAGTAAATTCCGCAATATAGGTTGGCACCTCCTTGTCATCGTCTATATCAGTCTCTTGAAAATCATTTTAATAGAAAACAGGGAATATAAACTGCTTAGAATGGAGAAGAGAATTTCGAATTTTTAAGAGATGAACATTATCATACATAAGGTAAGTTTGTTTTTCTTTGCACACTATAAAATGATCTTTTTCAGATTTACCAGTTCCGAAGCATTCAATTAACTGCCCATTTCCTGATCCATTCGTCAAATGATTGTCAGCAACTATTGAACATACATTTAATCCTGCTAACATTAAAACTGGCAAACTTTTTTTAATATCCAGGACAACTGTATCTCCATTTATTTCTGTTTTTAGATAAGACTTTATGACATAAGGGATAGATTTTTTAAAACTTGCAATCTTAAAAACAAAGATACTTTTAAAAAAATTGCAATTTTGTATTCAAACCAACGTATCTACCGCCACAATACTCACTACATTTCTGTAAATACATTTTATCCAACAATATATTGCAGTTTGAGTCTGCTTTTCCTTCCTCCAAAAGTTAACCTTATAGTTTTTTTTTTTTTTAATTTATTTCGTCATTTAACACATTTTACAATGTTATCTATAAGTTTAAACAAATATATATAATTACAAGCAGACTGGGGCTGGTTGAAGTCAAAATGACTTATCATCAAGCCCCTTCGTGAAATACAAAAAAATACAATAAAATTTTATATCCTCCAATATTATATAAAAGAGTCAAATTATTAAGTTTAAAAAAAAAAATTTGAAGGTTAAAAAGCAACTTAAAGCTAAAAAAAGAAGAAATTTAAGATAAAGTTAAAATAAAAAATAACAAATAAAAAATTACAAATCAGTACATATTCGTATACATTATTTTAATTCGCTACATATGCATATACATATTTAATACAATATTAAAATTAAATAAAGTACATAAAAAATTAAAAATACAAAATTGTTTCAATTTTTTTTAAAAAAATGAGAGAATTTACGTAATGTTTAAATTTAGTAATTGCTTGTTTATAGTTTTTTTAAATGTAGCTCTAGATTTTATTTTGTTCATATTTTCGTCAAGAACCGAAATCCACAAGCGTGGTCCCCGGCATATAGTCGAGAAGTCAGATTTTTTGAGTGATGTTAGTGGGATGTAGTAATTACTCATTGAGTGTCTTGTTCGAGTGAAAATTTTAAAAAAATATTTTGGAATCATTTCATTTGAAGTTTAAACATAAATAACAAGTTATGGTATATATTTAGTTTGTATACATTTAGAGCATTTATTTCCTTGAGTATCGGCTCGGCACTTTCGTATCTATTTGCGCCCAAAACTAATCAACTTGCTGTCTTTTTTTCTGTATAAATAATTTTTAGGAAAGATGAATGATTGTATCCCCAGGAATTATTAAAATAGTTAATATGACTATGTATAAATGAAAAATATAAATTTTTTAAACATAAATTATTTAAAATATGTTTTGTCTTGTACATAATCCCCAGAGTCTTTGAAACTTTGTTCTTGACTAGCTTTATTTGGCCTTTCCAATTTAAATGCTCACTGAAAATTATTCCTGCATTTTCATTGAAAAAACTTTTTTTATTTCAATATTATTAATTGTTAGTTCAGGTAATTTAAGTGGAAGGTTCTCGGATGTAGATGGCTTAGGAAACAAAATGTATTTCGTTTTTTCAATATTTAATGAGAGTTTATTTGCTTTAAATCACTCATTAAGATAGATTAGTTCTGTGTTTACAATTTAAAAAACATTTTTTAAATTTGAGACAGAGAGGAAAACAATTGTGTTATTAGCAAAAATAATATCATTAAGTATTTTTGAAGACAAATAATTATCATTAATATAAATTAAAACAGCAGGGGTCCAAGTATTAATCCTTCGGAAACTCCGAAATTTATTGATTCAAAGGGGGAACATGTTAAGTCATATGGTACTCCTTGTTTACCATTTTATAAATAACATTGCAGCCACTTTAAGTTGGAGTGAACTACTCCATAATTGCGTAGTTTATAAGTAAGAATCTTGTGGTTGACAGTATCAAATGCTTTTGATAGATCTAGAAAAATTCCGTGTGAGTAACTATTGCTATCAAAACCATTTAAAATTTAGTTTTGATCAATTACTGCATGTTCCGTGGAATGGTTGTTGCAAAAACCAAACTGTTTATGATAAAGAATGTTGTTTTTTTTCAAGATAATTGTACAGTCTGTTGTGCATAATACGCTCTAGTATTTTTGAAAAACAAGAAAATATGGAAATTGGTCTTTAGTTAGATTTTATTGAGTCATCACAGCCTTTGTATATCGGAATTATTTTTTTAATTTTAGTTGGTCAGGAAAAATGACGTTTTTTAGGGAAAGATTAAAAATTTTAAAAAAAGGTTTCTCTATAATATCTGAGACCGCTTAACTTCATCCAGACCGCACTTTTAATTGTTTTCAGCATACTAATTGCTAGTTGAAGTTCATCAATTAAAAGCTCCGACTCCTCCATGAAGGCATTGATTTTTTCAAAAAAGATGTAAACTATTTTTTCCCTCAGGAATTGCACCGGCAAGCTTTTTTCCTATTTTTATAAAAAAGTTATTAAATTCTTCAGCCATTTCTTTGTTAACAAAAGCATCTCCTCTATTTTCATCTCTTTGCAATCTTCTCGGAAGATTATCACTTTTTACAATTCCCACTCCTGTTATTTCTTTAATTACATTCCATGTTTTCCTTGCATTTCCAAATGCTTAATTTAGTAACGAAGAGTAGTAATTTTTTTTGGATTGCTTTTTTAACTTTTCAAAAAAAAATTTATATTTTTTGTATTTTATTTTATTTTTGTAGTTCTTTTTGTTTTTAAATTTTTGGTTAAGTTTTTGTTTCCTTTTTGACGACTTAATGAGTCCTCTCGTCATCCACTGACTCACCAAATTTTTAGAATTAACAATTTTTTTTATTTTTGAAAAGGCCTTTTCGTATTGTCTCGTAAACATGCGAATAAAAAAATCGTAGCCATCATTAACATCAATAATAATAACGTCAATAACGTAATAGTTTTTAAGGGTTTAATTCCTCCTGCAGCTAGTTTTTTTAAAACAGACAATAATAGAGATATTTTTTCTTGTAATTGAATCTATGTTTTTTTTTATGTATAGCGTTGCAATAACGAAAAACGAAGATATTCAGATGAATATGGTTTCCTGTCTTTATAATATTGGATACTATGAATTTCATCTAAAATAGCATTAGTTTTTAATTGCAACAAAAATTGGCATATATGATGCAAGGTTTTTTAATGTGCTAATTTTTTTAAATAAATATCAGTTTTGTTTAAACCACTTTGGAAGAGGAATTTGACATCTATTGTGATGCAACTTTACATGCAAATTAGAATCAACTTGTATTGATTCAATGCAGGGAGCATTATCAATAGATCCCACTTTAAAAGTACAATAGTGTAAAACATGGGAGTCACATTTTTGGAAAATAAAGCCAACAGGACTTAAAGATGAATGCAACATATTTAGGTCTTTGATAGAATATTTTTCCTTAAAAATATCTGATTCATCTTGAATGCTTGTGATCTAGTTGAAGATTTTCTTGATGGACCTGAAATAGACAAAAACAGAGAAGGTAGAATTTTTTTATTACATTATTTGAATAAATAGTTAGTATAGGATTAAGATCATGAATATTAGTCATTCTAACACCGTGCTTCAGAAATTTTAGATCAAAGTGTGCACTTCAAACACCTGAATGCTCTGTAGAAAACAAATTATTTCTAATATAAATATGACTTAATCCATTTTTTTCTTAGCTCAGTTCTTTTTACAGCATCAGTTAACGCAAAAAAACTTTTATCTTTGTTTACATGGTTCTGAAGTCATTTTTAGAGGATTCACATTTGTATTTGATGATTTACTTTGTATCCACTGCAACTGTATATCACTCCACACTTGTTTGGCATTGTATTAAGAATTCTTGGTAATAAAATATAAATATTAAAATAAAAACAATATCTTTAATGCATAAACGAGTTATAAATGTATCTATTTTGAATATTGTAGTTATATTGTTACTTAAGTAAAATCTTATTTAAAGCATCAAAAGTCATAATTTTCTCATAACTAAACTCATAACTAAATTCATAAGTAATCGAAAAATATTATATATAACAAGAGAATCAAAGCCTTCTGTTTAAAGATATCGTTTATTACAACAAATAAAACTGGCCTCCTAATTTTTTTCCGTAAAAACCAATAACCCCGGCCGAGTAATTATAGTAGGTCATGTCGAAAATGAAAACATGAATTGGTCGAAAATAAAAAAGTACTATATTTAGATGAATAGAATTTAAGTCTTAGTAAGACATCTGAAAATTAGTTATAGATTTGCATTCTTACTCACATGCAGACTTAACAATTTATATGCACTCGATTAATATTGACTTAAATCATATAGCAAATTCAGTTGTTTCTGTTAATTATGATAACTCTGATAGCTGTCGACGACAACGTTTGAAAAATTATTTGACGAACGTTTGAAAAATAATTTGCATAATAATCTGTATAAACTTTATTCCGTTGTTTTTTTTATAAAAAGATTTTTTATCAACTTTATAAACAATAGTAGGTTTTTTATATGAATGTTGATAGAATTTTGTAATAAAAGAAAAAGCAATAATTTTTTTACACTTTCTTCAAAAGTTGCTTTACTGAAAAATTGTAAATATATTTAGAAGGTTCAGTATGTTACCATAGAAATATCAAGATTCTCACAATAACGATTAGCAGAAACATCGTTTTTAACTATTCAAATCAAATTCATCGCACATTTCACGGTCATTTACGGAGAAGACATCTTTTTACACTTCCTCCCATTTTAAGATTAAAAAAAAACAAATTAAAAAAAAAACTGAAACACTTTCTATAAATATCTAACATTAGAAACACCTAAATATAATTTTTTTTTTTTAATAAGCCCAATCTAGTTAATAATACTACTAATAACCATCGATACAAAAATATAAAAATTTACAAAAAGGTTTTGAGTAATCTGATTAGAAAAATGTATTTACATTCAAATCAATAAACATATGTACAATTTATTGAATATATGTATTATATACAAGTAGCGTCCAAATAAATAAACAATTTATTGAAAACATTTACATTATGTTCAAATGGAATCCAAATCAATGCACACGTGTACAACTTTTTGAAAGTATGTTAAAATTCGAAAATGTATAAAAATATTTATTACATTAGTATATGTAACTAATATATAAAACTATAGTGACTGTATATAAAAACGTATACCAATATAAAAGATACATACAAAAAATTAGATATAAACATATACACACAAAAAAGATACATACAAAACATGAGGCAATTGTAGCGTTGACATAAACTGTCAATATTTTATCAACCGATTACCAAGAGGCTATATGTCCACATTACGTGTTTATTATCAATAAATATTCAACAATCAATGGAGTATGCTTCCAATAAATCTACTCTTAAGAATGAAACAACTTTTAAAAATATTCGAAAAAATAGTCGGACATTCTGGCAAAAAGCCTTTACAAAATAAATTTTAAAACTTGATTTACTTGGAAACACAAAAAAAGGCCTCTTGGTTCTTGGCTGGCAACTTGTTTTATGCTTTGTATGTTTAAAATTGTCAAAGCTATATAAAACTGTAGAACCTTAAAAAATATACTTATCTGTGCGCATATATTATATCGTACTTTATTAATACACAATAAATGATATATTAAAAGTAGTTTGAAACACGTGGTAAATAATACAACTTATAGAGATCCTAAATAATAAGCAGAGAAAAATGTCACTTTGTTTGAAATGAACCATTTAGGTGCATAAAGTGATAAACGATCACCAATTTTTGCATATATATAAAAATACTAATTGGTCCTGTATCAAAACAAGAACTCCATTATGTTGATGCTATGACTTCATCATTTTTACACAGATGAATGCTTTATAACTTCACTGGTTGCCTATAATCTAGCTGCATCTGTATATAATATATAAAAATTGCGTTATTTATTATTTAAATATTTATTAGAATGATCAATTTTTCAAAAAACACTTTTTATAGGTGTCGAAGATAATTTAAAAAAAATTATATTCAAACTAACCCTAACCCTAACCGTAAGCCTGACAGATGACGAAGAAGCTGGATCATCAAGGGAGTCGCAGGAGTACGTATTTGATTATCTAAGTTATGAACCTAGAAACTGCGGACTTAGTGATTACATTTACCATAATTTAACCAATGATTATGATAACCTAGAACAAAAAAACGATCAAGTAAAGACAGCAACAAAGAGAATCAAGATTAAAACGATGATGAAAGACATGGAAAAACTTCAAGGAACAACACCCAAAGACGTGTGGCATCAATCGGTATAGAAAAACACGAATGCAGACCTGTTCATTAGCGAATTAGGTAATTTGTTTTACATTTATATAAATAGGTAATAGTTAATGGAACTTTAATATTTAAATATGTGTTTAGGCTGCTGTAGATAATGTCACCATGGAATAAATTTATGAAGAACACGGACAAGTTATGAAGAGCACATGCAATTCGTCAACAATTAAATTAAAAGAGCCAATTAATACGAGAACAATAGAAAAAAAAAAGCTTCAACCTCAGAAGAAAATATCTAGGTTTTACTGTAATAAAATATAATAATAAAAAATAAACTAAATATTTTTATTTGTTAGTTTTGTGCATTTGATATTATCAGTGTTTTCATTTTGTTTATGTATTATATCTGTTATTTTTTTGAACCTATACAGCTTATTATTATTATTTTTAATTGTTTTTTTGTTGCAGTTAATATACTTTTGTGTTAAACATTTTTTTATCTTATTTGGAATAGGTAAATGTGAGAAAGCATACAAAATTAAAATTTTGAAACGTAAATACAAAATAATTCAAATATTTTTAGATGAAGAATAATTTAAGACAAGAAGATTTTTGTTAAATTGAAACATACATATTTCGTTTTTATCTGACTTTATTTATCAATATATCTTTTTTTATTTTATTTAGTTTTTAATGAAAAAAAAAATGGCTCTTTTGAAAGCTTTGTATAAAATGAACAAAAAAGTTTTTTTCTCCACTTTTTCCACAAATAAGCGATGTAGTGAACAGAGAACCTAATTTGGTAAGACAAAAATTACTTTATTTTGTTTTTGTCTTTTTTTTGCAAATCTTTTAAGCAAATAAAGTTAAAAAGTTTTGTTTATTTATAGTAACTTACGATTAATAGTGGCGAATTGAGCAGCGGCTGAAAAAAACTTTTCACGATATTTGACTTATTCTGCACCTATTGCATAAATGTTCAAATTGAACTACATAAATGTTCAAATTGAATTGCATGAGTGTTCAAATTTAATTGCGTGAATGTTCAAAATGAACTGCATGAATGTTCAAACTGAATTGCATGGAAGTTCAAATTGAATTGTGTGAGTGTTCAAATTAAATTGCATGAATGTTCAAATTGTTTTGTAAAAGACCAATGTCACCAACAACTTTTAGATTCTATTTGTGTCTACAAATTGTTATAAAATTCTTTCAAATTTACTGTGCCAAGACATTGCTTATTTTTCACATATTTGTTTACATCGTTCTATTTGAATTGTTACTTTTTAGAAAGTTAAAAAAAAAAAATGGACACATCATCCTTGTTGACAATGTTGATTGTCCACCTGACGAAATACCCTGAACGTTTGTTTTTGAATTTTTCTAAAAATAAATTAGAGCCGAAAAAAAATTTTTGAGCTCTTTTTAACAATGGAAAAATTTAAAGAATTTATTCGGATTTTTTAAAACAATTTTCTTTTATAAAAGTTCAAAATTACTAAAAGTTCATTATTATGCATTGATATTAGAGTGCTTGAAAAAGTCAAATGGCATTTAAATATTTGTGCGACGAGAGTTTTGGTCGCAAGAATAAATTGATTTGTACAATTCTCAATCGTGTGGCGATTGTAAAGTGACAAATGCAACTTTTTCTCAATTATTAGAAAAAAAAAGTGAGTATTTGATAAGCAAGAAACATCGTAATAAATCTTTCTATGCCGTTCAATTGTGCGACTCGATATTGACAGACATGACGAAACAGATGCTTGAAGAAAAGCTAAATATAATTCATTTGGACGCTTATTTGTATAAATTGATTTTGAAAAAACATATTGCTTGAATTAATAATGATTTATAAAACTTTTTTTAAAAAAAATTTATTATTTAAAAATAAAAAAAATCTCTTCGAATTGAATGAGCATCGAAAAATGTTTAACTATGTATTGTTTTTTTTCCAAATAATTTTAAAAACTATTAAAAACTTTAGATTATGTAACTAATTTTTCTGTTTTTTTTTTGTTTTCTTAAATGTTTTTATGTTATTTATGCAAGAAGTATATTGAAAAAAAAAAAAAAAGATTATTTTTATAAAATATAGAAAATATTTAATTATGTAATGGACATTGAAAGTTTCAAATGTGGAGTTCAACATGTTTGGGAAGATTTTTGCATTCGAGAAATCACAATTGTGAATCAATATTTGACTTGCATAAACTATCATTTTTAAGGATGTAAAATAATGCAACAGTTATCCAATTATTAAAAAAAAGAAGCAACCTTTGTTACCAATAATACTAATAATTTAGATTTTTACATAAATTCTCGTTGTGGATGTAAATATGTTGTTCCGCTACTTAAAACGCTCTGTAAAGAAAACAGTGTAATTTACCATAAAGAAAATATGGAAAAGAAATTCATTGAACAAATCAATTGTGTGTCGTTCGATATTGAACAGTATGGGTGCATACCGTCTGTTAAAAAAGATCCTGATGATAAACAGACTTTTTCTTGCAAACATCACGGAACGGATTTGACAAAGGATTGTCCGAGTTCAGAATGGATGTTTTTTAACAAAAAGTTTAAGGACAAAGGTAAAATTTAGAACACAGCTATTTTCGATCGGATCTGGACAGATATATTTCGTCATAATTAGGGTTAGGTTAGGTGCAAATTTGTTGAAATAGCTTTGCAAAAATGCTGAAAGAAATACTGTTCTGACTTGCTGTAAAAGCACAATCATTATTTAAAGCGCGTCTTGCAAATAATGAAATAATCACAGAAAAAACTAATGACACCTTCCTGCGACATACAATAAAAGTTGAAAAAGTAAATTAAATTAAATGAATCAAATGAAGTTTTTTTAATCCATGGACACAAAATTATTTCATAAATTCATAATAAACTTAAACAATAAATAGTGGTTTAGAGTTAATAAGATCGTTATGTTTTCTTGGAACACCTTAAAAACTTATTACAAAATGTTACACAAGTTAATAGTTAAGTTAAAAAATGTTACACACTCAAGTAATATATGAAAAAGTAGAAAATATATATATATATCGCCTACAAAAATGTAAAGATTTAAAAATGTAGTGAAGTATTTGAGAAATTCTCTGAATAATAATAAAAGACGAAAATTGTGCATGTGAAAATTAAAACAAAGCTGAGTAATGAATGTATTATAATATAGCATAAAAGTTCCTTGATAATGGTAAAAATATGAAAATCAGCAGATAAAAAATATATTAAAAAATAGTGTAATAAGATAAACTAAATATTAAAATAAGACCAGATAAATTTTAGCCAAATAAGTGGTTAAAAAATTATTTTGGGTGATGAAGCAATAATATTAGTCGAAACATAAAAACGATGTACGAAGCGGGAAAAATATTGTTTTGATGTAAATTCTTCTTAACGGTCCGAATTAACGATAACTTTGAGACCATATCTAAATCGAAGTTTCCGAAAAAGTTAAGTTTTCTTTACGTTCGAATTAAACGTAATTTTGAGACCATAACAAAACAACAACAAAAAGACGTCCATCAACAAAACATTTCGAAAGCCGCTAGTCAAAAAGAATTGCTCATATATATATATATATATATATATATATATATATATATATATATATATATAATATATATTTATATATATATATATATATACACACATACATATATATATATATATATATATATATATATATATATATATATATATATATATATATATATATACATATATACATATATACACATACATACATACTCACACACACACATATATATATACATATATACATATATATACACACACATGTATACATATATATATATATATAAACACATACACATACACATATACACATATACACATATACAACATACACATACATGATACATACATACATACATACATACATACATACATACATACATACATACATACATACATACATACATACATACATACATACATACATACATACATACATACATACATACATACATACATACATACATACATACATACATACATACATACATACATACATACATACATACATACATACATACATACATACATACATACATACACACACACATACACATATGCATATATATATAAACTACGAGTTATCTTCATGGTCCGAATTAAACGTTTTATTTACCGCAACAAAAACGATACAAAAAACTTCATCAACAAAGAACTTCATCAACAAAAGACATGACTAAATCGAGGTTAACAAAAAGTAAAACTTATATGAAATGTTTTAGTAAAAAATACAATAAAAGAAAATCAGAAAATTTTCGGTTAAATTGGTATTTAATTAAATAGAATAACATGAGAAATATACCAAATACAAAATTAATGTAAACAGCGGGAAAACATATTTTAAAATAAGGATTTCTCTACGGTCCGAATTAACATTTTTTTGATTTTTTATTTGAGACCATAACAAATGCACGATAAAAAGTTTAATTCTAAACAATCAAATATGGATAATGCTAGAAAAATTATGTAAGGTAAACCAATAATATTATAACACCTAAATAGTAACACCTAGGAACTGTGACTTAATAAAAAAAAAAAAAAAAAAAAAAAAAAAAAAAATATATATATATATATATAGAGAGAGATTTTTCATTTATGTTTTTTTATGTGCCGTTTGGATTAAAAATTTCTTGATCGATTTAATATTTTTGTAACTTGAAATAGGTGGAGTTGGCCATATATTTTTAAGATCGGTATCCTGTTCCACAATATTCCAGTGCTTTTTTATTATTTTATTGATGAGTTTTCCAACTTTTCCAAATGTTGTCACTATCGGTAAAATTTTTTCTTTTTCTCTTTCTTCTTTATATTTGTTGTAGACAAGTTCGTGTTGTGTATGTTGTAGTGCTTTTTTAAACCCTTTGTTAATAGATTGAATAGGGTAGCCTCGTATAACTAAAATTTGTGCTAGTTGTTTTAGCTCTTTAATTAGGTTGTAATTGTTCGAAATAATCTTATTATATCTTAACGCTTGGCTATATACTAAGTTGCTTTTTTGATGAGGGAGATGGAATGAATTATAATGTAATAGTGCCGTTGTATCTGTTGCCTTTTTGAATATTGTTGTTTCTAACTTTCCATCTAGCTTTTTGATAATTTTTAGATCCATAAAATTAATAGAATTGTTAGAATTATTGAAAGTAAATTTGATCGTGGAGTGGATGGCATTCATAAATTCGAAAACTTGTGTTAGTTTCTCAGGAGGCCCATGAAAAATAAAAAATATATCATCTATAAATCTTTTATAAAAAGAAATCCACATTGAAAATTGGTCAATTATTTTCTGATCAATTCTTCCCATAAATAAATTAGCATAGGGTGGGGCCATACGTGTTCCCATGGTAGTACCTGTTAATTGTAAAAAGTGATCAGTTGAAAATTGAAAGTTGCTGTGGGTTAGGATGGTTTCTAATATAATGTCAATAAAAGCAGTAGGTAGGCGTTTTATGGGTCCGTTATATGGCGGTGCTCTATTTAAATAAAATTTAACGGCGTCAATACCTTCGCGGTGAGGAATGTTTGTATATAAAGATATAACATCAGCCGTTACAAGAATATAATTGTTGGTTTCTAATACATGAGATTGAAGGAGTTCAAGGAGGTGTGTTGTGTTTTTAAAGTATGCTGGTAGTTGTTCAGCAACTGGCTGAATAAATTCTGTGATAAAGAACGACAAGTGGTCGATTGGTCCGTCACAACCAGAAACAATTGGTCTTAAGGGAATGCCTATTTTATGAATTTTGGGAAGACCATAAAACATGGGTGTACGAAGAGGTGTTTTTGGACGAAGGAACTCCGATGTTTTTTTATCAATCATATGATAAAGAAACATATAGTCAATAAGATTGTTAACATCTCTTGCGATACTTTTTGTTGGATCTTCTGAAAGTAGTTTTTATGTGTTTTTATCTGATAAAAGTAGACAGATCTTCTCTTCATAGTCCGTTTTGTCTAAAATACAAATACTCCCTCCCTTGTCGGCCTTTTTTATGGTAATTGTGGAATTAAGCATAAGGGAGTTTAGTGCGTGAATAAGTTCAGGAGTTAAATTTTTTTCGTCTTTCGGTAGTTGTGAGAAAACAAGTGCGGTTATATCACTTTCTACTAAGTTAAGATAACTTATAATAGTTTTGTTATTCGTCATAGGGGGAGACCAATTTGATTTTTTATGAAATGGATGCCTCGTTATTTCTTCGGTCCCAAAATAGAGTTGTTAGAGAAGGGTTAATTCATATTAGTAGTTTCATATTACATTATAGTTCTTTAGAACATAATGTAAGTTCAACACCTGCTCTCAATATTACTATTAATGATACTTAATAGTAATATGTTAATTTCAAAAAAGTCTTAATAGTAATATGTTAATCTCAAAAAAGTCTTAATAGTAATATGTTAATCTCAAGAAAGTCTTAATAGTAATATGTTAATCTCAAAAAAGTCTTAATAGTAATATGTTAATCTCAAAAAAGTCTTAATAATAATATGTTAATCTCAAAAAATTCTTAATAAAAAAGTCTGGTAAATATATTGCTTTTTGTTGTTGTTGTTGTTGTTGTTGTTGTTGTTGTTGTTGTTGTTGTTGTTGTGTTGTTGTTATGTTAATCTCAAAAAAGTTTAACAATTGCTTTACTAAGATTGCTCTATGTTTAGCTAGCAAAATCTTTAATTGGCCAATTTAAAACCTATTTAAATTTATCTTATTATAGTTTATTATTTGACAGTGAATTAACAGTAAAAGGCATTGTGGATACTTGTTCATTTTTTGAAATAATAAATCTCTGGGTTTCGATAGAATGTCAGCTTAATATAGTAGTTTAAAACAAAAAGAAAACATTATCAAATCTATGTTTAATATTCCTAAACTTTCAATAAATGAAGTCATGTTTTCTGATATATAAAAAGTAGCTAAAGTTTACCCAATTTCTAAAGGCAATAAAAGTTCAGATATCTTAAATTACACTATGTAACACAATTCTTGGCTTTCAAATGTTTTATTTCAGTTGCTTATGTCTGAAGTATGTAAAAAATGACTTTATTAGGCACAAACTTTGCTTATCTTAAATTCGTATTGAAGCATTGAGGTATCAAACTTATTAATTTCTTTTTTTAAACATAAACCTGTTATTTAAACTTTAGGTGAGGATTTCAAAACAAAAGAATAAATTTTTGAAGCCCTACAATCATAAAAACAAAAACAACTTCTATATAAAGATTATTTTATTAATCTTGACCAAATTGTTTACCACTTTGATATTGCTTTTAAAATACATCTTACCCACAAGAAGTAGATAATCACTTAATGCCAAAATTTTGTCAATGATTTTTCTAATATATTATAGTTTTTTAATTTGAAACTTTCACCACTGCGAAACCATTTAGGTAAAGAAATATGATTGCATTTAGATAAACTTGTTGTACCTTTGACCACTTTTTGCTTCAAGGCGTTTTTTGCGTGATCCATTGAGTAAATTTAAGCTAAAATTAAGCATTGAGTAAACTTTATAATATTCTCTCATATTTTGCCCAAAAATTATTCTTAGGACTTTTTTTTTCATTCAATCAAGAAGTATCTTTTTCCCGCGTTTAAAAAATAGGAAGTCTATTGGTCAAAGGTCGTCAAAGAAACAATGCGTATTGGTCAAAGGTACAACACGTACGTTGTACCTTTGACCGATGCGCATTGTTCCTTTGACGAAAATGTTATTCTTAAAAAATCATGTAATGTTTGAACCTCTTTAATATTTTAGCTTGTTTTCTATTATATAGCAACTTCTGGCCCGTCTTATATCAATAAAAAAACAAATTCTAATCTAATTATTTTGTAGTTAATTCTAATTGTCTAAAATAAATTAGAAAAATCAATCCTTATAATTTTGCGAAGGCTTGTGTATCAAAGTTTCAACACTCAGTCAATATTACTAATAGTTTTACTAATTTTTTAAATAAAATTAGATATTATTTAGATAGAGTCACCTATTTTCTTTAGTTACATGCTACTTACATGAAATAGTTAGGGTTAAAGTCCAAAACTTGAAATGCGAAATGTTTGAAATGTTTTCTAATATCATGGCCTACTTAAATTATTTAAACTTTAATTTAAGTAGGCCATGCTAATATATGCAGTTATTTTTATTATTTTAGATAAAAGAGCAAAAATTTATTTTTATAACTTGTATTAGGTCTATATTCATTTACATATGATCATAATGCTTTTTATAGGAAATATTTTAATGATAACAACAAAAAATGCAATAATAACAGAGTATAATATATTAATTATTACAAATAGTCAGATCAACATCAAACATAAGATACTGACGTCAAGATGAACTGTGACCAATACTTGGTGGTGGAAGTTTCACAATAATATCCTGAAGTTCCACATCACAAAGAATGTCATCTTCTTTTATAAACTTGTTACAAAAGTCTTCTAATTTCTTATGATACTTATTTTTTTAAACTATAGCAACGACTTCTATAACCTCTGCTACATAAAGTATAGAGTATTTCTTTCCGGCCAACTTGACAATTAAAATTTCATTATCAAGTGTATTTACTCCAAAATCAATTTCATCAGAACTTTCATTATTTAAACACCTGTCAGAACTAACTAAAAAAGATTTATTTAGGCATTTTTTTTCTTTTGCTTGAAGAGAACTTTTAAATTGTTGGTTATTAGATTTTGAATATAGATTAACTTTAATTTCAGGTGTATCAGTAAAAATACGGGATTTTCTCTTACACCTTTTTGAAGTATTTGTTTTTCTTATTTGGGCTTTAGGATGAGGTTGTATTATCTCAGGACAATTGATGATGTTGATGGTAGATGATGTTGATGGATGGAACAGTTTTAACATCATTACTTTCATTAGAAATGTAAACTTCAGTAATCACTATTGGCTTATCAGTAACATTTGCAGCTAAAAAGTCAGTATCAATAAAAATATTTTCATTCAATGGATAAAATCCAATACATTTAAAATTGTTTATAATATTATTTGGTACAAAAGCATGAGGATAAGCTTGACCAACAAGGTAAGATATATCATATATTGTAACTGGTTTACCAGCATTGCCTGGTGATATCATCCAGTTATTCAAATCATTGTTATGAAAAGGTTTAAATGGTCCAAAAACACAACAATCGAGAGGTTGCGTTTTATGGGTTGTGTGAGGATAAAATGTCATAAAAACTCTGCCCGACTATTTTGCTAACTCAATAACAGAAATGTTTACATAACTCTCATGAATATCCATTAATAAAAGAACAGGTTTTTTAATTGATGGTCGCACATTTCTAATAAAATGTTCAAAAAATCAGAGCTAGAATTTTTGGTGGTAAGTGGACTGTGGTAATTCTGTTTCATCACAATTCCAAATATTTGATGGGTCAAAATGATAACGTTCTAAAATATTTTTGTAATTTTTATATACAATTCTTACGGTTTTTCTATTGAATGCAGAAGATCTACCAAGACTTGTAGGTTGTGGTTTACGTAGAGATAGCTTTTTATTATACCTTTTGCGAAAATCTCGCAGCCATTGTTCCCCTGCACATTTTTTTTTTATTCATGAAGTATACAATTTTTTTATGATTTGCTAAAACATACTCATAGGTAAAGGATCTTATCTGCCTTAATGTATGTGCATAATGCGTATTTGTATTATCTGCCAAGTAGTTTACCAAAATTGATTCTTCTTCTGTTGAGAATATTTTTTTTGGTTTGGTAAGCGAATATAAATATTCGTAACTACCAGATTTTTTAAACTGCTTCAATTGATATATCAAAGTTTATTTTTTAATGTTGCAATGTCTTGCAGCTTAACTTAAACTCATTTTTTGTTGAAGCACTAAGTTCAATGCATTAAGCATATAAGTTTTGAAAATCTTTTTGCGAAAAACACCAGTTTTGCTTATTGGCATTTTAAAACTAAAATATATTAACAGAGTTAACTAACTACTTTTATACATTGAATTCCATATAGTTGTGCAGAAATTAGGTAATAAAATAAACTTGATAATAATATTGCTTTAGCTTTCCAACTAACTAAATTAACATAATTAATTATTATACGTGTAGCAGTGGTCCAAGAATAAAAAGTGAAATGCACTGAAATTCAATGGAATTATTTCATTACCATAATACTAAAAATAATTTTGCATTAAAAAGCAATAAAGCAAAGACGCCTATTAAAAAATATAATAAATTTTATAAATTTGCCCTCTTAAAGTCCGTAAACTACCGAGGAAACAGTTTTTGTCGTCAAAGGTACACAAGATGGGTTTCTTTAACAATTATCGTCTTAACCACCATTTACAGTCACACGTAATCCCCCAAACTTTTCCATAACAAAAAAATGATGTTGGGTAATGTTTATAATATCGTTTATAATGAATCAAACAACAATTTATCACAGTTTTAAAATCAGAATAAAATTAACACAAATATTAACTTTTTAAGAGCCAAAACTTATAATTACTTGTGGATCGATACCATCTATCCCAAGTATGATGTTTTACACTAAGATAGGTTGTAATGAACTATTATTTCAAATCGCATTTCAATATATAATAATAGTAAGCCGACAGAGTAGAGTGACCAAAAGTTTAACAAGTCAAAGGTACAACAGGTTCCCCTACTATAAAATGAAACATTAAGAATTTTATTAACATCTATTGACTTCAAAACAGTTTATTTACATCTATTGACTCCAAAAACAGTTATTGACTCCAAAACAGATGTTGCTTCCGAAACAGTTGGTATGTCTGAGTTAAACTAAAGGTTGCTTGCATGCAAGTTGATTGTGGTGTTGACTTTGGATCTGGTACCTATACGACATATTTTGATGCTAGGTATTGTTGGTATAGATTCAGAAGGCAGTGGCTGAGATGGTATAGCTAGTGGTACTAGTTATGGTGACACTGGCCACTGGCATAGATTCTGGTGGTCGAGATTGCAAAAGAACAGGTTGTGATGAAACGTTTTTAACGTATTAGCAGTTGTCATTTAGTTTAATTAATTTCCTTGAATTTTAGCGGAAACAAACCATTATTTTAAAATCCAAAAAATATTTGGGTGCGTGTAAAAACTTCACAAGAGCTAAAAGGTTTTGCTTGCAGTTTACTAATACATCTTTTTGACATCTGCATATAACTTTTGAAGAAATTTGGGTCAAATTCTTTTGACACGGCAATAAAAACTGACATCTAGTGGCTGCAGAATATGTAACAGATGAGCTGGTAAGTAAACTAACAGTATGTTTTTTTCAATACAAATAAATCAACCCAATAACTAATATGTGTCTATTGTCCTTCTATGACTAAAATATGTGTACTTATAATTAGATAACCATAATTTGATTTATTAAATTAAATAAATAATTGATTAAAATAATTTTTAACAAATTGACAAAATTATTAAAAATATTAAATGGCACAAGACAATAACCAGCAGCATTAATGCAATTCCCAACCGCATAAGTGTTTTTTTCATTATTGCCATCTACTTTTAATGGTCGTTTAGCACTGCGTCTGCAAACTATGTTCGGCTTTCCTTGATCAATAGAGAAGTTTATTTTGTCAAATTTCCTCAAATGACATAAAGTGTTCTTGTTAATTCCTGTTTCGTTGAACTCCTTTTGCAGTGTGTTGATATATTTTGATACTGTTTCTTGCATTCAAGAAACGGCTCTGAGAGATGAAACACTGCTAACAGCTCTAATACTTAACTTATGACTTCACCGATTTATGAAAGGCTTGTAAAAATCTTTTTCTGGTGTATCGTTGTAAAACAGAAAATATTGACAATGATGTTGGAAATAGTGAACTCAGTTAGTGACGTCATTGTAAATTTTACTAAAGCCTCACACTTGAATGTTTTGATTAGCTTATCTACCAGAGTTGATTCAAAATGTTATGGCAATCTTGTGTTTGAACTTTTGTCAACCGTCTCACTAATGCTGTTGGCACGCCGCACTATGCGTAGCGCTGATAGAAAAAAACGGAAATAGCCTTGTAACTAGCGAACTGTTTAACATTTTGAAGTAATTTTTTTAACAAAGCATCAATTATGAGATATTGTTTGTTTATATATATATATATATATATTTATGAAAAAATTCCGGTCTTTTTTAAAACCGGTTTTTTAAGCGGTTTATTTTCATTCCGATTTTTTTGGCGGTTTATCTGTACTTATTCAATTTTTGATTAAAAAGACTTAAAACTGATAGTTTTTGATATTTAAAACTCTTGGTCTGATATATCAGTTTATCTTTTTTAGGGGTTACAGGCATTTTTTGTCTCCTACTTATATTTTCATGTTAAATAAAAACGGAAATAACATGCACCAGCACCTTGACTAAAATGTATATTTCATGTTAAATAAAAAAGAAATAACATAAGTATTTTATTATAAATAAAAGTGAAATAGATAAAAAAAAGTTCCATTACCTTCAATTGCAGAATAAAGGTTTTGATGCTAAAATAGGTTTTTAACAATATATGGCTAAGAAAATAACCGTTTTTTAAAACTCGCTTATTAATTACAGCTGCATGGTTTAATGATATTTCCTTGATTTCTTTTCATAATACGAATAATAACTCTTTGACTTCCTAAAATTATTAAATAACAAACATTAAAATAATATAATTTAAGATATAAACATTTATTATAGAAATTACCAATTATCGAATTCTAATTCTAATAATTATACATTCAAGAACTAAACTGTATTCATTGTAATATATAGATATAATTGAGTTTTTTTTTTTTGAAAGCATAAAAAAAACATACTGTGTCGATTACTTGAAAAAGCCTCAGAAATATCAGATTGGCTACCACCAGCACCTAAAATGTATCCTTAACAGAATTAAACGATAACATTAAATATCTAAATTTAAAGATACACATAGCTTTCTCCAATATTTACCTTAAGAACAGTTATAAGCTGAATCTTCTTGCAGTATAGCTTTTATACCACTTGCATTTTGTTGTTCCTGCAATGTAGATACATGTCAGATGTCATAAATAAATAATTAGCTGTACCCCTAGTGTTTTCGGCAAAAAAAGTTAAACGTGCATGACCAACTCGTGCAGTTTTGTTGGCTTTATTCCTGGCTTCAATGGCACTCTCAGACAAAGAACCTAATGGATACCTAAAATATTTAATAAAAGAAACACCATGAACTATCATTCTATGCACAGACTGTAACATTGGAATGGCTCTTAAAAACATTTGATCGTTAGAAATGATATCAAACAGACGTTCAGATTTCTGCTTAAACTTTTTCATTTGGTTTTGTTATTGAACTGTTCATATCAATGAGCAGGCACCTAAATAGTTTGATCATATTTGTATTCAAATTTAAAATTCTTCCAGTCTCAGATGGATTATTAAAGAACTTTCGTTCAAAACTGCCAGTATTGGATGTACCACTTCCCTTGCTGACAAAAGATACCCTTATTTTTAATTGTGTTTTGAATAAGTGCTGGAATTTTTTTTTGTTTTCAATAAATTCTTGGCTGCTTTTTGCTGGATTTTTTCTTATTTGTTTCACTGCAGGAAGTTTGCAAGCAGTATTGAAGACCCACTCTTTGCTGCATATCCACAAATGAAGACTGCAAACTCCAAGTTTTAATATATTCTTGTCTACAAGTTTATCTTTATTCCAAATAGTTTCCAAATTAAACTCCTTAGGACTTGCTTGACATACATGACAACACTGAGATATCACAGCGTTTTTGATATCATAGCATTAAGTGTTTTACCATCATTCAT
This sequence comes from Hydra vulgaris, assembly GCF_038396675.1. Classification (NCBI taxonomy): domain Eukaryota; kingdom Metazoa; phylum Cnidaria; class Hydrozoa; order Anthoathecata; family Hydridae; genus Hydra; species Hydra vulgaris. The sequence continues at coordinate 45,063,593 of NC_088920.1, read as the reverse complement.
TGTGGTATAAATAGTTGACAAACTTGAATTTATAACACAAGTATTTTCATGTACTGTAAACTTAATATTCTCTAAAGATAAAAGTTCATTTTGTAAATGTTTAAACTTCTCTTGAATAAAGCTAACAGTCTTTTTGGCAAAACAAAACATAAGATGACGGGTTGCATCTGGACTATTTGGACTACAATTTTTCCATATTATCTTTTTTCCACTTCGAATCTCCAACAGTACAAACACTATGCTATACACAGTGGAATCACCCACAACTCTCTTCATAGTTGCTGCATTCTGAAACTCAGATTGGCCACACTTACCTTCACCTCCCCCTTTGCAAATAACGTATATGTTAACACGTTTCTCCTGTGCTAAATCTTTAATAGGATTATCTTCATCCTCCAAAAGATACTCAAACACTCTTGAAACTGAATGTTTGATCATATTGAAGAGACTAAATTTTAATTCAGCTTCTGAACATTCCACATGCTCTGGATATGTCAATTTTTTGTATTCTTTTAACTTGGTTAAACCTGGAGGAACAAGATGATGAGTTTGTGTAACAATTTTCTTAAATTCAGCCCATGTTTTGTCTGTTAGTCTCAAATTGCAAAAAGTATGCAATGATAAGTTTGGACCATATAAAGTAGACCTGTGTGCAGTAAAGGGATTATATACAAATCTTTATACAGCATGTGGAAGCTCTTCCAGTTCTTTTCCCTGAAGATTATTAGTTCTTTCACGTTTCATTCTACTCGTGAGTTCTGAAAAAGACTTTCTAGGTTTTGGCGCACAAGGAGCAGTATATATACCTGCTTCAGGTGTTCCCATCTTTACAGTAATTCTCCTAAAACATGTATAAAATGTCTGTACATTTATATATATATATATATATATATATATATATATATATATACAAACACACAATATATATTTTTATATAAATACATACACACATGCACACACACACACACACACACACACACACACACACACACACACACACACACACACACACACACTCACATATATATAAACATACACACATTATACGTACCTGTTAGATTTCAGTCCAAGAGCTTCAAGTATTATTTGGCCCTTCTTCCTTTTTCGTTCACTCTGCTTGATGAGCTGGTTACCCTGCTGAATTAGCTTTTCACCCTCTTTTAAAATAAGCTGCCCCTTCTCATATTTTCTTATCTGTTGCTCAGGGTCTTTTTCTATGCGATATTATATATATATATATATATATATATATATATATATATATATATATATATATATATATATATATATATATATATATATATATATATATATATATATATATATATATATATATATATATATATATATATATATATGTATATATATATATAACATTTTACTTTAAAAGTAGTAAAAACTTACGAGACATATAATGTATATTTTTTTTTACCCAGAAAATCTTTGTTTTTAATGAAAATCAACTGCTTTTTTTTCCACATTTGTTAAAGTTTTTTATCAACTCAAAAGCTAGTCTTCGAAAAATTGTGAAACTAACCATACAACAAGGATTATTTGGTGCAATAAACTTAGAGTGCAAAAATTTGGGACAGGCTTTAAAATTTTTCTTAAGAATATATGCCTTGGGGGAATTGCATGTGTTAAAAGTTGACGAAGAGTGAATGTAGCCATTTTGATAATTTATACAAACCCATGCAAGGTAAAACTGTATGTTATTGAACTACGTAGTTTTCATTTACTTTACAGAATTTATTTGGTTTTTAAAAAAAACTCACATTAGTAAAATGAATTTTAAAGCATAGGGTCACAAAGGTCTCCTGAATATTTTTGCATGGCAGTAAAGTCAATTTGCAGTAGCTTTATTTATTTAAAAAAAAAGAGGCGACCTCTGTGACCACATGCTCAAATCAATCAATGATTAAGAAATCAAAAAATCAGCAAAAAAATGCTATACAAAACCTTTTTTTTTCTATTTCTAGTTTTACATTTAATTAAATATATGATTATTTTAATTTATACCTTGAAAGGATTTTAACAAAAACGCGAGTATTTTAAAACCTTGAAAAAACCCTTCAAATATCAAAAGTTGAAAAAAACTAAGACTAATTTTTTTTTTATAAAAAATTAAAAACTGAATGCAAAAAAAAAAAGTTAAAAAGTAATTAAATATGAAAAATCACTTTAAAATACGTACAAAATCCTTTTTCCGCGTTGCTACTGGTATGCCAAATGGTGAAGCAGCTTTGTTGAGAGAAAGTTTGCTAATTTTTTATTTTTGTTACTCGATGAGTAACAAAAATAAAAAATTAGCAAACTTTCTTTAAATGACTTTGTTTGTGTTAACATTCAAATACATAAAAAAGTATTGTAGCATCATTATCAGTTTAGTTTATAAATTTGACATTTTAAGATAGTCTCTTAATTTAGTTAACTATGCAAAATGCACCGTTCCTATGGAATATGGGGATCGATAGCAACCGAATAAACAATCTAGAGGTACCATAAATTTTATGTTATGAAATATACTCAGCCTAATAATTACGAGGAACACTTTATGAATATTTTAAAAGTTATTACTTAAGGCCAGCTAATAATGATTTTGGCCCACTGTGCGACGTATACAAGCCTTAATGGTAGTAAGAGGGCACCATACTAAATATTAAATTTGAGCATGATAATCCTTTTTTTGCATGCGTTTGTGTGTGTGTGTGTGTGTGTGTGTGTGTGTGTGTGTGTGTGTGTGTTTGAGTGTGTGTAAGTGTGTGTGAGTGTATGTTAAATAACTTTTTTTAAACCGTGTTTTTTTTCATTAGGGTTCCAAATATAAAATAAAATCAAACTTTTAAATCAAGTTTAATAATATAGTAACTGTGTATAAATGTATTTACAAATATATATATATATGTGCATACATAATCATATAGGTGTAGCGAATTAATATTGACTTATATGATATTAATAAGAATTTCAGATACTTCTGAAAATTTAGCAGTCGACGACATCCGTTATTAAACATTTTAAATATTCATTAAACAATTAACTTTTTCCGCCGTTTTATAATAACAAATTTTTACAAATTTTAAATTTTTTAAAAAAGGTTGTTTTAATAACTTTGTTACAAAAAAATGTTTTACATGGAGGCGAATAGAATTTTGTAGGTAAGGAAAAAGCAGTATTACACTTTCTTCCAGTTGCCTGACTGATTAGTTATAAAAGAAATTTTTCGATGAGCCATTAGTTTTTTTAATTCTTTTTTTTAATATTTTTTTTAATGTTTATTAAGGCGGAGAAAGCCACTATAGTCGAGTAGGTTACTTTTTTTGTGGTTACAACCCTCTTTCAACTTTTAAACTCCGAAACACAAATTTTGTCAAACAATGGCGCTACGTGGAGAAACAAGTTGAGAGGTTCAGTATGTTACCATTTATAGATACAGAAATATCAAGATTATAACAATAATGATTGGCAGAAATAAACTGGTTTTCTAACTATTCAAATATCGGTTCGTAACTATTCAAATATATGTTTGCACGTTTCAGACAATAAACGAAGAGTTTTTTTTCTATTATTTGTCTTTAATAAATAAGTATTATAGAATAGCTTTATTACAAATACAATCGGAAGAACTTCCAGAAAATCATAAAATTTTATCATGAATCCTTTTAAATTTCGAACATGATAATAATAAAAAATCAAAATAAACCAATCAAATTAAATCATTATAGACTATAACTGTGGATATAAAAAATAAATATAGTATATATATAGTATATAATATAGTTTAAGATATACTATAGTGCATATAAAATATATCAAATAAAAGAACTAAAAACAAGAAAGAACTAAATTCAACAAGGCGAGCTACGTATTTCTGATGATGATTAAGATATTTAAGTTAAGTTTTGTGCGCGCTTCCCCATACAACATTTACATAATTTAATCGCAATGGATAAACTAATACTATAGTTGTTTTAATTGTAGTTTATTTAACATATGTCGAACTTATGTTAACATATGTCGAACTTATGTTAACATATGTCGAACTTATGTTAACATATGTCGAACGTTATATTTAATTCTACTTATAGCAACCTTCAAAGAGAATTTACCGATTTGTTATTTCCATGATAGGTTTTCATCTACATAAACTTCGAGATGTTTTATAAGGATTGTATTATCAACAAACTGCGTCTTGAAGGCACGTTTTTCTGTATATTGGATAAAAGAGATATTTTTACACTTACCACCACAGCACAGTAGGCCGGATATTAGACATACTTAGTCATTACTTGGAATCATCTGGTTGAATAAACTAAAATAAAAATGCGCACTTAAGAAAAAATTTAAATTTTATTGCTAGATTTGACACTCTATTATTAATTTATCATATGTCCAAACGTTTTAAAATGTGTTTCAATTGTTTGTTATCTCTATATTATAAAGATGATTAAAATTAAAAAAAAATTAATATATTATACCAAAATGTTTTTTCTTTCAATCACACACTGCATCAATTTTGAGATATTGTCACACACTGCATCGATTTAGAGGTTTAAAGTTGACATAAAAGGTGCTTAAAATGTTTCAAAAGATAACAATACTTTGGGTGTGCATGAGATAAATTCCATTGAAAACTAAATAAAAAGCGTTCCGCTTTGGGGTGTACACGCTTTTTTAAATAATCACTTTGCAGTAGAAAATTCAACTCAATGGCGGATCCAACCTTTTTGGTGTTTTAGATACTAACTTCCAAACATAGAGTAAACTTCAAACATTTATATGTTTATACTTGTGTCAAAATAAAGTAGTTGTGTAAAAATATTGGAGCGATTAGAGCCTGGGAACAAAAAAACCCTATAAATTTTTCCCAATGCTCTAGAGGTAAGAGCACCAAATTTATAAACCTATCTTTTTTTTACTAATCTTAACTGAAATTATATTATTTATATATTTCAAAATTTATGGAAATATCCTTTAGCGTTCAAAAATTGTGGCAATATTAATTTTGTAACCTCTTTAACTTGAGTAGAGTTGAAACTTTAAATGGTTGTCGTTTTTAAACGCAAGAAATAGTTGCACGAAATTTGAAATTCTTTATTGAAAATGATTTTAGTTAAGGATAGTAAAAAAAAAAATTGTTAACTCGTTACTCTAACGTTTAGGGCGAGGGAGCAAAATAATTTTGGTTTTTGTTCCCACGCTCTAGTCATTCCCATGATTTGTAAAACATCTTTAACTGACATAAACATAAACATATAACTGTTTGGTGCTTATCTTATGTCTGGAACTTAGCTTTCTGAAACATCAAAAAACACAGAATCCGCCTATGTCGCAACTATCTAAAAACTTGAAATATCTCTCGAATGAAACAACAAAAACACAAATATAGTATATATAGTAATATTTTTTACAAACATTTTTTACTCATGATTACAGCTTTATATTACAATAGTGCAATATTTTTTTACTTTATAATAAATTATTTACATCCTCATACTTGAGTAGGTTACGGCCGTTTTATTTGACAAGACGATGAAAACTAATCTTTTCGTCGTCTTTTTAATAATTTTGTGAAAAGCTTCACAGTTTTGCTCACTAAAAATTCCAAAGGCTTTGTTTTTTCTTTCTAGAAACACGATAAGGTTAACTTATTAGTGTGAAATTTCGAACTCAGACAGATCTTGTGTGTCGTGTATTCTATCAGATACTGATGCAAGTTGTCGTGTATTCTATCAGATACTGATGCAAGTTGTCGTGTATTCTATCAGATACTGATGCAAGTTGTCGTGTATTCTATCAGATACTGATGCAAGTTGTCGTGTATTCTATCAGATACTGATGCAAGTTGTCGTGTATTCTATCAGATACTGATGCAAGTTGCACATTTCTGAGACAAAGTTCTAAATAGCTCTGCTGATTTCAAAAAAAAGCTTCACTCCAAAATATCACTAAACATCACTATGTCACTAAAATGAACAAATTTAAAGAAATTATGATACATAATTACTTATAATATGAACATAATTACTTAAGATATATTAGAAATTATGTTCATAAATTATTATTATTATCTATATTTATATATATATATATATATATATATATATATATATATATATATATATATATATATATATATATATATATATATATATATATATATATATATATATATATATATATAAATATGTATTTATGAACATAATTTCTTATATATTATAAGTAATTTATAAGTGAAAAATAGTTAAATAATAACATACTCTTTTTGAACTTTCATAAAGTCTCAATACAAGGTAATATCAGGAGAGGAGCTATAGTTATGAGTTTATCCAAACAAGAAAGTACTTTTTGACAGTTAGGTCAGTCAAATCCTCCTCTATTGTAACAGTGCCTCGTTACACGTTTACTAATTCAGAGCTTTTTAGTTGAATCCTCAGTCAGTAGAACATCTATTATTTGTGTAACAAAGTATTCAATCAAGTGTAATTCGGGTGGCGAAACTATATCAACAACAAGAGTTTTTCCAGACTCCTCGACAAGCTAAAGTCAAACAACATTTTAATAGCTTTTAATGTCCTTATAAAGTTCACTATTCTCAATTATATTCAATAGACAAAAGCTTATTTCAGAGAACGAAATAAATAAGTAATAATAAATAATAATAAATTTCTGACACCAATTAGTCAAACCTTAAAAATTCCACAAGTTTCCATTTTAGTCTTCTTTTTCTCCTTCACAATAACATCAAGCATACTTTCCTTTGTGCATTTACGTCTTAGCATCAAGCATACTTTTCTTTGTGCATTACGTCTTATAAAAAAAAACTATAAATATTAAGTTAAATGTTGGTAAAATAACAAAAACCAACCTCTTTCTATAATTTATCATGTAATTACACACAATAGTTGGTGTTTAATTTAAAGAAATGCACAGTAAACGAATAATAAGCTTTAGGTTAGCTGCTACTAATTTAAGCTTATTTAGCTTAAGTAACTTGATGACCCCCATCAATACCAACTCTTATTAGGCAAATGTAGGGATTAAATTTTCTGTTTTCGCAAATCTCTTTTATTAATTTCCCCAGTCAGCAATAAATACAACATCGCTCTGAATTGTATCAACAAACTTGGAGCTTCCATTGTTGTGGATTTGTTGAAAAGTCCCTGAAACTACTTCATAAAAGTGATTTAACAGGAAAGATTTTTTCTTAATACTTTTTGAGGCATTAGGCTCGATAGAACCTAATGCCTCAAAAAAAGTAGAGAGTAATTTATAAATATATAAGTAATATGAATAAACGTAAATTAAAGTACATACACATTACTGTAATCTCCACGGCCCAAATCTTTACTTATCTCAGTCATTATACAGGCCATTGTTGCATTGGAAAAATCCATTTTTTTTTTTATAGTAAATAATTTATTTGAAGATATTCCTAAAATAGGTTTAGGCTTATTTTAGGAACACCTTCAGATAAGTTCTCCAGATAAAGATCTCCAGTGTAGAGAGTAAAATGAAGAGCTTTAGCATATAAAAAAGATATATTTCCAAGACAAATGTTCTATTCAGTTATGTTTGACTTTAATTTAAACATATTTTGTAAAATTATTAGTAAATATAAATAGATAGAGAAGTATAAATGCACATTTTCCTGTTACTCCATTAATTCTTTATTGTTTGATGTTTTATACATATCTTTTAGTACAGAGAAATTAACTTGATTGGAGGTTTTTGAGTCTCAAGAAAAAATGAGCTCATGTTGATTTTGCACTGTTGCAGAATTTGCAAGGGTGTCTTAAACCTTAACCTATTCTTTAGCAATAATCATTGCAAATAATTGCATTATTCCCATCTGAGGACTCAGGCTATTTACTAAAATTCTGAACAAATTTAGAAAGATTGATCTTTTGATTACTTTCCTACTCTTTTGCAATTCCGCATCTAAAACATACGCATACAAATAAATTGCTTGCTTATAAAGTCAATAAAAACTCCCTATTTTGAAATGAAAGGAAATACAAGTTTGCCCTTTCATGATCAAATCGGACAAACAGTTCCTTTTTAAGTCTTACCATTTTCTTTACCAGAAGACATTTATTAAATAATGACTGGTGATCTGAGTTTGATTGCAAAATATAATGCTGAAACTTTTATTGAAGCCCTTCTTTATTTCGAACAAATCAAACCCTTTTTTTTGCCGACGCTTAAAGTATCCCTTGTTACTACAGTATCTTTTGAAAGAGCATTAACAACCGCTCATAAAACATGGTATACTGGAGCCAAATATATATTACAAGGAAAAGATCTTAAAGAATCGGTATGTTGTATAACTTCACTTAGTGGTCAATGTATTTATTAAAAAAGTGACCGTTTAATTATACAAACTTGGAACAAGAGTCTTCCTCTGAAAAATATCATTTTAAAATTGTATCTAACTATAAGTAACAAAGCAATTCCTTTTACTTTACTTTTGCAAAGAAATCAATATAGTTGGACTAACAAGACGAATCCATTTACTTTAGAAATTAGGCACGCTATTGTCAATGCTATGTATCAAGATTTTAAAAGACAAAAAAATTGTATACTTTATTTAAGATGCATTTTAAATAAACCAGTAATTTTAAAAACAGCCTTTTCAATTTTCCGACACCAAGCAATTCGCTTATTTTCATCAAATGAGATCAAGCACAAAATTGCAGCATCTACATGAAGACAGCTTACGAATTAGGAATTGTTGATTATTTTAACTTGGCTGCCTATAACAACGCTACGCAAGTCACTGACATTATTGATTTTTTTTTAAATTACAGGCCAGAAATAATAGGTAAATTGAGAACATTTTGTATATAAACGATGTTTTTACATATCAATGATGTAGAACATTGAAACAGAATGAAATGGACCTTTTTTAATAAAAAAAAAGAAGTAACTCAATTTAATAATTAGAGTAATATTATCTATTTTAACCCAATTTTATAAATATAAATGATTTCTCATTTCCTTTAACTCATAAAAATGTCTTCCTTTTGTGCAAAAGGATAGTGATAAAAAATGATGAAAAATTAAAAAACATACACGATTTAGGTATAGATTTATCCTCTACATTGTTGATATCAAAGGTGTATAATTGCCCTTGAATAGAAGTGTTAAGGTTTTTTTATAAAATCAATATTGGTAGTGACTTGAGTAGGATTGGTGTAGTCTAATAAATTAAAAAAAGCAGCAATTCCAGGAACATTGGCTCTATTCATATACATTCCACAATTGTCTGCTTGATCACATTTAATAAAAATGTAAGCGTCTGTAGGTGTTCGAAAATTGGAAATGTTGTTATTAAAATTACTAATTTGAATAAGAGTGCATCTTAAAAATCTCTTTTTCTGAATTTTAAAATCTAGTGTGATGGCGTTTGTCATATTTTGATCTACTTGCATAGTAAATGGGTTGATTTGTTGAGTTACACTGTATTAATCTCTTTGTAAAAGTAAAGTATAAGGTATAGGGTTATTTCCAATGGGTTGATACATTTTTAAAATGATATTTTTTAATGGCAAACTGTCTGTCCAAGTTTGTACAATAGTACCGTCGTTCTTTTTTTGATAAATAAATTGTCCGTTAAGCGAAGTGAATAAAAAAAACAATTCTATTGAATTATTTCCTTGTAAAACGGCTTTGACACTATTTAACCATATTTTATAACTCGGTGTAGTAGCTCTTTCAAAAGTAGTTGTAGTGACAAGAGTTACTTTAATAGTAGGTGAAAAAATGGGTTTTATTTGTTTGCAGTATAGTAAAACTTCAATAAAGGTTTCTGCGTTATATTTAGTAATTAAAGAGGAATTGCTTGTCATCAACTTATAAATATCATCAGGTAAGTAAAAAGGTAAAACTTGAAACGTTTTACCTTGAATTTCAGGAGTACCTATGGGTACATTTTTACATGTATAACTGATATCATAATCTGATTAGGAATTACTGTTCCTTTGAAGTTTTAATAGACCTTTCATAAGTAATGTAATAATTTTAATTGATGATAATTTTCTTTGGAATGATGGTAAAGAAAAAAAGAAATAATAATAATTTGATGTTCCGTCTATAGGATCAGGAAGACATGAAGGCACACCTTTTGCTTTATTAGTAAGATATTTGTTAAATATAGTAAAATCTGGACCTGCGTAAGTATAATCACTAAAGGTCATATTATTTATATTTAAATTGAGTAAATTGTTTGTCATGTTTATACTTTCGGTAAAGACATCCACCATTTTTAATTCTCGTTCAGGCCATATCACTTGGTTGACGTTCAAAAAAGGTAAAGTTAAAGAAGCTTATGGTATATTTTTTAAAGTTTAACGATAATATTTTCTTCTGTTTGTTAAAGGAAAATAAAGTTGATAAAAACTTAACATTAATTCTGTAGGTTCAGCGGTCAAATCGCACAATCTAATGGTGACAAATTTTGTTAAGAGATTTCCAGGACCACTTGTAAAAGCTTCTTAATGGTATCTGAAAACTGTGGTAACACAATTTTTTCATTGGTATAAACTCCGAGAAGAAAGTGTTTTTAACGTCAACATGATCGTTCCAAATTTTCCATAAAGCATTGATATGAATATTAACATTGTAGAGTATGTTTAAATCGTTAAGATTAGTTTCTACGTTATAAATGTTACCTTCTAGTGGTATTGTTTTGGTGTTGCTCATTATTTTTAATAAAAAAAAAGCAATTTGCCATGGTACTAAGTGTTTCATTTTTGTTTTATTACTCTCTGAAATAGGTAAAAAGTTATTAACGTAAACATCTAAATCAACACTAAGAATATTATCATCTGCAGTGAGCGCTGTTCCAGTTAAAGCTGGATTTTTATAATTAGGTGTAAGCATGATATGAACAAAAGGTCGAGCAAAGAATTCTTCTATACCGTTTAGTATCACTTGTCTTTCGGGTGAAATAGCTGCTATTTGTGTCGCGCTTAAAAGTGGATGTTTTTCATAAATTAAATAGTTTTTGCTAGTGTGAGTATTTAATAAAACATTGAATATGTTGTTGTATGTAGATTTAGTAGTAATATAGTCGTTTTGTAATAATTTTGTAAAATCTTCTATAACGTATACACTTGCAGTTGTTTTATTTGAAAAAAAAAAAAAATAAGATAAGCCTCTTTCGTTTAAATTTTTATTTAGAGGATTCAAAGTAGAACGAATAGTTTGTAAAAAAGAGGATTAGTTGATTATTCGTTTCCTTTTTTGTAATACCATAACAAATTATAATCGGTTCTACCATTAATTATCGTATTGACGTTAAATAAATTTTCTTGAACATTGTTGTTAATGTCTATACTAAATTTTATCAAGGTAAAGGAAACTTAATAAATTGGTATTGTATCGAAGTTCAGTAAAAGGATCAAATAAATATTTTGGATTAAAGTATTTCGAAATTTTGTCATCTTTATTATCAGAACTTGAAAAAAAGTCTGAAAAGGTAAAAACTCTATTTAATTTTGATTTATAAAGTTCCAAGTTTCTAATGAAAAAATCGTCTTGATAGGCACTAAGTGAATTAGTTTCAAAGAGTTTACCGCTTGTTGAATATAAGCTTTACATATTACTCAGTTGAAAATCGTCCATGTTTTCCATATCTAATATGTCGTAACAAGGAAACGTGTCACCTGGTAAGGGTATATGATTTGCATACAAAATAACAATTTTGGTGACTAGATAAAATTGATCTATTTTTCTGGTAGGATTAGTAATTATGTCATTTTGAATATCTGTCAACATTTTTTTATAGCAGGTTTGGATTACATTCTTAAACCGTAATTGTATTCTGGCAACGATATGTTTTCGTCTACTCGAGTTAAATTAGTAGGAACATCCATGCTCATTAAATTCATAATGGTATTATTTTTAAATGTAGGTTTGTTTATATCGTTAGGGGACAAGGGTAAACTAAAATCGTTCAACCCATTATAATGCACGCTAGCTTCATTTTTATTTTTAATTTCGCTAAAATAACAGGTACTACAATTATATTTATTTACATCTAATACATCATCAAATGATAAATTGTTAATTTTTTCTTCTTTCCTTTTTATCTTGCAGCTTTTTTTCAATGGTTTTAAAAAAGCATCAACATATTCGTTAAAGTTTTTATAGTAAATGTCTTTATCTTCTTCGTTAAAAGGTAATAAATCTTCTCGTTTTACTTTGTATGTCGTATTTAAATCGCCTACTACTCCAACTTTATAAATATAAACGGGTAAATAACCTTCTACTGAAGGGTTGGAGCGTTTAGAGACTTTCATAATAATTACTTCTTTTGTAGTGTCCCAATATGGATGATTACGAGTTGTCTATTTGCTAAAGGTGTCTTTGGCATCTATTTTATATTTTTTCAAAAAACATTCAGTTCAAATAGATAAAGGTTTAAATATTTTTAGTTTTTCATTTCTGTATTCTTTTTCTACACGGTGTAACATGTTGGAAGAAAAATTGTTCCCTCGACTTTTGGCGTTGCGGTATTGATCGATTAAACGATGCGCTTTACCTTTAACGTCATCGACGACCAAATCTTCAGGACTGATTCCGCTGGTTACTTTTTCTTTTTCGTTTAATTTTTGTTCGATATCTTCGATATGAAACTCCAATTGTTTTTTTGCCGTTCGCCTTGCTTTCTTAACTTTTGATAAAGTAATTTTAAACGTCTGATCGCCGATTCAGCCAAACAAGCTTTTCCATAATTTTTAGAACTAAAATGATAAATATTTTGCTCTTTACACCATTGGTCCATTTTGTTATTAAAAAATTCACCACCTTGATCTGTTTGTAGGTAGAACAAAGTTTTATAGTCTCTTCTAATATCTTCAAAAATATGTTTAAAACTACTAAGAACTTTATCTGCACTTTTTTTACTGGTCACTCTCAAATAAACTTTTCCTAAAACTCCATTAACCACAACTAAACAAAATTCAGGACGATGGGGAGCAAAATTTCACTTAAAACTACCCATTTCAGCCATATCAGCTTGAAAATATTGACGAGGACTGTCGTATGAAAATTAATGATTCTCTTAAACGTTGGGTTTTCTAGGTGCTTGTTTTTAAACGTTGGCATCTGTTGTTTTTTTAAAAAGTAAAGTGACATGTGACCAAGCTATTATTAAAATATTCCATTTGACATAGAAGGAACTTTCTAAAAGTCTTTTATTTGTTCATAAAATTTTAAATCTGTTGGAATTTTTTTAAAAAGCGTCAAATTGAAGTAAGACTTTTTAATTTTGTATACGTCTGTTAAACCAAACAAACGACCTGATATTCTGGTCAGTTGATCTTCTATAAGGTTATCAAAAGCGTTTCTCAAGACGTTGTCAATTTTTTAAAAGTCGGGATATTTTATTTCTTCTTTCTTTCGCTATTGATCTAGTCTCTATTGTTTTTTTTCTGAATTCTTAACGAGCTTTTGTAGTCAATATTGGAGTTTCGTTAGTATCAGTTGAAGTGCAAGCACCTATTGGTTTAGCTGTAGTATCTGTTGATTCAGGTAAGGCAGTTGCGCCTAATAATTCAGGAGTAGTAGTAGTAGTAGTTTCAGGTTTACTAATTTCAGGCAGTGTAGTGTTTTCTTCTTCTTTTTTCGTTTCCAATCGTGTATATGAAGTAGATGCTCGTGGTTCTTTTTTGGGTGTAGGAATATGTAATAACGAGGCGATTGTTAATGGATGAGTTAATAATTTTCGTTTTTTAAAATTGGTAAGTAAATTTAAAGAAATGGCAAAATTTTTATATTATTAGAATCCATTTCAAAACATTTTTTATCAGATAATAAAAGAGAATTTAAACGAGCAAGTTGAAAATTGTACATTGCACGCATTATCATTAACACGTCAAGTAAAACTTTTTCTTTGATTGTATTTACCTTATTTTAAAACTGATTTTAACTGGATTTAATGCTTACTAAAAAAGCAGACAAACCCCTTTTAGCACAAGTTTGTTCTATATCTTCTTTTAAAATGACTACTTCTGTTACATCTCTTAAAGGTAGCCAGGGCACATTATTAAAAATAGTTTTAGATGTCAAGTACAGCATATTTTCACCATTGGCTCTGTTAGATACAGCGTTCATGTCATAATTATTTTTCATTCGATCGTAAACGTATTTATTGGATAATAAATAACTATTATTTTGAATATATTCTCTTAAGATATCGTATTTGAATCCTCGAAACATTTCACCATATTGTATACATCTTTGATTAATAATGTCTTTTGTTTCTAATAATGTATCAAAAGATCTCTCTCCTGCGAAACTTTTATCAGAGAGTGATTCGCTTTCTATATAACCAGAAGTCATAACAGTGTAAGAAGCGCGAGATAGAGCGCTAGCATAAACACCATCAGCTGTTAATTTAGTTTCGTTTCGAAGGGGAATGTTGTATTTTTTAATAAAATTTCATAATTTGGCAAAAGTAAGTTGTCTTATTTGATAATAATCGGCTACTATTCTCATGTTGCCTATGAAATAAAAATTCGTTAGTGTAAAAAGAATATTGTTTTGGATCATTTATTTTTTCAAAATCAAACTGGGCTACGTTGTTAATAATACTTGCTAAGGATTCCTCTACATCCACAACATTGGCTAAATATAAAATATAAATTTTTAAATGGTTCAAAGTGGCTTTTTTGTTTCTAGGTTTATAAACGCGTAAAGAAATTTGATGAGATCTAAATTGATAATTGACTTGATTTTTACACATATCGACTAATTGTTTACCTAAATTGGGGATTTTTTTCAGTGGTTCATTTTTTTTAAAGTTCTTGTAAAACTTTAGCTGTGTTGGGTGTTTCGTTAAAATTAAAAAATTTACTGAGAGGCGTCAAATTATTAATTTTTTAATGAGGCGATTGAATCGTGTTTAAAGTGGCAGAGCGTGGTAAGGCGTTTTATGTAGATGGAATAGAGAAAGGAGGTGTTGCATCTAGAGTATTATCTTAAATAGGAAACTTTTTTAAATTTCTCATCATTCTTAATGATTCGCTTATATTTCTTTGATCTACTTGATTGTTGAATTCGCTTTGTTTATTTACATTTAAATGGTTTTAAAAGCGTATGCATCTCCTCCAACGTTGAGATAAGTTTTCCATTTTTCTTGATCACTTATTAAACTAGCAGCTATTTCGCTGTTGAGCATAGTATCTAGAGGTAGTAAACAATTTGAATATTGTTGAAAGCTGATTTCGCTTGCAATTTGATTTTCAACATTGGTGGGATCTGCATAAACAAGAGAGGATGGTATATCATATCTTTCGATGAGTTGAGACAAATCTGTTCTCTTTGTTTTTTCAGATTCAGGGTTTGTTTCTGCGTTTTATTGTTCATCCAATTGCAATAATTTTTTATTATAAATATCTATATTAAAAAGCATTTTGGGATAACAATTTTCGCAAAGTTATTAAAGGAGAATCATTTAAGTGATAAGGTTTATATCTATTCATGTTTCAAAAAAAGACAAATTATTTTGATAATATAATTCTTTTTGATAATAATCAACATCAAATTGTTGCCTTAACAAATCATTACCAGTTTTTGTAGAATGATAAGTGTCAAATGAGATGAATTTATTAGAATAATAATTTATAATTTCGTGATAAAGTTTAAAACGAGTAGAATTGAAATATTCTTTTAAAACGTTGTAATTGTGATAAACGAAGTCAGATATAGCTTGATTTTTATCTTTCAATTTTTTTTTTTTCATGATGACATTACCGTTTTCGTTAAAATTTGAATATGGGTATAAATATTCTTTGACAAAGAGTTTATTTTCTATGCAAACATATTCTTGAAAAGCATTTTTTATTTGTAATCTTTCGTGACCTGATAAAAGTTCGCATTTTAACATTTTACAGCTTTAAAACGCGTCAAAGTTTCTTTGATCCATATTTTATTTCATTTTCATCATCATCATTTCTTCTGTTCATTTCAGGAATTAAAATTTGCCCTCAAACAGCCAACTTTTGTCTCATAGCTTGACGTTTACTTGTTTTGTTTATTTGATTGCATAACTCGTCATCATTTTGTAAAATGCGTAAAAGTTCCTCGCTTTTCCAATCATTCAGAATCTAAAATGAATTCTCTTCGGCTATCTGAAGATTCGTCTGTAGATTCGCACAATCCATATCTTTTTTGTCTTTTAATTTCTTCGAGTAAAAGTGTAGCTCTTTCCTTTTCACGCTATTTTCTTTTTTTTATCGGATTTTCTTTTTCCTTATTTATATTGTTTTTATCTTCTTCGTTGGGTTTATTCTCCTTCTCTTGATTATAATTGTTATGATGAGATTTTAGATAATAATAGTTTTTCAAATTTTGAGCTTTGACATAGGTAAATGATTGAAAACTAACAATTTTTTTGTTAACGCTTATGTCTTTATAATCAGAGTCATATTTACCTTGAGCGTCTACTGGGATAAACACTTCTTGCTTTTTACTTGTAATCTGTGTTCTTAAGCGTGCAACCGAACAATTTCTTTTAAGTAAAGCCAAATGACCGTGTTGATTAGATGTTTCTTTATTTACCAAATCGCTTATGACGTGATGCATTTTACCAGCAGAAGGAAAATCACTTTTAAATAACTTTTCAATTTCGCTATTGTTGTCAAAAGAAATAATACGTTTGTAATGGGAGACTAAATTGTTCCAACATTGACTCGCTTTAGAAGGAACTGAATGAAAAACGGTAATAGTGCCCACTCCGTAATGAGATCCGCTAGAACATGCGCTAGTATATTGTTGACTTTTTAAACAAAAAGCACTAATGTCGTCAAACAAAAGTATCGTTTTTAATAATCGATGATCACTATTTTGAACACCATATTTATCTTTTGAAAAACTACTAGCTCTCTGTATAACTGAATCTAAGTTTTCTGGAATGTTTACTGTTAAGATATCATAAGCTTCCAAATTATTTTTAGTGGAATTAATAATATCACGCCATGTTTTGTGTTGAAATTCTCTAGGTTCTCTCATTTGTATTACAAATAACATTTCAGCATCAGGAAATTTTCCGTATTGTAATAATTCTCTCGCCATAGTAGATTATCCGCTTTTAGTAGGTCCTGTAATAATTGTAATTTCAGGATACACATCTTGAGTAGGTTTAAAAGTATTAAATTTGACTTGTGAATTAGTTTCTTCGTCTTTTAATTCAGGTTCATTTGATTTTCCTTTTAAATAAAAACTATGAAAACCTCTTTCGTTTAATATTTCAGTTATGGATCTGTCAACTTTTTTTTCTAAAGGTGTTTCTAAAGGTTTTTCTGTAGATTCTAGTTTTTGTTCAACTGTTTTTTCTTCTTTTTCTTTCATTTTTTTATTGAAATAAAAAAAAACTTTTATTTATATCTATTTATTAAAAAATTTTTTTTTTTAAAAAGCAGTCTAAAATGACTTTTTTAATATCCATTCTTGGTATGCTTTCCATAGCGTAAAGTAATTGTTCCATTGTTCCGTTACGACTCCATTTTTTTAACATTTGAAAACATTTTTTTTCGACATATCTATAATCTTCATCAATATGATCGAGTTGATATTCGTCCACTTTTCAAATGTCTTCCACAGGGTTTCCAATCTCGACCTAATCATCTTGCTGTTTCTGTTACGAACATAGTGTCTTCTATTAAATTATGATTCTTTTTTTTTCTCTCTATAAGACAAGATCAACTATAATGTATTCTATTAAAATCTTCACAATATTCACAATCCTCTTCATAACAGTCTAGATGACATACAAGACTTAAATATTCAAGTAAACATTCAGTACAACAACTTAAAAATTCTTCAGGGATTAACGGACGCGAGTTATGAAGAGTGAATAAAATTAAACGAGAAGTATAAAATCCTTCTTTATCCTGAAAATATCGAACTTCGTTTTCTGTATTTTCTACTAAATAAAAGTTTTTTAAACCTACTTCTTTTAACTTGTTTTCGAGTTGTATGGTTGTTAATTTTTGATCAAAAAAACAAAACTCCATTTTTTTTATTTACAAAAAAAATTTTACAAACTTATATTATTTTTAATATCGTATAATAAAGGTATCAAAACTTTACAATTAAACCATGTCATTGTATGATAACGATAAAAAAATTTTATGATATTCTTTTATAATATTTTTTTCAATTTGAAATAATGTTTGTTTGTGTTCATCACTACAAAATTTTTCAAAATCAGGTAACACTTTTAAATTAGCTTCACGTATCGCCTGTAAACGATAATGATCCTTACTTTCTGTCATGATACTATCGTTAAAGACATAATTTTTTAGTGTAAACTTTTTTAAAAAATCAATAACATGTGTCTCTATTTTGACTTGTTTAAAATTAACACTCATTCTATTTTGTTGAATGGGTTGTTTTTCTTTAACCAATGGATAAGGCAATTCTCTAAATAATCTTTCAGCTGCAAAAGTATTAAAACCGTTAACATAATTTGAAAATAACAATTTAGAATTAGGCACTCCTTTAGCTCTGTTTTTACAATTAACTTCTTTTTCTTCATCACCGTTTCTACTGTGAACGCTAAAACATATTGGTCCCATAGCAAAGGCTTGAACAATGTAATAGTAAGGTGGTATTTCGTTTTGAAAATGATCCGTTTCTTTAGCATAAAGAATCGAATAAAAACAATGAGTCTTTTTGTAATTGGAATAATTCATCCATTGTTGACCCATTTTTGAAAAATAAATCCAATTTTTTTACTTTATTACGAAAATTAAAATCAGTAATGTCTTTTTTTGTGTAATAAAAAAGCAACCAGAATCAGTATCTGTCACTATTAAATGTTTTTCAGGTCCATGATTTAGTAATACTTCACCCAATTCCCAACTAAAACGCCCTACGTTGAGTTTAGCATAAGATAAAATTTGCGAAGCCACTATACGTAAAGATTTGTTAATTATTTTGTTAAATTTTTTGTTTAATCTTTTGTTTTCAAAAGTTAAAAGACATCTTTCATTTCTTGATGATTGTTTTCATCATGAAATAAAATACTTTTAGTTTTGACATCGCTAATCAAATTGAGAAGATTTTCTTTAAAAGAATCATCATAATTAAAATCAGCAGACTCGTAATAATCTAAACATACTTTACTTTAAAAACGTCCAATTTATACCTTTCGGGTTCAACACCGCTATACACTTGTCCGTTGTATAATAAATTTTGAAAATAAAAAGAAAATAATAATTTGATATTTTCATCACTTTGCCCTTCTCGAATTAAAACGTTGCGAATATTTTGAAAATTTCCAATGATGTTTTGAAAAGCTTTTTCTTCGTGTTCATAAAAACAATATTTAGCTTTTGTGCAATTTGCTGACTTAATGTCCCGTAATGTCCGTTAATTTGTAATTTGCAAGAAGCATCTACTACTTTGTCTCCCTTTTTAATAGCTTCTTTTCTTTTTTCCATATTTTCTTTTACCATTTTTCGAGCTAATAGATATCGCCAAAGAGGTAATACTTCGTAAATTTTTTTAACAACACACCCGCAACATGTAGTTAACCATATTAAAGTGTCGAAAAATCCACATGTTTCATGTGAACTTAATTTCATGGCTACTTTAATCGTTTTGTCTTTTTTTATATTATATTTTCCATTATTTTTTAAATAACGTTTAGATACAATTTCAGTAGGAGAACAATCTTGTAATGATATTATTTCTTTTTCTACCATAGGTCAAAAGCCTCCTACTCGATCTTGATATTCTGGTCTCAGAGTAATTTGACAACGAACTAAAGCGCTTGTTGAAAAACCGTTTAAATTTACACGATGATATTTTTGAACAACATCATCAAAAGTGATGCATTCCAAATCAAAAGAATATATCATATGAAAAGGTAAAGGTTTTAATTGAGCTCCTCCATATTGCCCGCTTTCATACATAAAAAACAAGCAACCTCTTAATATGTTATTGTTTAATTCAAGTTCTTTTATTTTAGCTTCAAAGTAATCTGTATCAATGGCGTATTTTTGTGTACCCTTGGTTGACATGCCACCTCGAATACTTTTATCAATCATTTTTTGATGTTCGTCTGTTGGAGGATATTGAATTCGAATCAAACTTTTTGTAGAATTTAATTTGCTTGTATAACTAAAAATGCTAACATGATCAATAATATGAAGTTTATTAAATTCAAATGTTCTTTCATCAAAATCCACCATTACAGATCCCAAAACCACTATATCTTACATAGTAAAAATATGTAATAAAGATTTTAAAATTTTCAAATTTAAAAAATTCCACAATTTTTGACCACCTTCATAAGCGTCTTTTATTTTTTTAATTTCCTCTTGTAAATTTTTTGATTTCATTAAACTCTTTTGAGCAAATAATTCAATAGGTGGAATAGTTTTATATTCAATATTTAAAAGTTCATCTGTTAATTGTGAGGAAGGAAATAATGTTTTTTTAATAAAGCAACTTTTAAACTCTTGATAGTTAGTTAAATTATTAATTTCAGGATAAAAACGTCGTAAATAATGCAACATGGTGTTGACAATTTGATTTTGAGCTTTTTTAGACAACATGATACTCGCTTGTTCTGAAGAATAATTTAAAATTTTCAAACTGTCAACAATTATAATTTGTTTACCAATACAAATAATATTGACTTTGCTGACATTTTTAGATATAACAAAAACATCTTCCATGCTGCGATATTTCTAATTCATCTAATTTTTTTTTAAACCTTCTACAATCATAATACCGTTGTCAAAAGAAGCATTGTGAGCGAAAACAGGACAAGACAATTGATGACTATATCTTCCTATATTTTTATTGCAATAATCATGAGCTAAACCGAATACTTGTCCTGAAAAATGATCATGGTCAATGACTAGATAATCTTCAAAACAATGGAGTAAAGTATCGCATTCTTTTAAAACATCTTGTCTATTTTTTTCATCTAGAATTAGGTCTTTTAACAATGTCTTTTTTTTCAAATCTTTTATTAAAGGTGACCAACATGCAATAAAACCATAACTCGTGTGAAGGTTGTTTAAATTTTTTCATTGGATAGAAAAAAATAATAGGATCATTGATTTGACCATATTTATATTGACTAGGTATTGATATTTCGTTGATAAATAGTTTTATTAGAAAGTAATGATCTTCTAACAATTCAATGTTGTCATTTTCAAACCATATTTGTAATTGATTTTCATTCATGATTAGTGAACCGAATTGTTTCATATTCAATAAGATCATCACTGTTTAATCTGACATAATCACTTAATAAACCATTTAAAGCTGACATGTATTCAAATTTTTCCCACCATCTACAACAGATATACTATAAACTCGATACTTTTAATAAATCTTGTTTTATTTTTTCAGAATCATTTGAAAGTAAATAATTTTGTACGTCGGGGAGCAGCATAAACAATTCCAAGTGATTTACTCTTTGAAACATCATATTAACAACTTGAATTCGTTTATCATTGTATTCATAAAAAAATTGACTATGATTTAATCGTTCATTTTCTTGAGGAGTCATACAAGAAAATTTATTTTTATAAATATCATAAAAGCGAATTTTATCTGCTAGATATCTACAAATGGTGCATAAAGGATTTTCTTCTTCGCATATTGAATTTTAGTATAATTTTGTACACGAACAGGGCTCGTGTACTGGTTGGAACACTTTGAGCCGTAATAGCCTAAGAGAAGTAAGGAAGAATTAACTAGTAAGATTAAGTGTTAGTATCAAATAACTAAAATTTGGACAGATGTCCAGTAAAAAACTAAAGCTTATGTAAAAAAAGTAGGTACACAGTCGTGCAAGGGTAGCATTAATTTTTCTCTTCCTCTACCATCTTACATAATATAATGTTTTTATGATATATATATTTTTAAAAGTTTATTTTCCCTGCTAAGTTGTATAGCTTAAACGGTTAGCGACATGTCATCTTGCAGATATCGTTTTTATAGTTCAGGGTTCAAGTCCTACCTTTGACTAAGACTTTTTCTCTTTTCCCTCTTACTTTATATAAAACGGCAAAATCCTTAGGATTTTACTTTTTTACGCGAAATGACGACTTTAAAAGTTATATTTGTAAGTTAGAATTAGGACGAGGTAACAAAGGAGAGGGCTAAAATAAAACAACAAATTCATTTCGCTAGATTTCTAGACCTAGGATAATGATGTCAAGAGGGGCGATTCTTGAATAAAGCGACAAATTTCAACTGGCTAGACTTTATAACACAAAATCACATTGTCAAAAGTTAATTCTCTCGGGCGCGATCACAATGGAATAACTATAAAGAAAACGACAAATTTCAATTGGCTAGATTTCTCAATCCAAAATCATTGTATTAAAAATAAAAACAATAATTTTTAGGCAAGGATACTCAGAAGAAGTCTTAAATAAAAACGAAAAGTTCCGATGGGCTAGATTTCTCAACCCAAGATTAGACTTTTCAACGCAAAATCACAGTGTCAGCAGTTAAATTTCACAGGCCAGATCGCTATAGAAAAATGATGAACAAAATGAGTAATTCCAGTTGGCTAGATTCCTTAACCCAAGATCATGGTGTCGAGGGGGCGACTCTTGAACAAAACGAAAATTTTCAACTAGTTAGACTTTATAACACAAAATCACATTGTTAAAAGTTAATGCTTTCGGGTTAGATCGCACTGGTATAACTATAAATAAAACGACAAATTCCAATTGGCTAGATTTCTTAACCCAGAATCATGCTGTTAAAGATAAAAATGATAATTTTGAGGCAAGGTTACCAAGGAGAGGTCCTAAATAAAAATGACAAATTCCGATGGGCTAGATTCCTTAACCCAAGATCATAATGTCAAGAAGGATTATTCTTTCAGACAAGATCGCAATGGAATAACTAAAAACAAAACAACAAATTTTAATTAGGTGGTTTTCTTAACTCAAAATCATGGTGCTAAAAGTAAGAATAATAATTTTGGGACATGATTACTGAAAAGAAGTCTTAAATAAAAACGACAATGTCCAGTGGACTGGATTCCCTAACCCAAGATCATGATATCGAGAGGGGCGTTTCTGCAATGGAACGGCAATTTTCCCATTGGTTAGACGTTTTAACGCAAAATCACAATGGTAAATACAAAGTCTCTCAGGCTAGATTGCAATAGAATAATGGTGAACAAAACGACAAATTCCTATTGGCTAGATTTCTTAACCCATTCATCATTGGATGAAAGTGAAATCTCCTAGGGGATATTTCTACGGAGAAGTCTAAAATAAAGCGATAAATTCCTATTGGTTAGATTTCACAATATAGAATCATGATATTAAGAGTGGAACCTCTTAAGTGAAATGACTAGGAAGAAGTCGCAAATAAAATGACAAATTCTTATGGGTTAGATATCTTCGCCCAGCATCATAATATCAGTAGTGACACTTTGGTTTTAAATATTTCCACTTATAATGATAAATTGTACACATACCTAAACACTTTTTCAATGGCTACATTTTTTTAGGAATCGAACACCAGTGTCAACAACAGCATCGAAAACAATAAAATGTATTATACCAACAAGAAGAGCAGGTCAATTATGCCATTCTCGATGAAAAGTCTATTTATGCCAAATTGGCATGCTGCATTGAACAACAGGTACAAACATCTACTGAACAAAGAGAAACACAGGTTGAGACAACAACTTAGGGAGAGATCAATAATCAACTTGTCTCAACAAACACTTTCCAATACAGAAATCAACACCATCCACATGGGATTACAGTTCATCATCTCACCGCAATCCATTCCTCAGGAAGAATATATCATCCAAATAGAGAAATTCAAGAGGAGGATCAATTGTAAACTCTTCTTTGCAAAAATTGGGCAAGACAGTGTTAAAATGGATGTTGAATTGAGGGAGCCGAACCCTTTCTGGACTCCCCCCCCCCCCCCACAATCAGAAAATCGAAAGATCAAACGTTATTTCAAGATCCTTGAGACAAAGGTAACACAAATCTTGAATGACAGGGCAGAGAAAGATAGACTAAATCTGGGCCAGGGTGGACTAAGGGCGATCAAACAATTGGAGAAAAATCGAAATATTGTTATAAAGGAAACTGACAAGGGAGGTGGAATATGCATTATGGATAGGGAAGATTATGAAAAGAAAATATGGGACCTGCTGGAGGACCATGTAACGTATGAACTGCTGGAGCACAACCCAATGGCACGTGTCATCAATGAAATACATGATTTAGTTGACTTCTTGAAGACACGACACATAATCAAGGAGTCATTGGCCGATTACCTCAAACCTTATGACAACTGTCGGACTCCCTTATTTTATGGCCTTCCAAAGGTACACAAGGCTGGTGTACCAACGAGACCCATTGTCTCTGGGTGTGGTGGCCCAACTGATAAACTCTCAAAGTATACATCCAAATATTTACAGAGTTTAGCTACAACACTACCAGCTTAACTTAGGGATAGCACTCACCTAATACAACTGCTCAAACAACAACATATGTCTACGGAGGATTATCTAACGGTCACAGCGGATGTCACCTCACTGTACACCAATATTGCATGAAGATGATATTGAAGCGGTGAGATACTATCTCCAACAAAATCCCAAGCACGAGTTCCCAATCAACCTTCCACCCATCCCACCCACAGCCTACTTCACCCTCATGATCCGTACCATCCTGGTAAATAGCACCTTCCAGTTGGCGAACAATACTTCCACCAAAGATATGGTACAGCCATGGGTTCGAGAATAGCCCCACCGTATGCTAACCTTTTTATGGGAATTTTGGACGCAGAAATTATGAAAAACTACTCGGGCAAGATCGCATTCTACAAAAGATTCATTGATGATATCTTTTTCATTTTTAATGGCACGACGGAAGAATTGGAAGATGTTCAGATCTTTATGAATGGTCTACACAACAGCATAAAATTCACTTGTAAACATTCACTTTGCACAATCGACTTCCTGGATCTGACCATCTCAAAGGGGCAGAGGGGAATTTTACATACTAAACTATACAGGAAGCCAACGGACACCATAAAACTTTTGCATTTTATATCAAACCATTCGAGACACCAGACACTTGGCCTCATCTATGGATAGACACTGAGATTTAGAAGGCTCATTTCACACAATGATGACTTAAGGAGAGAACTGGAAATCCTAGCAAGAACACTCATTATAAAAGGTTACCCATTACCAGTGACCAATTTCCAAATACAAAAAGCCCTGAGTCGTAGCCAAGAAGATCTTATTAGTAAGTCATTACAGTCCATCGTGATATTTGAGGGAATTGAGAAGGGGGTGACAAAGAAAATTCCGGTTGTCTTACCCAACGACCCCACAGGTAGAAAACTACATGGTGTGATAGCAAAACACTGGAACATTCTAGAACATGATCCATTCCTTAGTAGGATACTTTCACAGAAGCCACTCAAGGCCAACACTAAGTCTCTAAAGGATCGCCTTGTCAACACTAGGTTCATACCTATGGCTCATAATTTATGATATGACAACTGGGTAATTGTAACACATAATGAATAGTTACATTGTAAATATCTTTTATCGATAACATGATTTGCATATAAACATGGATTTATTTTTCTTTTGTTCTTGATATTCTCGCGGGCATATACTTTTGTTTAAACTATACTTAGATAGTTATAGGTGGGTAGATCCTGAGATATATTTATATTCCCCTCTTCTTCTTCCTCCTCTATTATGATCTTGATAATTCTATATGAATATCTAACCGATTCTATTTTTCTGATACTCACACTATATCTTACCAGGCGCCACACATAATGACGCCATATCTTAATCAAGCCACAGAGGAAGGAATGGTGACGCCTCATGGGAATATCATGGTAGAGAGACAACTTATCTACGAACAAATAAATGGGATATGTTTCTATCCGATGCATGCATGGCCTTTAACTATCCAGCTGATATTCTGGAATATCATTACAACGGATGTAGATACGTTCAAACTGGTTCTCTTCTTTGTGGGAAACGGCTGTGCTCCGTTCCTTATCTTTAAATTTCTAATATTGGGGTTCAAAAGGGATCGTGACAAATTCAATAAGAGAACTCAACAATTGAAATGGCTAGCCAATAATTTGGAAAGAAACGCGCACCGATGGTACTACTTTGATTTACATTTTAACTCCAATAGGTATCTCAACTTACAACCCTACACACGGAATGATGATAACAACAACAACTGCAATGATATACCTTTCTAAACTTGACTGTCAACACTAGTTCTTGCATACAATAAAATATATACTAAACTTACTCGTGGTATTTTACTCTAGTAAGACTACACTTAGTTGTAGACAGTTGTAAAATAGAAAGGAATATGTTTGCCTACTTCTTCTACATAGGCTTCAGTTTTTTACTGGACATCTGTCCAAATTTTAGTAATCTGATACTAACACTTAAACTTACTAGTTAATTCTTCCTTACTTCTCTCAGGCTATTACGGCTCAAAGTGTTCCAACCAATACACGAGCCCTGTTCGTGTACGAAATTATACAAAAAATTCACCACCTTGATCTGTTTGTAGGTAGATAAAAGTTTTATCGTCTCTTCTAATATCTTCAAAAATATGTTTAAAACTACTAAGAACTTTATCGGTGCTTTTTTTTACTGGTCACTCTCTGGTTCGATTCCGATGACTTCTGGTACCATTTATTTTATTGTTTTCTTCATGATTCTTTTGCTAACTATCCTCGTTCGATCGTCCTTTCTAACTATCCTTGTTTGAGCCATTAAGATTTTTGTTTTATACAGTAAAAAGCGCGCTTTTTATGTAAAAAATTTAATCTTCACAGATTCAATGTTATGAAGGACAAAGTGATGCAATTTTAATAAAATAAAAGAAAGTGCAAAGTCATGATAGTTAAATTTAGAAAGTTTTAATCGTGCTTTTTAAATAAGATTAAGTAAAGAATTTTTAATTACAAAAAATGTAGTAAACAACTTTTTAAAATCTCTGCGAAGAAAAAAACTCTGCGAGTGTAAAAACAACATGTTAAATAAATTCAAAACTCCATGAACCATCACGTCGACGTAGCATAGTGCATTCGCTTTCCGCACTATGTTTCAATCGTCATGTCATTAGACCGTCGTGGGTTCGATTCTCGTTGAAGGTATATAATTCTATGTTTAAAACAGGGGGCGATCGTACTGCTCACTGATGTAATGTCTAGAAAGATTAGAAAGTTCTATGTAAACACAGGGGGTGCTCGTACCACTCACTGATGTAATGTGGAGTGTGTGAGAACGAGTGTGCGTACGAGTGTGTGAGTAAGCAGGCTAAGGAAATCAGGAAGGACTAAGTAAGTTAAGTAAGGACTAAGTAAGGCTAAGTAAGTAAGTAAGATAAAAAACAGCCGTAAAAAAATAAACACTTTAAGTATAAGATAACTAAGTAGGCCTACTAAAAGAAGATAAAGACAGAGTAAATAAGGTAGTGTCAGGGTGACACAATGTTTTTTATCTTGTAAAAAAAAAGATATAAAAAAAAACCAAATCAAAAAAAAAATACAAGTCAAAAAAAAAATGGCTGCAGATGATGTTGACTTTTCAATAATTATTGTAAGACGGAATTTATTTTTAAAACCTGCAAAATATTATAAAAGTAATTTAAGGCCGAAATATACACCTAAATTTCCAAAGTATAAAGTAGATGAAAAATTTCCTCATCATAGAGATGCTTTTTTTAAATTTTTTGATAGGAGTTCTTTTGATGAAAATGAGTCAACAGATCCTGAAAATACGGAAATAAGAACTATAAGACGTAGAAGATATAAGAAAAATTACAAAAAAAGAAAGCGTCAAATTTGTAGAAAAGCATTCATATGCTATTAAAAAACAAAAAGCAAGTATATAAATAATAAACAGATTTCGAAAATTAAATCAAGTGGGTAGACCAATATATCGTTTTGTTTTAACTTTTGTAGGTCGTAAAAAACAAAGAAATCAAATATTTTTAAACAAATGAGAAAACATAGGAGAGGTAAAAGATTATACTTTTATTCAAAAAAGGCGTACAGCACACCCTAGATCTCATCATGCTTCAACCGGTAAAGGTAGAAAACCTATATTTAGAAAACGTGGTAACGGTTTCCTTGGCAGCTTATTAGGAAATATACCCATACTTGGTAGTGTACTCAATACAATATTTTAATAGGATTAAAGAACGAGTATAAAAAAAGACAGATGGAATGTTTTAAACAACCAAAAATGAATTCACTGCGAGCATGCAATCAAATTCACAGAAGTACACATGCTAAAAAGTATTGCAAAAAATGTTTTAGAAAAACGTTTTATCAACATGTAAAAGACAACTTTAACGATTACATTCTCTTGCTGCGAGATATAAAAAATATAATAAAAACACTCTGAAAAACTTAAGAACTGATACAAACGAACGAGGAGAATATATTTTAACCTATAAATATAAAGCTGGTACTGCGGAAATAATCAGTGGAAGCAAAGATCATGGTCACACAAAAATATTCACTTTATTAGGTGGACTTGTATTAGATTATGATGTAAATAATAATTTGTATTTGTTTAGTCATTTAAAAAAATGGTGTATTATATGTTGGTAAAGAAATACCAAAAATATATTGCTTAAAAAAAATTTAATGGTGTTTTTTTTCTGTTGTTTTATAAAAAAAAACTATAAATATAATTTTTTTTAGTAAAAAAAAATTCATATGAAAAAAAAAAAAGGATTTTAAAACTTGTTTACAGGAATTTTATAACTCAGTTATTAATATAGAAGCTTCTACCTTTTCAGGCAGTGACTGTTTAAAACAAGTCCAGGGTAATTTTAAATTTTTTTTCGATTTGATGGTGGTAAACAAATTAAAGTAACTCGTTTTAATGATAAAGCTCTCATATTGATTTTATTTATGATGAAAACTAGCATGAATTTGAAATGTTGTATGAAGATTTTGTCAATGTAAGACTCTTTTGATATTTGGTTACTCAAAGAAGAAAGCCTCATGTAAAAAAATGGATTTTAAAAACCTATGTGAAAAAGTTTTATCCGTATCCACGTTTAGTAAAGTTTTATAGCAAAGTACTTAATGGTTGTGATGAAGATAGTAATTTTTGGATTTTCAATCCTAACGAATATATTAAAGCAACTCGTTTATATGACAAACTAAATATTGTTTTTATATATGAAAACGGACAAGAGAAACATTTTAAAATATCGTTTGAAAAGTTTGAACGTTTTGTTTAAAAAGAAAACATTATAGACGTTGTAAAAAAAAAGACCCGAAAAACACGACGCGGAAGAGGAATAGCTGATTTTATTGCTCCTAAAAATGTAACAAACGCATTGCAAGTGGGTTCGCTGTTGTATAGTTTAAAAAAAGCGCGGAAAGGCAAAAAAAAAAACGCAGCTCCAAAACCTGTTGTTACAAAATCCGTCAACCCTTACATGCCACCCGATAAAGTATTTGAAGTGTATTAAAAGATATTTTTGTAAAAAAATATTATATAAATTCATCTAAAGAATAAATATGTACAAATAAATTTTTATCTTGTTTTTCTTCTATTTTTTTCTTTTTATTACGTTTTATCGTTATTGTTTTTTTCCATTACAAGTTAAAGAAGTGGTTTTATGAAGGTATATTTTCGTGTTTCTTTTTGTAGCGCTGTTAAAAACCCACACTTCTTTATTGATCACATGGATAATGCAATTTTTTAACAGCTCCGTATTTTTTTTTCTCTAAAAATGATAAAAAACAGTTCTCCATAACCTTTACAGGTTGTACATTTTTCTTTTACAATTTCTTCTAAAAGCGTGTGCGATTATCGTTTCACATTTGTTTATATTAAATTCAGCGCTACTTGTCTTTTTATTTCTTCTTTAGTCATGACATCATCAATAGGATTATGTAAAAACTGGTTAGCAGTATTTAATCGAGAATAATTGTTCAAGTAAATTTTATTCATTTCATCTCGCTGCATATAATAAATATTTTCCTCGTTTAACACAGCAGGAATAGCATTAATATCTAATAGGGATAATTTGTCCCACGAGCATTCGTTATTCGTTCTTATGAAACCAGCGTCTTTTAAATACCTTTTAATTGCATTTTGCGCCAATATTTGTTTTCTAAAAATATCATGATCTAAAGGAATTTGTTTTGTTTTCATAGACAATAGATTTCGTTCCGAATTTTCCTGTTTTCTCATATATAAATGCAAATGAATGTCTTTTTCAAACAAGTGTTTAGCAATAGTATCAAGATAGGTTTAATTCCAAGTCCCATTTTTATAAATAGGAAAATATAATATCTTGCCACTTTTCATACATATTATTTAAATGATAAAATTCATACAACATAGGATGTAATTCATTATCAGGGTAAAAAAGTTGAAATGCTTTGAGCAGACTTTCATCGAGTTGTTTGCTAGTCATTCTCTCTTTCAAAAGTGAACTAGAATCTTTTTTTTACAACTCTTTATATTGCAATTATTTATATAAAAAACAAGTTTTTTAATAATAAAACAGGTTTTTTTAATTAAAAAAACTTACGAAAAAAAAATTGTTATTATTCTTCTTCCTCTACTTCTGACTTTACTTTTTTCACTTCGCTCGATTCTTTCTCAGCTAGTGATTCGGCAGCTCGTTTCAAGTTCATGTTAAAATTTCTAAAATGCCCACTTTTATTTATTGTGTTCACAAGAGATGGTTCTACAGATAATAGTCTATCGTATTCTGTTAAATGAATTTCGTCTTCTTCTTTTGCTAATCGGATAGTATAATTATTATAACAAACATTTTTTAATATTCCAGTTTTAGGATAAGCTACTGTTTGATAAGCTCTGTTTTGAGCATTTTGCAAATCTTCCATCAAAGTTTCCAACATTTTTTTTATTAATTTGGTATGATTAAATTTAAAAATAACATTAAAAGTTATTTCTCCTTTAGAAATTTTGAATTTCGAGTCATCTTTGTTTAATTTAATTTCACCTCTGAATATATAATTTGTTTTATTGAGATCACACATGTCTCTGTATTTCCACGACAATAGGGTTTCACAACCTTCATTTTTAGGTTTGTAGATGCAGAGCCGGAGCCAGCTTTTTTTGGTCTTTGAGATAGCTAACTTCCAGACATGAAGCAAACTCCAAACATTTATATATTTATACTTATGTCAAATAAGGACGCTTTGCAAAAAATTGCGATGATTGGAGGCTGGGAACAAAAAAGCCCCAAATTTTGTGCCCCTCCTGCCTTAAACGTGAGAGCAACAAGTTAATGAAACATTTTTTGTACTGTTCTCAACTTGACTAATATTCATCGATAAATTTTAAATTTCATAGTAAAATATTTTAGCTTTCAAAAATTATGACCATATAAAGTTTAAACCCCCCTCAATTTGAGGGGGTTATAAATTTTATATGGTCATTCTTTTTGAACGCTAAAAGATAACACTATGAAACTTAAAATTTATCGATAAATATAAGTCTAGTTGAGAACAGTACAAAAAATATATTATCAACTTGTTGCTCTCACGTTTGGGGCAGGAGGGGCACAAAATTTGGGGCTTTTTTGTTCCCAGCCTCCAATCATCGTAATTTTTTGCAAAGCATCTTTATTTGACATAAGTATAAACATATAAATGTTTGGAGTTTGCTTCATGTCTGGAAGTTAGCTATCTCAAAGACCAAAAAAAGCTGGTTCCAGCTCTGTGTAGATGAATTCTTTTTTGATATTATTGAATTGAGCAAGAGGTTTGAGTGGTACAGTAGAATATTGTTTATCTTTAATATTTTTTTCTTCTGTAAAAATCTACAAGCCTCAAAGTAGCTGCTGCTAAATCTGCAAATTTTACATAGTTGTTTTCATTGCAATAAACAACTTCAAAGTCAGTTTTTTCCATTTTTTCACTTTGCTTTGTGTAAAATTCAAAATAAAAATGTGTTCCTTTTATACAATTTTGACTTGAAAAGAAAGATTAAAAAAGCAGAACAAAACAAGTTTTTTAAAGAATTTGAATGAGATGTGAATTATGCCATTAAAGTTCAAAGTTCAAATTGTGGCATGATAACACCATTGAACTTTAAACTATGCACTTTGATACTTTAATTCTATTTTAATGAGGTAGGATAAGTTGTTATGACTCCTTTAGTAAACTTTTTCATATAAAAAGGGGAAAAAATGTCTTGTTCAAACAACAAAAACATTTTCTTCAAGCAAGGAAATCAAGTAGTACTCTAGTTAGAAGAAAGCAATTCTTTTAGTAAAAAACCAAATATTACTTATGTAATATTTAATTCTTTGCTAAATCACTTGTTTTTTTTTTAGTTTATAAAAAATAGCAGATGAAGAAAAACGATTTTAAGAAAATACTCGTTTGGAAATTGTTAAAAAAATATATAAACATTATAACAGTGCTGTACCTTTAGATGATTCGAAATGTCAAGAGAATTACGATAAAAAACTGGTGGGAGAAGTCGAGGAGTTATTTGTGCAAAAGTTTATAGATACGGAATACCAAACTATGATACCGATGTTGCCTTATATTGATGAACTTTTTACTAGACCATTAAATTTGAACGATTTAAACCTATTTCAATTTTATAATAATTGGTTTGGTTATTGCAATCTTTGTGAGAAAAAATTTTTATTTTTTTTAATTGCTACTATTGTAAAGCAAGTTATTGTTAAGATTGTATATATGTGCATAAAAATAAAAGAGAAAAAGTTGTTTATTGTTTGGAACATAAAGAATATATTTGTATGGAACATAAAGAATATATTTGTCTTTTTTTTATGTATTTTTTTTAAATATGTATAAAAATTTGTAAATTTTTTTTAGATGATTAAAATAAGAGATACAGAAGAATGGTCTTTTTATGAAACAATAGATAGTGCTTTTTTTGACTTAAGAAGTAGAAAGCATTATATACTTTAACCGAAAAAACGTATTTCAGTAAGTAATACTTACCATGTTTACAATGTAATAGTAAAAAGAAAAAAATCATATTTCTGAAAAAAACAAAGCTATTACTTTTATTGGTTTTCAGAGTTTTATGATTAACTGGTGTTTTTTGATTTAATTTGTGTTTTTAGATTCCATAATAAAAAAATGGAATTACCAGAAAATGATTTCGATTTATTAATGAAAGCCATGAATAAATATAATCGAAAACATCCTGAATCTTTGGAAAAGATTAGACAACATGTATTTATTTCAAGACAAAATTTATGTCAATCATGTAGAATATCCTATTTGAATTTCGATTGTAAAAATATTTTTATTAATAAAGTTCGAAATTTAAATATACCACCTGTTTTAATTTTGATGGTGTTTCAATATATTAAAAAACATTTTCACGTTTGAATAATAATTTTGATTCATATAACTTTATCAAAATATATCTGAAGAAAATTTATTAAATAATATTAAAGAAAACTGCACAGAGATTGTGTTCTTGTGATGGTGAAGTCAAATATTCCTATTACGATCATAACCCTGACCCTAACCCTAACCCTAACCCTGACCCTAACCCTAACCCTGACCCTAACCCTGACTCTAACCCTGACCCTAACCCTTACGAATGTGAAAATTATAATGAATGTAAATATTCTGAAGTTTGGAAACGAAGTTGTTCTTTTATATATTGTGATAGATGTTTAGAACAAGTTAAAATGTAATTTTATAATGTCATTTTTTTAGATGAATGAGACAAAACGATAACAAGAAAATGTTGCTGAAATTATTAAATATGAAACAGATCAACAAACAAGAAAATAACTTGGAAAACGTATTGAACGAAGATGAAATAATGGCTTTGAAGTTTTTATTTATTTTTAACAATGTCATGGACAATGGTTTTTTATTTGAATTAAAATAAAACATTGATGCAAGCATTATTTTTATGATGGTTTTTGTTAAATATGCTTTTATGTATGTATATTCAGAATAAATTTTTTTTATTGTCATTTTTTTTTCAGCAAAAATAATAAAATGTTATCTTTACAACAACAAAAAGCTCTTCAATGACTTAATCATGGACGTAACTTTTTTATTACTGGAGGTGTTGATTGTGGTAAAAGTTATATAGTTAAAGAAATTGCTAAAAGTACTCAAATATATAAAACAATTGAGGGGCTCAGAGGAAAAGACATACAAGTGATATTTCTTAACAAGGGAGAAAAACACTATTTTGCAAAGTTGTTTATTGTAAATTCTTATGGTGCATTTTAAAAACAAAAAGTGATTGTATAATTGGAAAATATGTGCTTTTAGGCATTATTTGTAAAATTTCAAAAATTAAATGTATATTGACAGGTCAAACTAAGGTAAGAGTCACTTGTATTATTCAGACGTGTACAATCAGTCAGAGGAAAACAGTACAAGTGATTTAACATGATAACTAACATGTACTTAAAAATATGATATAGATTTAAAAGAAGAGGTAATATTAGAATATATTTTAATTAGGGTATATTAACCAAACTAATCGCTTTCTTCCATCATGCGATCAAGTTCATCTTCATCGACATCGTCTTTTTCGTCAGAAGACGTAACCTGAGTTGCAGTTCTTTTTGCTGTAGTTCTTCCACGTCCTCCAGGTTCTCCTCGTCCTCCTCGTAAAATCACAGCACCCCTTCCGCGGCCCCGGTCGCGTACTAGAATAGGGATGTGCCGCATGTTTCGATAAAATTGATGATGCACTGGGGGAATCAACTCCAGCAATTCTTGACGATTTTCTCACTTGGCAGCCTTTGTTTCTAATGGCTGATTGTACAAAGGATCTAGTCGAATTGTCGGAGGTCTACCTCTGCCGGAGGTCGACCAGTCTGCCGTCTTAAATTGAATTAAGTCTTCGGTAAGACTCTCTTTAAACTGCATTTCAGTTGGTCTGTCTTTCTGTACCCGTAACCAACGGATTTCCCGCCAGCGGATTGGATTTTTGTCAGAGTCTTTCTTTGTGTTTTTTGTGATTACATCCATGTTTGCGACGGATATAAAGTCTTCAGTCAACATTTTCGTGACGCGAAAGTTCTTACTGGACAGTTGAACAGTATTAATCCAATCGTCAGGTACAAATACATATGGGGTTTTCTACTTGGCCTTTTCAATAATTCCAAAGTCTTCGTCACATTCCATGTAGGTATGGCCAGGTTCCAAACATTTGTGATCCACCGTCTCGATAACCGTTTCTTTCACCACATACATCCAGAATTTTAGGATACTTTTATTCTTGTTTTGGCCTCCGCAACTATCGCTAAAGGTTACAATGTGTTTAACATTGTCAGGCAAACCATCGACGAACTGTTTCAAGCAGGAGGCTACTTCTTGAGAGCCACGAGATGCGGTGGACTCGTCCCACATAAACATGTCCGCCTTGCCTGTTGCAAGGTTGTGAATGGCAAAATTATATGTCCACAGGACACGCATATAAAAAACTTTATTGTTGTAAGAGCTGGGGTCGGTAGAGTTTGTTGCAGATCAAATGTGATGGCCACAACGGTATCATCGCACTTTCCCTGTTGTTGGTTGACCTTTTAGATTCCATCGCTTTCTCAGCCTTCCGTTGATGAAGATCTCGTTCCGTTTTTATACTGTTTGCCTCACCGTCAACGCAGGTCTTCAATAGGTTTTCAAACCGATCACATTTATGACAAGTATCCGTGTGAGGTGGATGAAAACTGATGTTGAAGTCCTTGTTGAATATGTTTCTGTGCCACCACAGCAGAACGGGTTTCCGGTTGACTTCTACACACTTTTCTACGAACATGTTGTACATGCACTGTAATGTGAGGTGAGATGGAAGATAAGTCTTGTTGGGGTTATCATGCCTACTGTAGTGACTCTTATATTTTGGGAACAAGTTGATGTGCGACCGTACGAAGTCTAGATCACAATCCTAGATCTTATGCTTGTCTGGCCACTTTCCTCGACCGTCTTGGGGAGATATCCCGCTTTTGGACCTATTTTTCGTAACATGACAAAAACGAGAGTTTGATGTGTCTAGTGTCTTTAAAAAAAAGTCTTTACACACTCGATGGCCCATTAAGAATATAGATTTCTAGATGGTCTTATTTGCAGTAGCATTTGCATTCACCCTTTACGCTCACCGACCTTTACACACCCATTCAGATATGCTGTTTGAAGGTCAAACGAAGCAAGCTTCCAGAAATCATTGTAGACAGTTTGTCGCTGGTCTTCAGTTATATTTAAGCAGCATTTGTAACGGCACCTGTGCATGTAAGGTTTCACAGATCTGCTTGCATTAGGAGTGCCTCTGTGGCCGGTATATGCGACTCCAGAGTTACGCTTCCTCTTAGCAACTTCCTTCTTAATTTCGTTCCGTTGCCGCTAACGACCTTTTCTCGGTTGAGGAGCTGGAGGAGGTAGGGTAGGCTCAGGTTCAACATGTGCTTCTTCTTCAATATCGTCTCCACTGGATTCCTGAACAGCATCCGAAGAAGAGTTTGACGACGGTCCATACTCGTCGCTCTCAGGATCGTCCACATCGGACTCAGATTTTACACACAAATACAAAATTAGTACATAATAATATTATGTACTAATATTATTATGTATCTAAAACTATGTACTAATATTATTATGTATGTAATATTATGTACTAATATATAATATGTACTATGTCACCTAATTTTTGAAGTTGTATCACTTTACTTAACATCTGCCCTTGATTACTTTTCGATTTAAAATGGCTCAGAATTAAACTTAATACTCTTACTCTGAGGAGTCATTCATAGTATTATATATTATATAGTATTATGAATGACTCCTCAGAGTAAGAGTATTAAGTTTAACTCTGAGACATTTTAAACCGAAAAGTAATCAAGGGCAGATGTTAAGTGAAGTGATACAACTTCAAAAGTTAGGTTAGGTTATGTCTAATGCAGCCTAGACCAGATTTATTTAAATATTTACATTATAAACTTTAAGTATTTGTTTGTGTTGCATAGAACAATGTAAAAATGTATATTTACCATTCATTAGATCTTCTAAAGACCTCAA
The DNA here is from genome assembly GCF_038396675.1 of Hydra vulgaris. Taxonomy (NCBI): domain Eukaryota; kingdom Metazoa; phylum Cnidaria; class Hydrozoa; order Anthoathecata; family Hydridae; genus Hydra; species Hydra vulgaris. The sequence continues at coordinate 45,026,537 of NC_088920.1, read as the reverse complement.
ATCAAGTCGTTTAGACAACGATCCCGCCATTTCTATGTAAACAGAATGTTTGGACTGTCACTTGTACTGTTTTTCTTCTAACCAAAACACCACATTGGTGAAGAAGTATTATTGCCCGCACACAGAATGCGCTGGTTGTTCGAAAAATCACTTGTATTATTTTTCCTCTAAACACAACCGTGCTTTAGCTATCCGATGATGCATTTAGATCGCTTTGGGAAAAAATGTCACTTGTATGCTTTTTCCTCTGAGCCCCTCAATTCATATTACTGCAAGCACAAGAAAAGCAGCTCATTTATTAAATGGTATGACTATACATGCTTTTGCAGGAATAAAAACTGGAGTGAAAGGTTTAGATTATTATATGCAACATATGCATCCTGATGTTAAAAAACGTTGGTTGGAAACTGATGTTTTAATTATTGACAAAATTTCAATGATTAACGCTCAAACATTTGATATGTTACTTTGGATAGCTTGTAGAGTTAAACAATGCAACGATGAACTTTTTGGAGGAATACAAGTTATTGCTTGTAGAGATTTTCTTCAATTGTCTCCAGTCAAAGGTGAATTTGTTTTTAAATCCTTAATATGGCAACAATACATGATATAGGTTCTTGTTTTAACAGAATGTTTTAGACAAAAAAAAGATGCAAAATTTTTTGAAGCTTTAAACGAAATACGTTTTGTTAAAGTATCAGATCAAACTATTGATTATTTCATAACTCGTCATTTTAATAAAGATGAAAATAATAAAATTAAATACACAAGATTATTTTTTTTAAATATAGAAGTTGATGTTTATAATGCCATAAAAATGACTGATATAAGAAACGAAGAATGCTGGTTTCATGCTAAAGATGTTATTAAAAATCCAAACAATCAATTTACATTTCAAATTCCTGCAGCTATTCATCGTAAAATAAATGCTGTTGTTATGCTTTGAGAAATATCAATGTAGAAGAAGGTTTGTGTAATGGTACAGTGGGTACAATCACTTTAATAGAAAATAATGCTGCTTGAGTTAATATGAATGGAATATGTTAATATGTTAGTTAATATGAGAAGTTAAAATTGAAACCGTAAAAGAATTTAGATTGTTCTCACGCCATTGTAGCTTCAAGAGTATGGTTACCTTTACGATTAGCTTTTTCTTTTACAGTTCATAAAGCTCAAGGAAGTACAATGAACAAAGCAGTTATTAATTTTGATTCTAATGCTTTTAATAATACTCTTTATTATGTATCTTTATCACAAGTTTGTAATATTAACGATGTTTATATATTCATAATAACGAATAAGAATTACAAAAAATATTTAAAAATATAACTATTAATTTAAATGTATAAGAATTTTATAAAAAATACATGTAATTTTTTTTTTTTTTGCTATAAAAAATGAATTTCAAGTACAAAACTGAGGAAAGTAAATTTAGTAACAACAGTGTGTATAGAAAACAATTTTATTACATCGAAGATGGTTGTAAAGATGAAGATATAGTTGAAGAATTGGAACTTAATGCAAAAATTCAAAGTTCTGATGAAATTGTTTTTCATGTGGAACAAAAAACATTATAAGAGTTTGAAGTGAAAATGAAAAATACTACTACTTTTGGGATGTGTTTCAAACTTTTTTAATTGGTTATGACATTGTTAGTTTATGTTCAAAATCGATTGAAGATGGCTATTGTAAAATAATGAAACGTTGTTACAATTCTTCTGTTTATTTTATAAAACCTTTAGAAGGTCAAACCAATTTACGTTTTATTCAAGATGCAAATCTTCGTGGAGTTTTAAATATTTTGGAAAACGATAGCGGATGGAGACTCATACAATTATGTAATTTTAAAGTCAAATCACTGAGCAATTTAATCGAAAGATCAATGATGAAATTACGAAATTATAAATTGTTTGGTTATAAAAGAAAAATGGAACTGAGTGAAGACGCAATTAAAAAAAGAGAGAATACAATAAAAAAAGATATGGAAAACTTAAAAATAACGAAGAGTGGTTACAAAAAAGAAGAGAAAATGAGAAAAAGAATTATGAAAAAAATCAAAAAATAATTTTGTACAAAAAATATCTAAAAAATATTAAATAAAATTGATGTAGACGAATGGTTTGGAGAATTGTATAGACCTCATTCTCTAAAGCCATGGAAAAAGTCAGAAAAAAATCTTTCTTATACCAAATTGTCTTATGAACAAAAATAAAAAATGTTTCCGGATAATAGTATTTTATTTAAACCTGGTTTATGCTTTTATTCTGCTTTTCTTATATATTTGTTGGTTCGAGAATGGAATGTGTGCACGATTAAAGAATGGAATCAAAAATTTTTGTAAAAAAATATCACCGATTTGCAATCTAAGGAAAATATTTTACAACTCCTTTTTAAAAATTAAGACGAAGAAAATATTATAGCTTGGAAAAATGTTTTGCGAGATATAAAAGAAAAATCTGAAAATATGTCTTTTCAAACTTTGTTAGATTTGTGTCACACTTTTGCTTACAAAAATACTTTTGATTGCATCAATATTAAAATTTTTTCTATCAATCAAAATTATAGAAAAATTCGTTTATTACATTCTAAATTAAAATCTCAATATAAAAGTACTCTTACTAAATTGTTAAAAGTAGTATATGAAAGTGCAAACATTACTAAAGACGATCAAGATTCTCAAAGAGTTTTTATCAATGATGACGAAAAAAATAAAGCAGTTATTAATTTAAAAAGTTAAAATCCTTTATGCACCATTTGTAGATATCTAGCAGATAAAATTCGCTTTTATGATATTTATAAAAATAAATTTTCTTGTATGACTCCTCAAGAAAATGAACGATTAAATCATAGTCAATTTTTTTATGAATACAATGATAAACGAATTCAAGTTGTTAATATGATGTTTCAAAGAGTAAATCACTTGGAATTGTTTATGCTGCTCCCCGACGTACAAAATTATTTACTTTCAAATGATTCTGAAAAAATAAAACAAGATTTATTAAAAGTATCGAGTTTATAGTATATCTGTTGTAGATGGTGGGAAAAATTTGAATACATGTCAGCTTTAAATGGTTTATTAAGTGATTATGTCAGATTAAACAGTGATGATCTTATTGAATATGAAACAATTCGGTTCACTAATCATGAATGAAAATCAATTACAAATATGGTTTGAAAATGACAACATTGAATTGTTAGAAGATCATTACTTTCTAATAAAACTATTTATCAACGAAATATCAATACCTAGTCAATATAAATATGGTCAAATCAATGATCCTATTATTTTTTTCTATCCAATGAAAAAATTTAAACAACCTTCACACGAGTTATGGTTTTATTGCATGTTGGTCACCTTTAATAAAAAATTTGAAAAAAAAGACATTGTTAAAAGACCTAATTCTAGATGAAAAAAATAGACAAGATGTTTTAAAAGAATGCGATACTTTACTCCATTGTTTTGAAGATTATCTAGTCATTGACCATGATCATTTTTCAGGACAAGTATTCGGTTTAGCTCATGATTATTGCAATAAAAATATAGGAAGATATAGTCATCAATTGTCTTGTCCTGTTTTCGCTCACAATGCTTCTTTTGACAACGGTATTATGATTGTAGAAGGTTTAAAAAAAAATTAGATGAATTAGAAATATCGCAGCATGGAAGATGTTTTTGTTATATCTAAAAATGTCAGCAAAGTCAATATTATTTGTATTGGTAAACAAATTATAATTGTTGACAGTTTGAAAATTTTAAATTATTCTTCAGAACAAGCGAGTATCATGTTGTCTAAAAAAGCTCAAAATCAAATTGTCAACACCATGTTGCATTATTTACGACGTTTTTATCCTGAAATTAATAATTTAACTAACTATCAAGAGTTTAAAAGTTGCTTTATTAAAAAAACATTATTTCCTTCCTCACAATTAACAGATGAACTTTTAAATATTGAATATAAAACTATTCCACCTATTGAATTATTTGCTCAAAAGAGTTTAATGAAATCAAAAAATTTACAAGAGGAAATTAAAAAAATAAAAGACGCTTATGAAGGTGGTCAAAAATTGTGGAATTTTTTAAATTTGAAAATTTTAAAATCTTTATTACATATTTTTACTATGTAAGATATAGTGGTTTTGGGATCTGTAATGGTGGATTTTGATGAAAGAACATTTGAATTTAATAAATTTCATATTATTGATCATGTTAGCATTTTTAGTTATACAAGCAAATTAAATTCTACAAAAAGTTTGATTCGAATTCAATATCCTCCAACAGACGAACATCAAAAAATGATTGATAAAAGTATTCGAGGTGGCATGTCAACCAAGGGTACACAAAAATACGCCATTGATACAGATTACTTTGAAGCTAAAATAAAAGAACTTGAATTAAACAATAACATATTAAGAGGTTGCTTGTTTTTTATGTATGAAAGCGGGCAATATGGAGGAGCTCAATTAAAACCTTTACCTTTTCATATGATATATTCTTTTGATTTGGAATGCATCACTTTTGATGATGTTGTTCAAAAATATCATCGTGTAAATTTAAACGGTTTTTCAACAAGCGCTTTAGTTCGTTGTCAAATTACTCTGAGACCAGAATATCAAGATCGAGTAGGAGGCTTTTGACCTATGGTAGAAAAAGAAATAATATCATTACAAGATTGTTCTCCTACTGAAATTGTATCTAAACGTTATTTAAAAAATAATGGAAAATATAATATAAAAAAAGACAAAACGATTAAAGTAGCCATGAAATTAAGTTCACATGAAACATGTGGATTTTTCGACACTTTAATATGGTTAACTACATGTTGCGGGTGTGTTGTTAAAAAAATTTACGAAGTATTACCTCTTTGGCGATATCTATTAGCTCGAAAAATGGTAAAAGAAAATATGGAAAAAAGAAAAGAAGCTATTAAAAAGGGAGACAAAGTAGTAGATGCTTCTTGCAAATTACAAATTAACGGACATTACGGGACATTAAGTCAGCAAATTGCACAAAAGCTAAATATTGTTTTTATGAACACGAAGAAAAAGCTTTTCAAAACATCATTGGAAATTTTCAAAATATTCGCAACGTTTTAATTCGAGAAGGGCAAAGTGATGAAAATATCAAATTATTATTTTCTTTTTATTTTCAAAATTTATTATACAACGGACAAGTGTATAGCGGTGTTGAACCCGAAAGGTATAAATTGGACGTTTTTAAAGTAAAGTATGTTTAGATTATTACGAGTCTGCTGATTTTAATTATGATGATTCTTTTAAAGAAAATCTTCTCAATTTGATTAGCGATGTCAAAACTAAAAGTATTTTATTTCATGATGAAAACAATCATCAAGAAATGAAAGATGTCTTTTAACTTTTGAAAACAAAAGATTAAACAAAAAATTTAACAAAATAATTAACAAATCTTTACGTATAGTGGCTTCGCAAATTTTATCTTATGCTAAACTCAACGTAGGGCGTTTTAGTTGGGAATTGGGTGAAGTATTACTAAATCATGGACCTGAAAAACATTTAATAGTGACAGATACTGATTCTGGTTGCTTTTTTATTACACAAAAAAAGACATTACTGATTTTAATTTTCGTAATAAAGTAAAAAAATTGGATTTATTTTTCAAAAATGGGTCAACAATGGATGAATTATTCCAATTACAAAAAGACTCATTGTTTTTATTCGATTCTTTATGCTAAAGAAACGGATCATTTTCAAAACGAAATACCACCTTACTATTACATTGTTCAAGCCTTTGCTATGGGACCAATATGTTTTAGCGTTCACAGTAGAAACGGTGATGAAGAAAAAGAAGTTAATTGTAAAAACAGAGCTAAAGGAGTGCCTAATTCTAAATTGTTATTTTCAAATTATGTTAACGGTTTTAATACTTTTGCAGCTGAAAGATTATTTAGAGAATTGCCTTATCCATTGGTTAAAGAAAAACAACCCATTCAACAAAATAGAATGAGTGTTAATTTTAAACAAGTCAAAATAGAGACACATGTTATTGATTTTTTAAAAAAGTTTACACTAAAAAATTATGTCTTTAACGATAGTATCATGACAGAAAGTAAGGATCATTATCGTTTACAGGCGATACGTGAAGCTAATTTAAAAGTGTTACCTGATTTTGAAAAATTTTGTAGTGATGAACACAAACAAACATTATTTCAAATTGAAAAAAATATTATAAAAGAATATCATAAAATTTTTTTATCGTTATCATACAATGACATGGTTTAATTGTAAAGTTTTGATACCTTTATTATACGATATTAAAAATAATATAAGTTTGTAAAATTTTTTTTGTAAATAAAAAAAATGGAGTTTTGTTTTTTTGATCAAAAATTAACAACCATACAACTCGAAAACAAGTTAAAAGAAGTAGGTTTAAAAAACTTTTATTTAGTAGAAAATACAGAAAACGAAGTTCGATATTTTCAGGATAAAGAAGGATTTTATACTTCTCGTTTAATTTTATTCACTCTTCATAACTCGCGTCCGTTAATCCCTGAAGAATTTTTAAGTTGTTGTACTGAATGTTTACTTGAATATTTAAGTCTTGTATGTCATCTAGACTGTTATGAAGAGGATTGTGAATATTGTGAAGATTTTAATAGAATACATTATAGTTGATCTTGTCTTATAGAGAGAAAAAAAAAGAATCATAATTTAATAGAAGACACTATGTTCGTAACAGAAACAGCAAGATGATTAGGTCGAGATTGGAAACCCTGTGGAAGACATTTGAAAAGTGGACGAATATCAACTCGATCATATTGATGAAGATTATAGATATGTCGAAAAAAAATGTTTTCAAATGTTAAAAAAATGGAGTCGTAACGGAACAATGGAACAATTACTTTACGCTATGGAAAGCATACCAAGAATGGATATTAAAAAAGTCATTTTAGACTGCTTTTTAAAAAAAAAAATTTTTTAATAAATAGATATAAATAAAAGTTTTTTTTTATTTCAATAAAAAAATGAAAGAAAAAGAAGAAAAAACAGTTGAACAAAAACTAGAATCTACAGAAAAACCTTTAGAAACACCTTTAGAAAAAAAAGTTGACAGATCCATAACTGAAATATTAAACGAAAGAGGTTTTCATAGTTTTTATTTAAAAGGAAAATCAAATGAACCTGAATTAAAAGACGAAGAAACTAATTCACAAGTCAAATTTAATACTTTTAAACCTACTCAAGATGTGTATCCTGAAATTACAATTATTACAGGACCTACTAAAAGCGGATAATCTACTATGGCGAGAGAATTATTACAATACGGAAAATTTCCTGATGCTGAAATGTTATTTGTAATACAAATGAGAGAACCTAGAGAATTTCAACACAAAACATGGCGTGATATTATTAATTCCACTAAAAATAATTTGGAAGCTTATGATATCTTAACAGTAAACATTCCAGAAAACTTAGATTCAGTTATACAGAGAGCTAGTAGTTTTTCAAAAGATAAATATGGTGTTCAAAATAGTGATCATCGATTATTAAAAACGATACTTTTGTTTGACGACATTAGTGCTTTTTGTTTAAAAAGTCAACAATATACTAGCGCATGTTCTAGCGGATCTCATTACGGAGTGGGCACTATTACCGTTTTTCATTCAGTTCCTTCTAAAGCGAGTCAATGTTGGAACAATTTAGTCTCCCATTACAAACGTATTATTTCTTTTGACAACAATAGCGAAATTGAAAAGTTATTTAAAAGTGATTTTCCTTCTGCTGGTAAAATGCATCACGTCATAAGCGATTTGGTAAATAAAGAAACATCTAATCAACACGGTCATTTGGCTTTACTTAAAAGAAATTGTTCGGTTGCACGCTTAAGAACACAGATTACAAGTAAAAAGCAAGAAGTGTTTATCCCAGTAGACGCTCAAGGTAAATATGACTCTGATTATAAAGACATAAGCGTTAACAAAAAAATTGTTAGTTTTCAATCATTTACCTATGTCAAAGCTCAAAATTTGAAAAACTATTATTATCTAAAATCTCATCATAACAATTATAATCAAGAGAAGGAGAATAAACCCAACGAAGAAGATAAAAACAATATAAATAAGGAAAAAGAAAATCCGATAAAAAAAAGAAAATAGCGTGAAAAGGAAAGAGCTACACTTTTACTCGAAGAAATTAAAAGACAAAAAAGATATGGATTGTGCGAATCTACAGACGAATCTTCAGATAGCCGAAGAGAATTCATTTTAGATTCTGAATGATTGGAAAAGCGAGGAACTTTTACGCATTTTACAAAATGATGACGAGTTATGCAATCAAATAAACAAAACAAGTAAACGTCAAGCTATGAGACAAAAGTTGGCTGTTTGAGGGCAAATTTTAATTCCTGAAATGAACAGAAGAAATGATGATGATGAAAATGAAATAAAATATGGATCAAAGAAACTTTGACGCGTTTTAAAGCTGTAAAATGTTAAAATGCGAACTTTTATCAGGTCACGAAAGATTACAAATAAAAAATGCTTTTCAAGAATATGTTTGCATAGAAAATAAACTCTTTGTCAAAGAATATTTATACCCATATTCAAATTTTAACGAAAACGGTAATGTCATCATGAAAAAAAAAAAATTGAAAGATAAAAATCAAGCTATATCTGACTTCGTTTATCACAATTACAACGTTTTAAAAGAATATTTCAATTCTACTCGTTTTAAACTTTATCACGAAATTATAAATTATTATTCTAATAAATTCATCTCATTTGACACTTATCATTCTACAAAAACTGGTAATGATTTGTTAAGGCAACAATTTGATGTTGATTATTATCAAAAAGAATTATATTATCAAAATAATTTGTCTTTTTTTGAAACATGAATAGATATAAACCTTATCACTTAAATGATTCTCCTTTAATAACTTTGCGAAAATTGTTATCCCAAAATGCTTTTTAATATAGATATTTATAATAAAAAATTATTGCAATTGGATGAACAATAAAACGCAGAAACAAACCCTGAATCTGAAAAAACAAAGAGAACAGATTTGTCTCAACTCATCGAAAGATATGATATACCATCCTCTCTTGTTTATGCAGATCCCACCAATGTTGAAAATCAAATTGCAAGCGAAATCAGCTTTCAACAATATTCAAATTGTTTACTACCTCTAGATACTATGCTCAACAGCGAAATAGCTGCTAGTTTAATAAGTGATCAAGAAAAATGGAAAACTTATCTCAACGTTGGAGGAGATGCATACGCTTTTAAAACCATTTAAATGTAAATAAACAAAGCGAATTCAACAATCAAGTAGATCAAAGAAATATAAGCGAATCATTAAGAATGATGAGAAATTTAAAAAAGTTTCCTATTTAAGATAATACTCTAGATGCAACACCTCCTTTCTCTATTCCATCTACATAAAACGCCTTACCACGCTCTGCCACTTTAAACACGATTCAATCGCCTCATTAAAAAATTAATAATTTGACGCCTCTCAGTAAATTTTTTAATTTTAACGAAACACCCAACACAGCTAAAGTTTTACAAGAACTTTAAAAAAAATGAACCACTGAAAAAAATCCCCAATTTAGGTAAACAATTAGTCGATATGTGTAAAAATCAAGTCAATTATCAATTTAGATCTCATCAAATTTCTTTACGCGTTTATAAACCTAGAAACAAAAAAGCCACTTTGAACCATTTAAAAATTTATATTTTATATTTAGCCAATGTTGTGGATGTAGAGGAATCCTTAGCAAGTATTATTAACAACGTAGCCCAGTTTGATTTTGAAAAAATAAATGATCCAAAACAATATTCTTTTTACACTAACGAATTTTTATTTCATAGGCAACATGAGAATAGTAGCCGATTATTATCAAATAAGACAACTTACTTTTGCCAAATTATGAAATTTTATTAAAAAATACAACATTCCCCTTCGAAACGAAACTAAATTAACAGCTGATGGTGTTTATGCTAGCGCTCTATCTCGCGCTTCTTACACTGTTATGACTTCTGGTTATATAGAAAGCGAATCACTCTCTGATAAAAGTTTCGCAGGAGAGAGATCTTTTGATACATTATTAGAAACAAAAGACATTATTAATCAAAGATGTATACAATATGGTGAAATGTTTCGAGGATTCAAATACGATATCTTAAGAGAATATATTCAAAATAATAGTTATTTATTATCCAATAAATACGTTTACGATCGAATGAAAAATAATTATGACATGAACGCTGTATCTAACAGAGCCAATGGTGAAAATATGCTGTACTTGACATCTAAAACTATTTTTAATAATGTACCCTGCCCAGTAGGCACAGCGACGTGACAAAAACGTGAATTTCACGTTATTTTGGCACGTGACAATTAGGTGACTTTTAGGTCCCCATGAAATGACCAATTCACGTGATTTATGGACGTGTTTTTCACGTTACTTTTGGCACATGATATTTAGGTGACTTTTTGGTCCCCATAAACTGTCCAAAAGACGTGCTTTTTACGTTAGTTTTGGCACGTAATATTTAAGCAATAATTATGCTTTATAATTACAATTATAAGTGTTGGGATTCGTGTAAAGAAAAAAAATTTATCGTCGAGGAAATATTTAATACGTATTAAAATACATGGTTATATTAGTCAGTATATTAGTTCTTGACATAAAAATTTTTAATTTGTAATAAAAGCTGCACTTTTGTTAAAATATCCTCCTTATATCCAATAAGTAATAAGTACGAAGTCGTAGATCTGCAACTTACGAAGAGCACGCTTCAAACTTATATATCTATTCTTCCATAAAAGCACGCTTCAAACATAATCTAACGAATCAGTCGATATTTTCTTCTATAAGAGCACGCATCAAACTTTATCTAATAAATCAGATTTAGCTGAAAAGAAACGAATAAAATTTTAAATAATAATATGATTATTTAATAATTATCTTAAATCACAAACTTTTAAAACAAACCTTACTTTGAGAGTTGCTAGCTACTTTTGGCAACAAGATTTTCTAGTGTGTTATTTGTTTTCTTTTATCTAAATCATTCAATAATTTTAAGAAAACAATACTACATACAGTGTAAAAAAATAAAAGTCATTTGCCTTCTAATTTTATACTCTGATTGCTAAAAAAGTAAATAAGTATTTAATAAAAAAAGATGTAACAAAAAAGTCGACAGATGATTATAAAAAAAGAAGTACATAATAAAAAATACAAGTTTAAAAAAATATTTTTTATCTATATATATCTAATATCTATCTATAGATTTATCTATATCTATATCTATATAAAGTTAATAACTGATGGGCGTGATTAGAAAAAGACCTGTACTCACCTTATGTGATAACATCTGTGTACTATGTGATAACATGATAATTTGTTTTCTTTGTTTTCCATCTTCTTATATTTGCATCTGTTTCTGCATTAACTTGTTCATACATTAACTCACTAGATGCAAAGGTGACAGCCCACAAAGTTGCTTTAAATGAGTAATCTACAAAGTTTTGAACAGCATTAAATGTCATTTTAGAATGCACACAAAAATTAAAACAATTTATAAAAATGTAATAGTTATCACATAACCACAAAGCATTATAGTGGGGATTTTATATCATGATTTTCCTTATCCATGGTCAGATTTTCACCTTGAGGCTCCTTTTGCAGTGGAAACATTCACCACAGCTAAGGAGCCTGATCTACCCCTAATTATATATAATATATTAAGTATAAAACTAAAAATATGTATAATAAAGTATTGTCAAATTAGGTCACCAATAAATACAGAGTGCTAAAAATTCAACTCAGAATCAAGTTGCATTCACCAACAAGATATGAATTAAATCAAATTCTTGCTACAGAGTGCGATCACAAAGAAGACAAAGAGAGGGAAAAGTGAAATTTCTCAAACTTTATAAGTTAAAAGGTTATTGGGTCTTACTACAGAATGATATTCCTAGGCAATAACATAACAATACCATTGGGTCTTCCTAGTCAATAATATTTTATGCAGAACTTATTATTTGTCATGTAGCTAAATAAATTTAATATTAAATAAGTTATAATAACTTATTTATTATCAAATTAATTACATTGACAAATTTGACAGTCTAAAATAATATACAATATGGTAGAAAGTATACCTTGTAGTAGGGTTTGATCTTTTGTGTGTTGCAATATGAGAATTATCTGCCATAACGTTACACAATTTTGAACTAAGCTTTATAATATATTTATTAAACCTAAATTGATAAAACTTAGTTATAAGATAATATGTTTGGATAAAATATTATATATGTGACATTTTGTTCTTGTCAAAAATGCATTGCGACGTTATAAAATATCTTACGCCCTACTTTTTAAATTAATTATTATAAAATTACAATGCAAAATAATTACATTATTATAAAAGTAAAAATTAAAAGTAATTACAATAATGAATATATAAACTACATATTTCATGTAATCATTATATTTAAAATATCCGGAAAATTGTTTACGGAAAATATCCTGAAAAAATTCAGAATATTTCCCCCCTCATTTTCCCCTTAATTTTGCATTCAGCCAAGTTGTTTCTCAACTTTTTAAAAACTTTTCTTAATTTTTGTATGAATGATGACTAAAACAACATAATAACAAATAGATGAATAATATATACTTGTTATATGTTGTAATAAAAGTTGTATGTATGGAACTTGTAATATAAGTTGTATGTATGGAAAACATTTCGGATATTTGGAAAATAAATAGATAAATTTCAGAATAATATCTGGTATTCCGGGAATATCCCGAATAAGATAATCCCTGAAACTAAATTATAAAAAAATAGTAAATAAAGAATATCTTTCCAAGTTTCTAATCACAGGTTTTTATTATGAATAAAAAAAGTTCCAAAATACACAATATTTTGGCAACGTAACATTCACATTTTAATCAAGTAAAATTGTCACCTGGACAAGGTCACCTAAAATATACATGATTGAAACATGAAGAAGGAAACGGGGTAAGAGCAGGCATCAAACTTTATCTAATGAATAAGTCGATATTTTCTCCAATAATAGCTTACAACACCAAATTTAGCTCAAAAGAAACAAATAATAACTTAAATAATAGTATGAATATTAAATAATCATCTTAAATCACAAATTTTTAACACAAATCTTACATGGTGAGTCACCAACTGTTTTGGCAACAAGATGTTCTGGTGCTATTTCTTTGATCTAAATCATTAAACAATTTTTAAAAAAGCAATGCTATACTTGAGAGAAACTTGCTTTACATATTGGAAGGTCGTCAACATTGAAAGATAAGTAAAATGCAGTTGCAAATACAATAGCATCATAATCATCTTTTTGTGGGGAAAACATCGAACAAATCCGCGTTAATAACCTGTTTTATATTGTACATAATAACAATAGTAATAAAAGTCATATAATATATATAATTATAATTTCATATAACTCGAATATATATATATATTAATCATATAATATTTAAATAATATAAAAAAAGGAAATAAATAAGTATAAACCCTTTTTAACAAGTAAGCACGAGATCAAGATGTCATATATTTTAAAAAGATAAAGTATTTAATAATAATATATACATATATCAATAATAAATAACATAACACATTTATTTATTGATATTATCTTGGATAAATTCTTTAACCTTGTTGATAAAAACCAAATAAAGAAAGAAAATCTATTTTGGGTTTTTATCTAAACGACTCTTGAGTAATAATGCAGAAGTTCTAGAGACATTATTATTGCTCAAGAATCAAGAATAAGTTCTGCTAGAACTTATAATTTGTCCATGTAGCTTACTTAATTTGATATTAAATTCGTTATAACATAACTTATTTCGTACTAAATTAAGTAAGCAAAATGGACAAATTCGCCAGTCTTAAATATTATATCATAAAGTAGAAAAAAGGCATACCTTGTATTTGAGTTTAATCTTATTTGTGTGGCAAATAGGGACGGCAAATAGGGTACTAATTTATTTAACTTAATTTGATATAATTTAGATATTAGATATTACAACTTAGAATATATTGTTCTTTTTAGTTCTGTTTTAAATGCATTGCGTTAAAAGATATTATATAGACCAATTTTTTTTTTTTTAATTATGATAATACTACAATAAAAATTAATTATATTATCATAGAAGTAACTAATTATAACTAATATAATGAATACAAAAACTATACTATAAAAAAATAATTAATATAATAAAAAATATTATTTCACATTTCTTATGCCAGTTTTTTTTTTTAAAATAAAAAAAGTTCCGAAAGACGAGATATTTTAGCACGTAACTTTCACGTGACTTTCAAGTAAAATAGAAACCTGGACGAAGTCACCTAAAATACACGTGATTGAAACGTGAATAAAACGTTGCGTGCCTACTGGGTGGCTACCTTTAAGAGATGTAACATTAGTAGTCATTTTAAAAGAAGATATAGAACAAACTTGTGCTAAAAGGGGTTTGTCTGCTTTTTAAGAAAGCATTAAATCCAATTCAAATCAGTTTTAAAATAAGGAAAATACAATCAAAGAAAAAGTTTTACTTGACGTGTTAATGATAATGCGTGCAATGTATAATTCTCAACTTGCTCGTTTAAATTCTCTTTTATTATCTGATAAAAAATGTTTTGAAATGGATTCTAATAATATAAAAATTTTGCCATTTCTTTAAATTTACTTACCAATTTTAAAAAACGAAAATTATTAACTCATCCATTAACAATCGCCTCGTTATTACATATTCCTACACCCAAAAAAGAACCACGAGCATCTACTTCATATACACGATTGGAAACGAAAAAAGAAGAAGAAAACACTACACTGCCTGAAATTAGTAAACCTGAAACTACTACTACTACTACTCCTGAATTATTAGGCGCAACTGCCTTACCTGAATCAACAGATACTACAGCTAAACCAATAGGTGCTTGCACTTCAACTGATACTAACGAAACTCCAATATTGACTACAAAAGCTCGTTAAGAATTCAGAAAAAAAACAATAGAGACTAGATCAATAGCGAAAGAAAGAAGAAATAAAATATCCCGACTTTTAAAAAATGGACAACGTCTTTTGATAACCTTATAGAAGATCAACTGACCAGAATATCAGGTCGTTTGTTTGGTTTAACAGACGTACACAAAATTAAAAAAGTCTTACTTCAATTTGACGCTTTTAAAAAAAATTCCAACAGATTTAAAATTTTATGAACAAATAAAAGACTTTTATAAAGTTCCTTCTATGCCAAATGGAATATTTCAATAATAGCTTGGTCACATGTCACTTTACTTTTTAAAAAAACAACAGATGCCAACGTTTAAAAACAAGCACCTAGAAAACCCAATGTTTAAGAGAATCATTAATTTTCATACGACAGTCCTCGTCAATATTTTCAAGCTGGTATGGCTGAAATGGGTAGTTTTAAGTGAAATTTTGCTCCCCATTGTCCTGAATTTTGTTTAGTTGGGTTTTTTAATAACAAAATGGACCAATGGTGTAAAGAGCAAAATATTTATCATTTTTCGTTCTAAAAGTTATGGAAAAGCTTATTTGGCTGAATCGGCGATCAGACGTTTAAAATTACTTTATCAAAAGTTAAGAAAGCAAGGCGAACGGCAAAAAAACAATTGGAGTTTCATATCAAAGATATGGAACAAAAATTAAACGAAAAAGAAAAAGTAACCAGCGGAATCAGTCCTGAAGATTTGGACGTCGATGACGCCAAAGGTAAAGCGCTTCGTTTAATCGATCAATACCGCAACGCTAAATGTCGAGGGAACAACTTTTCTTCCAACATGTTACACCGTGTAGAAAAAGAATACAGAAATTAAAAACTGAAAATATATAAACCTTTATCTATTGGAACTGAACGTTTTTTGAAAAAATATAAAATAGATGCCAAAGACAACTTTAGCAAATAGGCAACTCGTAATCATCCATATTGGGACACTTCAAAAAAAGTAATTATTATAAAGTCTCTAAAAGCTCCAACCCTTCAGTAGAAGGTTATTTACCCGTTTATATTTATAAAGTTGGAGTAGTAGGCGATTTAAATACGACATACAAAGTAAGACGAGAAGATTTATTACCTTTTAACGAAGAAGATAAAGACATTTACTATAAAAACTTTAACGAATATGTTGATGCTTTTTAAAACCATTGAAAAAAAGCTGCAAGATAAAAAGAAAAAAAGAAAAAATTAACAATTTATCATTTGATGATGTATTAGATGTAAATAAATATAATTGTAGTACCTGTTATTTTAGCGAAATTAAAAATAAAAATGAAGCTAGCGTGCATTATAATGGGTTGAACGATTTTAGTTTACCCTTGTCCCCTAACGATATAAACAAACCTACATTTAAAAATAATACCATTATGAATTTAATGAGCATGGATGTTCCTACTAATTTAACTCGAGTAGACGAAAACATATCGTTGCCAGAATACAATTACGGTTTAAGAATGTAATCCAAACCTGCTATAAAAAAATGTTGACAGATATTCAAAATGACATAATTACTAATCCTACCAGAAAAATAGATCAATTTTATCTAGTCACCAAAATTGTTATTTTGTATGCAAATCATATACCCTTACCAGGTGACACGTTTCCTTGTTACGACATATTAGATATGGAAAACATGGACGATTTTCAACTGAGAAATATGTAAAGCTTATATTCAACAAGCGGTAAACTCTTTGAAACTAATTCACTTAGTGCCTATCAAGACGATTTTTTCATTAGAAACTTGGAACTTTATAAATCAAAATTAAATAGAGTTTTTACCTTTTCAGACTTTTTTTCAAGTTCTGATAATAAAGATGACAAAATTTCGAAATACTTAAATCCAAAATATTTATTTGATCCTTTTACTGAACTTCGATACAATACCAATTTATTAAGTTTCCTTTACCTTGATAAAATTTAGTATAGACATTACCAACAATGTTCAAGAAAATTTATTTAACGTCAATACGATAGTTAGTGGTAGAACCGATTATAATTTGTTATGGTATTACAAAAAAGGAAACGAATAATCAACTAATCCTCTTTTTTACAAACTATTCGTTTTACTTTGAATCCTCTAAATAAAAATTGAAACGAAAGAGGTTTATCTTATTTTGTTTTTTTTTCAAATAAAACAACTGCAAGTGTATACATTATAGAAGATTTTACAAAATTATTACAAAACGACTATATTACTACTAAATCTACATACAACAACATATTCAATGTTTTATTAAATACTCACACTAGCAAAAACTATTTAATTTATGAAAAACATCCACTTTTAAGCGCGACACAAATAGCAGCTATTTCACCCAAAAGACAAGTGATACTAAACGGTATAGAAGAATTCTTTGCTGGACCTTTATAATGAGCAACACCAACACAATACCACTAGAAGGTAACATTTATAACTTAGAAACTAATCTTAACGATTTAAACATACACTACAATGTTAATATTCATATCAATGCTTTATGGAAAATTTGGAACGATCATGTTGATGTTAAAAATCCCTTTCTTCCCGGAGTTTATACCAATGAATAAATTGTGTAACCACAGTTTTCAGATACCATTAAGAAGCTTTTACAAGTGGTCCTGGAAATCTCTTAACAAAATTTGTCACCATTAGATCGTGCGATTTGACCGCTGAACCTACAGAATCAATGTCAAGTTTTTATCAACTTTATTTTCCTTTAACAAACAGAAGAAAATATTATCGTTATACTTTAAAACTATACCATTAGCTTCTTTAACTTTACCTTTTTTTAACGTCAACCAAGTGATATGGCCTGAACGAGAATTAAAAATGATGTTTTTACCGAAAGTATAAACATGACAAACAATTTACTCAATTTAAGTTTAAATAATATGACCTTTTGTGATCATACTTACGCAGGACCAGATTTTACTATATTTAACAAATATCTTACTAATAAAGCAAAAGGTGTGCCTTCATGTCTTCCTGATCCTATAGACGGAACATCAAATTATTATTATTACTTTTTTTCTTTACCATCATTCCAAAGAAAATTATCATCAATTAAAATTAGTACATTACTTATGAAAGGTCTATTAAAACTTCAAAGGAACAGTAATTCCTATTCAGATTATGATATCAGTTATACATGTAATAATGTACCCATAGGTACTCCTGAAATTCAAGGTAAAACGTTTCAAGTTTTACCTTTTTACTTACCTGATGATATTTATAAGTTGATGACAAGCAATTCCTCTTTAATTACTAAATATAACGCAGAAACCTTTATTGAAGTTTTACTATACTGCAAACAAATAAAACCCATTTTTTCACCTACTATTAAAGTAACTCTTGTCACTACAACTACTTTTGAAAGAGCTACTACACCGAGTTATAAAATATGGTTAAATAGTGTCAAAGCCGTTTTACAAGGAAATAATTCAATAGAATTGTTACATTATTCACTTCGCTCAACGGACAATTTATTTATCAAAAAAAGAGCGACTGTACTATTGTATAAACTTGGACAGACAGTTTGCCATTAAAAAATATCATTTTAAAAATGTATCAACCCATTGGAATTAACCCTATACCTTATACTTTACTTTTACAAAGAGATCAAAACAGTGTAGCTCAACAAATCAACCCCTTTACTATGCAAGTAGATCAAAATATGACAAACGCCATCACACTAGATTTTAAAATTCAGAAAAAGAGATTTTTAAGATGCACTCTTATTCAAATTAGTAATTTTAATAACAACATTTCCAATTTTCGAACACCTACAGACGCTTACATTTTTATTAAATGTGATCAAGCAGACAATTGTGGAATGTATATGAATAGAGCCAATGTTCCTGGAATTGTTGCTTTTTTTAATTTATTAGACTACATCAATCCTACTCAAGTCACTACCAATATTAATTTTATAAAAAACCGTAACACTTCTATTCAAGGGCAATTATACACCTTTGATATCAACAATGTAGAAGATAAATCTATACCTAAATCGTGTATGTTTTTTAATTTTTCATCATTTTTAATCACTATCCTTTGGCAGAAAAGGAAGACATTTTCATGAGTTAAAAGAAATGAGAAATCATTTATATTTATAAAATCGGGTTAAAATAGATAGTATTACTCTAATTATTAAATTGAGTTACTTCTTTTTTTTTATTAAAAAGGTCCATTTCATTCTGTTTCAATGTTCTACATCATTGATATGTAAAAACATCGTTAATATACAAAATGTTCTCAATTTACCTATAATTTCTGGCCTGTAATTTAAAAAAAAAATCAATAATGACAGTGACTTGCGTAGCGTTGTTATAGTCAGTTAAATTAAAATAGTCATCAATTCCTAATTCGTAAGCTCTCTTCATGTAGATGCTGCAATTTTGTGCTCGATCTCATTTGATGAAAATAAGCGAATTGCTTGGTGTCGGAAAATTGAAAAGGCTATTTTTAAAATTACTGGTTTATTTAAAATGCATCTTAAATAAAGTATACAATTTTTTTGTCTTTTAAAATCTTGATACATAGCATTGACAATAGCGTGCCTAATTTCTAAAGTAAATGGATTCGTCTTGTTAGTCCAACTATATTGATTTCTTTGCAAAAGTAAAGTAAAAGGAATCGCGTTGTTACTTTTAGTTAGATACAATTTTAAAATGATATTTTTTAGAGGAAGACTCTTGTTCCAAGTTTGTATAGTTAAACGGTCACTTTTTTAATAAATACATTGACCACTAAGTGAAGTTATACAACATACCATTTCTTTAAGATCTTTTCCTTGTAATATAGATTTAGCTCCAGTATACCATGTTTTATAAGCGGTTATTAATGCTCTTTCAAAAGATACTGTAGTTACAAGGGATACTTAAAGCGTCGGCAAAAAAAAGGGTTTGATTTGTTCGAAATAAAGAAGGGCTTCAATAAAAGTTTCAGCATTATATTTTGCAATCAAACTCAGATCACCAGTCATTATTTAATAAATGTCTTCTGCTAAAGAAAATGGTAAGACTTAAAAAGGAACTGTTTGTCCAATTTGATCATGAAAGGGCAAAATTGTATTTCCTTTCATTTTAAAATAGGGAGTTTATATTGAATTTATAAGCAAGCAATTTATTTGTATGGGTATGTTTCATATGCGGAATTGCAAAAGAGTAGGAAAGTAATCAAAAGATCAATCTTTCTAAATTTGTTCAGAATTTTAGTAAATAGCCTGAGTCCTCAGATGGGAATAATGCAATTATTTGCAATGATTATTGCTAAAGAATAGGTTAAGGTTTAAGACACCCTTGCAAATTCTGCAACAGTGCAAAATCAACATGAGCTCATTCTTTCTTAAGACTCAAAAATCTCTAATCAAGTTATTTTCTCTGTACTAAAAGATATGTATAAAACATCAAACAATAAAGAATTAATGCAGTAACAGGAAAATGTGCATTTATACGTTTCTATCTATTTATATTTACTAATAATTTTACAAAATATGTTTAAATTAAAGTCAAACATAACTGAATAGAACATTTGTCTTGGAAATATATCTTTTTTATATGGTAAAGCTCTTCATTTCGCTCTCTACACTGGAGATCTTTATCTGGAGATCTTATCTGAAGGTGTTCCTAAAATAAGCCCAAACCTATTTTAGGAATATCTTCAAACAAATTATTTACTATAAAAAAAATTGGATTTTTCCAATGCAACAATAATCAGTATAATGACTGAGATAAGTAAAGATTTGGGCCGTGGAGATTACAGTAATGTGTATGTACTTTAATTTACGTTTATTCATATTACTTATATATTTATAAATAACTCTCTACTTTTTTTGAGGCATTAGGTTCTATCAAACCTAATGCCTCAAAAAGTATTAAGAAAAAATCTTTCCTGTTAAATCACTTTTATGAAGTAGTTTCAGGCACCTTTCAACAAATCCACAACAATGGAAGCTCCAAGTTTGTTGATACAGTTCAGAGAGATGTTGTATTTATTCCTGACCGGGGAAATTAATAAAAGAGATTTGCAACAACAGAAAATTTAATCCCTACATTTGCCTAATAAGTGTTGGTATTGATGGGGGTCATGAAGTTACTTAAGTAAATAAGCTTAAATTAGTAGAAGCTAACCTAAAGCTTATTATTCGTTTACTGTGCATTTCTTTAAATTAAACACCAACTATTGTGTGTAATTACATGATAAATTATAGAAAGAGGTTGGTTTTTGTTATTTTACCAACATTTAACTTAATATTTATAGTTTTTTTTTATAAGACGTAATGCACAAAGAAAAGTATGCTTGATGCTGAGACGTAAATGCACAAAGAAAAGTATGCTTGATGTTATTGTGAAGGAGAAAAAGAAGACTAAAATGGAAACTTGAGGATTTTTTAAAGTTTGGCTAATTGGTGTCAGAAATTTATTATTATTTATTATTACTTATTTATTTCGTTCTCTGAAATAAGCTTTTGTCTATTGAATATAATTGAGAATAGTGAACTTTATAAGGACATTAAAAGCTATTAAAATGTTGTTTGACTTTAGCTAATCGAGGAGTCTGGAAAAACTCTTGTTATTGATATAGTCTCGCCACCCGAATTACACTTGATTGAATACTTTGTTACACAAATAATAGATGTTCTGCTGACTGAGGATTCAACTAAAAAGCTCTAAATTAGTAAAAGTGTAACGAGGCACTGCTACAATAGAGGAGGATTTGAATGACCTAACTGTCAAAAAGTACTTTCTTGTTTGGATAAACTCATAACTATAGCTCCTCTCCTGATATTACCTTGTATTGAGACTTTATGAAAGTTCAAAAAGAGTATGTAATTATTTAATTATTTTCCACTCATAAATTACTTATAATATATAAGAAATTATGTTCATAAATACATATTTATATATATATATATATATATATATATACATATATATATAAATATATATATATATATATATATATATATATATATCTATATATATATATATATATATATATATATATATATATATATATATATATATATATATATATATATATATATATATATATATATATATATACAGACGTCCCCCGGTTAACGAACTTAATTCGGAGTACGAACTAGTTCGTTATCCGAAAAGTTCGTTAACCGAAACGCGTTTTTCCATAGGCCGTTATTAAAAAATTTTTAATTGGTGGTTTTTGCCGAAATAATGGGGGAAAAAATTTAAAAAATTGTCCAACTTGATAAATAAAATAGGCAAAGGTGAAATGATTGAAACCTGAGATTTATGCACTTTTAAAAATTGAAACAAATTGAAATTGTGCATGAAAATTGCTTGTCAAAGTTTTAGAAAATACTAAAAATTGAACATGAACATTGCTTATTAAAAAATGAAAATTCAACAAGAAAATTGCTTGTCAAATTTTTACCAAAAATTTGAGAATTGAACTTGAAAAATGCTTGTCAAAATTTTACGAAAAAATTGAAAATTGAACATGAAAAATCCTTGTCCTGCGTTTTTTGCGGTCCCAGTTCGTTAACCGAGTTCCGGTTCGTTAACCGGGGGAGGATTTTGGGCAAAAAGCTTTCGGTTCGTTAACCGAAAGTTCGCTAACAGGGGGGTTCGTTAACCGGGGGACGACTGTATATATATATATATATATATATATATATATATATATATATATATATATATATATATATATATTTATTTATTAATAAGTATTTATGAACATAATTTCTAATATACCTTAAGTAATTATGTTCATATTATAAGTAATTATGTATCATAATTTCTTTAAATTTGTTTATTTTAGTGACATAGTGATATTTAGTGATATTTTTGGAGTAAAGCTTTTTTTGAATTCAGCAGAGCTATTTAGAACTTTGTCCAAGAAATGTGCAACTTGCATCAGTATCTGATCGAGTACACGACAACTTGCATCAGTATCTGATAGAATACACGTCAACTTGCATCAGTATCTGATAGAATACACGACAACTTGCATCAGTATCTGATAGAATACACGACAACTTGCATCAGTATTTGATAGAATACACGACAAACAAGATCTGTCTGAGTTAGAAATTTCCCACTAATAAGTTAACCTTATCGTGTTTCTTAAAAAAAATAATAAAGCCTTTGGAATTTTTTGTGAGCAAAACTGTGAAGCTTTTCCCAAAATTATTAAAAAGACGATGAAAAGATTATTTTTCATCGTCTTGTCAAATAAAACGGCCGTAACCTACTCAAGTATGTGAATAATTTATTATAAAGTAAAAAAATATTGCACTATTGTATTATAAAGCTGTAATCATGAGTAAAAAATGTTTGTAAAAAATATTACTATATATACTATATTTGTGTTTTTTTTGTTTCATTCGAGAGATATTTCAAGTTTTTAGATAGTTGCGATAGAGGCGGTTTCTGTGTTTTTTGATGTTTGAGAAAGCTAAGTTCCAGACATAAGATAAGCACCAAACAGTTATATATTTTTGTTTACGTCAGTTAAAGATGTTTTACAAATCATGGGAATGACTAGAGCGTGGGAACAAAAGCAAAAAATATTTTGCTCCCTCGCCCCAAACGTTAGAGTACCGAGTAAACAAATTTTTTTTTTACTATCCTTAACTAAAATCATTTTCAATAAAGAAATTCAAATTTCAGGTCAATATTCTACCAAATCTGATTTATTGAACATCAAATCAGAAATGGATGAAGAATGTGAACATTTAAGAAAATTAAAACATAAAGAAGAAATTCAAGATGAAAAACCTCCTAAAAAAATGAAAAAAAATGTACAAATAATTAAACCCAAATCTAAAATGCGAAAATATTCAAAATCTGAAAGCGAAAGTTCAGAAGCAGAAGAAATTGTTGAAAAAAAACCTAAAAAAAAATCAATACCTTCACATGTATGTTCACAATGCTTTCAAGAAGTAAACGCAGTTGACAAAATTCACGGATTATGTAGAAACTGTATCATTCAACAAATAGCCATTTTATCCAGTCGGCTTATGCAGAACGCCAATGAAAAAAAGAAAAAAAAATTAAATAAAAAAAGTTTAATTGAACTTGGTTACACTCGAGCTTTAAAAGACGTTAAAAACAAAAAATTACGATTTAAAAAAAATACATCAGAGTCAGATGATGAATAAATAGAAAAAAAAGTGTTTATAACTTTTTCTAAAAAAAAATGGCTTCAGCAGCTAAATATATGAGAGCAGGTGGTGGTAATTGTTATACACCCAATACAGACGGACATGTTACTCTTGAAGATGTTTTAGCAAAAGCAGACGATGAAAATCGTTTATTGCAAGAAGCAACAAGTGGTAATATAAGTGCAGAATATAATGCTATTTTAAATAAAAAATATCCAGGTTTTCAAACAGCTCAACCTCAAGATGAAGTCATTGCTGTCAATTATCAAAAATTTTCTTGCGATCTTAATTCTGATATGACTAATTTAATTACTTTTACTACAAAACTGAACAAATGGACAAATCCACAAGATTGGTACTTTGATTTTGATTTATTTCTTTATAAAAACTTAAGCACGCTAACAAAGTTTACAGCTGGAACGGACAATAATTTATTACAAAAAATCTGCGTAGTTGCAAACCTAATTAACGCTTTAATTAAAACTGTCAAATTTTATCCCAATTATCAAAAAAACAACACTACTTGCGCCAACAACGCTATAGCTAGTCGCGCTTTTGATCGTTTTAGAGCACTACTGTTTTATAAAAGTCATTTAAAAGCTTTTAGAGATTTAATCATCAATCCTAATTTAGATATACAGAAGAAGCGGATACTTCTGCCAACGCCATTATTTATGCTGAAACCAAAGCGCTTGTGCAATCTGCTGACCCTAATGGACTCATTAGACCGCTCGCTGCCGTAGGAAGCGGAGCTGCCGCATCATCTGCCAGTTATCAATTAGCACTCAGAGATAGATATAATGCTTTCTTAACTGGGGAAAAAGGTTGTAAATTTAGAGTACCTTTGAAATTATTATGTGAAGTTTAATAAATGAAAAAATATTTTGGAAAAAATAAACAAATTAGAGTGGAATTTTATATTGAAAATGATATGAATCAACTATTAGAATGGGTAAAACTTATTGTTGATGCCGACATAACAGCGCTTGCCAACGTGGGTTTAGCTATTAAAAACCCTATGATTTATCTCAATACTTATAAAATCAAACCGAGTTTACCGTTAGAAAGATCTTTATATATCAACAGTAAAAAAGATGAAGCTTATACTATACTACGATTTGCTCATTACGAACAAATTGTAACCAATGTAGAAAATGTCACCAAAGTCACTGTTAATTTAGGAAATATGAAAACAGCAGACATTGTGCCACATTTCATTATATTTTGCGTTAATTCTAAAAAAGAAAGCGATCACTTAAACAAAAATTGTTTTACACCGTGTGAAAGGGCATGTAATATGATTAAAAAAATTACTCCTTATAATTATAGAAGAACATTTGTTAATTCACCAGTTAACACTGTCGAATTTGATATGACAAAAGTCGACGATCAAGCACAAATTTGGAGAAGTTATGTTTCTTGGTGTAAAGGAAATATACCCTCCACTTTAAATATTATTAATTTTTCCGATTATTATAATTATAATAAAGTTTTT
Organism: Hydra vulgaris; assembly: GCF_038396675.1. Lineage (NCBI taxonomy): Eukaryota > Metazoa > Cnidaria > Hydrozoa > Anthoathecata > Hydridae > Hydra > Hydra vulgaris. Next base: position 45,000,870 of record NC_088920.1, on the reverse strand, counting down.
TGAAAAGTGTTGGTAATTATTTTAGTACTACTAACACTACAGAACCTATAGTTATTGACACTACTAGCGATTACAATTATGTCAACGATAAACCTCCAGCAGTTATTGCAGGATAATAATTCGTTTCAAATCACCGTGCAATTTGTAGAACAATTTTGAGGTATACTTACTATGTATCTTCAATATCCAGCTGCAATGGTACAAACTGGAGTAGTAAATGAAGAACAATTAACCTATGTTTCTAACAAATTTAAAGCATAATAATTGATCATATGACATTTTTATTTCTTATTAAATGAGCCGTATTTGATTCGTTTTTTTTTCTAAGCAAACGACTATTTATTTAAAAAAAAAATTAAAAAAAAATCAACAGCTTGTTATATTTTTTATAACCTTGTTATTGATGGCTCGCAGGCGTACAAAGAGAAGCGGTCATCGTCGTAAACATCGACAACATCATCATAGAGGTAAAGGAAAATTTTTAACGCGAGTTAAATTTTTTGCCAAACGTTTACTTAGATCAGACGTAGGAGGTTACGCGCTAGATTATCTACATAAACAACGCAATGCGTAAAAAAGTTTGCTGTACCGCGTGTAAAATAAAAAAAAGCTCATGTAGATGACGAGGAGTATATTTACCACCATTACAAGGAGCAGGAAAAAAAAGAGGGTAAGGAAGAGTTCATTTACCACCTTTAAAAGGCGCTGGACGAAAACGCGTGCTTAGAAAGTTTTTGCCAATATTAGCTGCAGTGGCTTCCCGTCTTGTGCCAGCTCTTTTACCTACGATTGGAAAGCTGTTTTGGGTGGTGCTATTTCAGATGGAGTTTCCTACGGAATCAATCAAATGCGAAAATACTTTTCTTATAATATATAAAATATTCTTTACAATGTTTTTTTTATTATTTTATTACAAATATATAGTCCCATCATTGATCCAAGTAAAATAAAAACAGCCAGTAGCGCTCCAAATAAATAACCTCCAACTAGAATAATAATAAAAAGACTTGAAAGCGCTAATATTGTCATTATTTTTTCTTTAAAATTTTTACCAAAGATTGAGTCGAAACGGTCGAATAAAATTGCCATGCGAGTCTTGCGTACCACCACGATCTATCGGTGGATCGGGTTTATAAAGTTGAACTACTGCCACCGTTGACGGAGTTTCAAATTGTTGTAATGGTTTGTTTTTTGTTTCCATTTATAATAACCTTATTTTGCTTATTTCATTCTTTATATACTTTTGGTCACGCTTCATTAAACAAATCAATTGACTTTATTTTATTTTTATCACGCAAGGGTGAACAAGACCATATATAAAAACACATTAGTAAAAATTTTTAATAAAGATTTATTATCATATAAAAAATAATTTTCTGTAAAATTAACTTTATTAAAGATTAAAAATACTTTGTAACATTTTTCGTATTTTAATGGCTGAGTTGACCGTTAATGTGTTAAGGGACCGTTAGGGTGTTAAGGGGTTTGTTAGGGCGTTAAGGGACCGTTAGGGTGTTAAGGGGTCCGTTAAACAAATTCATTTGTAAAAATTTTTAATAAAGATTTAAAAATATCTCATACCATTTTTTTTATTACCGTTAGGGCGTTAAGGGACCGTTAGGGCGTTAAGGGGTTCGTTTAAGATAAAATTTTAAAGTATCTAAATAAAGATTTAAAAATATCTCATCACATTATTTTTGCTACCGGCGGGCGCTAAGGCCAAATGGCGATCAAGGCGCAAGGGCGAGTTGATAGACAGGAATCAAAAATTCAACATTTATATATCATCACCTAACAACATTTAATAACCAAACTTGCGCCAGTAATGCCGTTTAAAATTGCGCTTACGATTGATTCAAAGAGTTGTTAGTTCAAAAAGTTATTTAAAAGTTTTTAAACAAAGTTTTGAAAATTATTTCGTTGGACTTTTAACCCTTTGTCTGGAATTTCCAGCACAAATAATTCTAACAAGAAAAGGAGAAGATAAAAATTATGCATATGTACTTACCAAATATAAATCATCTTAAATATAACTTTAAAACAGTTTTATTTTGGTTAAAACAACCATCTTGAACACTTTTTTTTCTATGTAAGACGTATTTTATATTATACACAATAATATTATTATTTGTTATTTGAATTCTCTTCTCTCTAATCTCTATGAAATTCTTATATGGTAAGAAGAAGACGTTATCACTGTGGAAGAGGTAGAGGTAAAAGACATCATTGCGGTAAAGAAAGATTGTTTAGTAAAATAAAAACTTTTCTTAAACGCAATCTCAAATCACCTGTTGGAGGTTTAGCACTTGATTTTTTACCATAACAACACAATGTATAAAAAATGCGGTTTAGGAAAAGTTTATTTACCTCATTTAAGGATTGGGAGAATTTATTTACCGCCATTAAAAGGTGCTAACCGTAAAAGATCTAAAAGACGTTTAAAAAAACGCTTACGTGAAAAAATTATTTCATTATGAGCAGCTGCATTTTTCGCTCTTTTATCAATAATCGGAAAAGCTGCGTTAGAGGGGCAATTTTGGTGGGAACTTCTTGCGGCATAAATCAAAATCGTAAAAAAAATAATTGTATATTAATTTTTAACATTGAAAATAATATCACAACGGTATACAAACACTTGTTCTAAATTAAATTTTTCATATCACTTATAATAGTTAATACATTTTTCAGTCAAAGAAATGTATTTTTTTTTATATTTGTATTCAATATTGTCTTTCAATGAATTAAGTTCTTAAAAAATAATGTTAAGAACAAATATATCTTTAAAAATATCTTCTTTTTCCTCTTTAAAAAAGCAATTTACAAAATATTTCTTAGCTTTCTCTTTCTCTAGGCCCATTCGGATTAAATGATTTTTCTACTTTGGGTTGCTCCATTGGTTTTACAACTGCTATTAGTGTCGTTTTTTCAAATTGTTGTATTGGCTTATTTTCGATTCCATTTTTTTGTTAATGATTATGCTTTGTTCCTCACTATTCTTTTTTGTCCTCGACAATGTTTATTTTTGATATATATCCAAAAATCAGCCTAGCTTTATTTATATTTTACAACATTTGTTGTTTGGCTTGCATTGATTATTTTTTGCTTATTCTATAACTCTACAAAGAAATCAATTTGTAAATGAAACAAATTAAAACGACGCATTAAACAGGCGAAATAGAATTAATTATTTTTTTTAAGAAATATTTTTCTTGAATTCAACTCATTCATTGGCGTGGAAAAGGATTATTTTTTTTCTTTTTAACATTTTTCATTTACATTGCCTTTTGAACAGCAGATTCAAAAACATTTTAGTAGGATTACTATTTTAAAAATAGTGTTTTGTTTTGGAAAATATGACGTTTAACCCTTGAGAAATGGATTAAAAAACATTTTACTAGAATTATTATTTTAAAAGTAGGTTTTTTAAAAGTAATATGAGACTTAACCCATCATATTCAAGGAACAATCTTATTTAAGATAATGTCATTTTGAACCAGTCCTAAACAAGGTAATGTCATTTTGAACCAATCCTATATAAGTTGGATGATTGCAATTTGAACCAATCCTAATCGAGTTGTCACCTATAACTAGAATCAAGTTGTTTAAATGTGACGGATATTGGATGTCGAGGTGATGAATGTAACATAGTAACAAAATTTAACATTTATCAGTTATCATATTTTGCATCGGACCCCCTCTCAGTACTAGTGAAATCAAGCAATCCGAGACCACGATCTCATTAGTCTAAACAAAAAAAACAGTTCTGACAGAATTTATTACAATATCGGTCAAGTTATCAAGAGAAACAAGATATTTTTTATTAAAAGAGCTAAGTTTGAGTGTAATTCGTTTTTATGTTTGAATTTATTTGAATAGACTTTGTAACGGATCAGTGATGCAACGTTAAAGAGATGGTAAATACATTCTACCCATTGCTCAAAATAAATTCTAAGACTTTTTTTTGTATCTATTAAGTACACATACCGCTAAAAGATCTTGCACAACATAATCTTAAAAGGCTGCTTGATGTGCAAGCTCATGTGCTAATTACAAAGCTTAAGGAATTAACTAAACTGACGTTTAGATATAAGGCTGGTTTTTATGGTGCTACAGAGCATAGAATTTACAAACAGGTAAGAAAAATGAAAACAATGAACAAATCTAGGGAATGAAGAGTGCTTGCACATTATTTGCAGAGTACCGTTCGAATCAGTGGAGTTTATAATTATAAAAAGATGTAATATCACCCAAAATGTATGCACTGCATCGATTTAGAGATTTAAAGTTGACATAAAAGGTGCTGAAGATGTTTTAAAAGATAACAATAATTTGGGTATGCATGAGATGCATTCCATTAAAAACTAATTAAAAAGCGTTCCGTTTTGGAATTTATACGCTTTTTTAAATAATCACTTTGCAGAAGAAACTTCAACTCAGTGGCGGATCCAACCTTTTTTGATGTTATAGATACTTAAAACCAAACATAGAGTAAACTTCAAACATTTATATGTTTATACTTGTGTCAAAAAAAGGAAGTTGTGTAAAAATATTGGAATGATTAGAGGCTGGGATTAAAAAAGCCCATAACTTTTTCCCCCTGCTTAAAATGTAAGTGGAGCAAATTCAAAAACTTTTTTTTTACTAATCTTAACTATAATCATATCAATTTATATATTTCAATATTTATGGAAATATCCTTTAGCGTCCAAGTATTATAGCATTATTAATTTTGTAACCCTTTTAATTTGAGAAGAGTTAAAACTTTAAATGGTTGTCGTTTTTGAACGCAAGAAGTAGTTGCACGAAATTTGAAACTCCTTATTGAAAATGAATTTAGTTTCGAATAAAGAAAAAAAATAATTTGTTAACTCGTTACTCTAATGTTTGGGGTAGGGGGAAAAGTTTTTGATAGATTATTTAAACATATAAGTAATTGTGTCAGCTTTCTTAAATACCAAAAGACACAAAGTACGAGCCTCTCTTAAATATATAAAAATACCTATGTATTTTTTCAAACTTTATCTTAAACGGGAAAAAGATCTTAGTATAAAGAAGCTTATTATGCTAAATGCGGATTCAGGGTTTATTTTGGAGATAGATTCTCTATCTTCTGAAGTTTTTTTAAAATGTAAAATATAACATCATTTAAAAAAGATTAAAGATAAGTTTGTCATTAATGCCGATTCATAGATGATATGTAAAAATGTAAATATATATATATAAACTTAAATAAAATACAATATTAAACAACTTTAAAATAAAGGATATATTTCTCAAAACATGGAAGATTCGTGGAATATTGGAAGAAGATTAATACATAAAATAGGCATATGACAGGATACTGGTGTATTGGAGATTTTAAATTTATTTCACGCGAATTTTGCTCAAACAATGGCATGCACAAAAAAGTGTAAGAATTGTGATAATAATCATTAAGGACGCTGAAAGGTTGATATGCATTGTTAATTCTTTTTTGATAGGTACAGACATTGGTTCCTTCAAAAATAAAATTGCTGAAATTTATATTATTTAAATTCAAGTTGAATAAATTTTTAGGTAAATTATTATTGATGCTTTCGGTAAAATTTAAAAATGTCCGACATTGATAATTCTCATTTAGACAAAATGATATCGCTTACGTTAGAATACGGTATGGATAAGGATGATAGAGGTATATTTTTTAATGTAAATTGATAACATTTTCTTTCAATTGTATTTGTGAAAAAATGTTGATAAAAACAGCAAAACAGCTCCGTTGGTTCGGCGCTCGGGTTATAACCTCTTTCAGACCAAAGTTATCGAGTAGTAATAGTCAAAGCGTTTGTTACTAAAGACACAAAAAACCTTTGTTATTAAAGACACCAAAAAAACTTCATTATTATTTACTCTGCTGTGTAGAAACCTTTAAAGTCAGTAACGTTAACCAAATCGTTCCAAATTTTCCATAACGGGTATATATTGTTTAATACAATTTAATATATTAAATATTATTAAACAATATATTAAAATTAATATGTTAAACATTGATAGTGTTATAATATTAATAGACGGGTAAATATTGATAGATATTTTTTTATTGACGAAAATCTAAATTGGATTAAACATATCGCCTATTTAGGTAGTAAAATATCTAAAAGTATTGGAAAAATATACCGATCACGCCATTAATTGAAAAGCCGCTAATCAAACAAATCTACCATAGCTTTGTTCAAGGTTATTTAAATTTTGGTAATACAGCATGGGGTAGTACCTGTTAAAGCAAAAACAAGAACCTCTCTATTGTAAACAGAAGCATACTATACAAGTAATTAATTTTAAAAATAAAAAATACCACAAAGCCTCTTTTTGAACAGATATCTTCACTAACATTGTTTGAAATAAACATATATAATGTTCTAAGTCGTATGTAAAATAGCAAAATGCAAAAAACTCCTTCAATTTTTTATAGTCTTTATAAATAAAAGCTAGAGTATAAATACCTGTTGCGTACAAATAGTACCCTTTTAGAGCCTTCCTGCAAAACTAAGCTTGAGCAATTTAAAGTTACTTATCGTGCACTTCATATCTGGAACAAGTTTTTGTTACTTAATCAAAATATTATTTACTTTGAAAACTTAAATGGCTTTAAAAAAACTATTATAAAGAGTATTTAAAGTGTAAAAATTTACTTACTAATTTTTTCTAAATTTGTTCACTGCTAGCTTCTTATATAAACTCTTCTTTTTTTAATATACTTAAATGTATTTTTCAAACATTGTGTTAGCAATAAACGTGGTAATATTAGGAAAAAGTAACGATATATGTTCGTATAATTGTTATCATACATTTTAATACAATTATAATGACACAATTAAACGTAAACATTTTGAAAATATATTTATTTTTCTATATGTATATATATATATATATATATATATATATATATATATATATATATATATATATATATATATATATATATATATATATATATATATATATATATATATATATATATATATATGACAATGTAAAGCGGTTCTTGATGATAAGACCTTTTGGTCTGCTGCAAGTTTCCCGCTTTTTCTTAAAGTTCTTATTACAGAAGTTTGTTTATTATTTATGTTTGTGATTTTTTATATTTACATTTATATTCAATCTTAACAAACCTTTATTATGGAACCTTAAAAATGTATACAAAAATGGAACAAAAATAAAATTAAAAATTAAAAAATAAAATAAAATAGTAAAAATTTTACTACTAATCATATTTTCGACATTAATTACAGAAATTTTTTATAGAAATTATTTTTAATAAAAAAAGCAATTTGCCATGGCACTATATGTTTGCTTTTTTCCGCTTTTTTACCCTCAGGTTTAGGTAATACTTTATCAATATAAAATCCAAATCAACACTTAAAATGTTAACATTTGAAGTGTCCATGACTAACGGTCCATTTATTGCAAATTGTTTAACTAGTTTTCGTCCATAGTTAGGCATTACCATAATATGAATAAAGGGACAATCTGGTCTTACTATATTATTTAAAATGACTTCTCTAACTGGACTTAAAGTAGGCATGTCACTCGCTGTCACTAGCAGGTAGTTTACAAGGATTAGAAAACTTTTGCTGGTTTGAGGGGATAATGAAAAATTGTACAAATTGTTGTGTAATGATTTTTCCTTTAAGTAATCATATTGTATTTATTTAGTAGAACTTTTACGACAAAGTTAGCAGATGATGTTGGATTTGGAAAAAATCCAAAATAAGATAATCCTTGTTCATTTGATTTAGCTCCAATAGTTGATCGTATAGGATAAAGACAAGAAGGATAGTTCTTATAATTATACCGTACAAAATTATAATTAGGAGCAGAGATGTCTGAACAACTTTTCAAATATTTCTTAACGCTGTTATTTGCATCTATCTGAGATAAATGTTAAAGTCAAATAAACATTTCAAATTGAAATATTTATTAGTTGTAATTTTATTACTTTTATTGTAATAACTTGAAAGAAAGTTTTTAAAAATGAGTTTTCTGTTTAAAGATGTCTTGAAATTTTCAAGACATCTTGTTAAAAGATCATCCTGATAAGTGCTTGCTGTGCTTGTGCCATACATTTTCCTGATACTTAATAATCTTTTCATAGCATTCAAAGAAAGCAGCTTATATTTTAAGCGTCTGATATGTCATAACATGGAATTAGATCACCTGGTAAAACGGTAAAATCAGAACATAAAATAATTTTTTTAGATGCAAGATAAAATTAAATCTTTTGATTGGGGTTAGTTTTCATGTCATTTTCAATGTCTAATAACATTTGTTTTTATAAGGTTTGGATTTCATTCTATAACCATAGCTGTATTTCTGTGAATGAAACATTTTTTTCTACGCGTGTTAATTTGGTAGGCAATTCCATAAACATTAAATTTATAAAGGCGTAATTTTTAAAACTAGGATGATTGGTATCGTTAATAGCCAAGGAAAGAGAAAACTCATTTAAAACGTTATAATGCTCGTCTTTCTTTTGTGGCTTTTTTTATGTGAGATAATTTTCAATTCTGTTCTTTTTCCTTTTCGTAAATCGTATGTTTCAAGTGTTGAAGTTGTTAAAGCAGTAGGTTCTGCAAAATCTTTTAACAGGAAATTCTTCAGTTTCCTCTTCTTTGGATGTAAAAAGTGAAGCTATGAATTCAGGAATTTCTTCTTTAGGAGTAGTTACGGATTCAGGCGTAAGAAGCTAGAAAATATTTTAAATTATTTTGATGTAGAAGCATCAAAACTTGATGTAGTTTCATTTGTATAAGGTTTTTTAAACAAATCTAGTTTGGTATTACATTAACTACTCTTAAATAAATTTCAAATTCTAAAACATTTAATAATGTTTATAAAAGTATTAAACATTTTAGTAGTTGGTAAAAAGTTTTGGTAATTGAGCGAGTTTATTTTTGTCGCATAGCTTGAAGTTTTGATTTTTGTTTCTTCATAATCTTGATTTAAGAGTTGCAAAAGTTCGTCGCTGTCCCAATCATACGGTAAAAGTAGAAGCTTTTCATTCTATTCATGCGAATCGTCAGTAGATGATTTGCAAAGTGTCTAACGTTTTCTTCGTTTAATTTCTCTAAGTAAAAATTTATTCTTCTTGCTTTCGCTCTTTTTTTTTTCTTTTCTTTTTATTTTTGCTATCACTATTTATATTGTTCTTCTTTTCTATGTTAGTCTACTCCACTTTTTCTTGTTCGTAAGCATTGTGATGAGAATTACAAAATAAATTTTCGTAAGTGTCATTACAATTTATTAGCTTTCAAGCTTTTCCCTACGTTAAAGCTAAAAATAAATGCTTAGCTTTAACGTTGGGAAAAGCTTGAAAGGTAACAGTTTTTTTGTGTTATCGCTCATGGTTTTGTAATCAAAACCCAATTTTCCTTGAGCGTGAACAGGAAGAAATACATTTTGCTCTTTATAATGATTGACCTGTGTTCTTTATCTAGCAATAGAGCTATTTCTTTTATATATAGCTGTGTTTTCGAGTTTGTTCGATGTTTCTTTATTTAGAAAATCAGTAATAGTATGATGTAATTCGCTGGCGCATCACTTGTAAATTGTTGAATTTTAAGACAAAACGCGCTTTTATCTTCAAGCAAAATAACTTTTTTTAGTGAACGCTGATTGCTGTATTGAATACCAAATTTGTCTTTTGAAAAACTTACAATGCGTTGAATAAGTCCGTCGAAACTTTCAATACTGTCTACTGTTAAATTTTGATAACCCTCCAAATTATTTTTAGAAGACTTGATAATTTTTGCAAATTCTTGCCAAATTTTTAATTGCGGTCAACTGGTTCTCTTATTTTAATAATAAATATCATTTCAGCATCGGTATACTTTTTTAATTGTATGAGTTCGTGGGACTTTCCGCTATTTCCACAACACCGTATAAACAAAAAGTTTCAAATTCCTTTTCTTTTAAAAATTCAATTAGAGATCTTGAACCTCTTTTTTCGAAAAAGTTCTTTTTTGCTAGTTGTATTTTTGTTCGTCTTTTTCTTCCATTTTTATAAAAGAAAAAGTATATAAAAAGTTTTTTAAATATATTTTTTTAAATTTAAAAAAAATGGGATTATTTATAATGAATTGTAATAAACGTTAATAATGTCTTTAATATCTTAAAGCTGTATTTTATCGATAGCTTGAAACAACTGTTCCATTGAAGGTGTTTTCCGTTTCCAATTTTTAAACATGAGAAATGCTAGATTAGGCGTCAACTGTCAATCTATTTCTACTAAATCAAGTTCGTATTCACCTAATCCAAGATATTTTCATCAAATTTTCCAATGTTTTTTTTTTGTTATTTAGGTGCCCCACGAAGACCTAACGGTCTTGTCACAGAGCACCGCGGAAGTGCATTTAACTAGGAAGTTCACGCCTCTTTCCTACCGTTACGCAAATATGTGTCCAGAATTCGTTTCGAACCTTGATCTCCTGCTTCTAAAGCAAGCCCTCTAACAATTGTGCCACTTCCGCACAATGTTAATCTTTTGACAAAAATCCAATATAAAAACTTCTGCTTTCACATAAATTTTCACAAGGTGCACTATTTTTTTTTTTATCTAATAAAAATAAATGATTACAACCAATTACATTTATAATTAACTAATAAAAAAATTAAAAATTCACGACAAAATACTTCTATTTCACTATAAGTTTTCCATTCTTTTATAATTTTTTTATCAATATCTAACACTTTTTGATTATGCTCGTCGCTAAAAACATTTTTCATATCTGGTAATACTTTTAAATTGGCCAGTAGAGTTTGTTTTAAATGCCAACGATCGCGTATTTCAGTGAGCAAGTTATTATAAAAAACGTAGTTTTTTTGTGTAAATGTACCTCCACACTGAGGTTAGTGATTATTATTAGTTACGGTTTTAAAACTTAAAGTCATTCAATTTTATTTGATGGTTCGCATATCACTTAGTATTTTATTCGGTAAATGTCTAAATATTTTTCCTGCTCTGTAAATATTAAAACAATCGACGTAATCAGAAAATAAAAGTTTTTAATTAGGTACCCCTTTAGCTCTAATTTTATGATATTTTATAATTTTATGATTTTCCTTGAACGCTATGAATGGGTAAAATTTAGGTTCTTTATTTTGTTCTTTCCTTTAATTATAAAAAACAACTAGAATCAGCGCCTGCTGCTAATAAGTATTTTTTTGCGTCGTGATTTTGTAATACTTTTCCCAGTTCCCATGCAAAGCGTCCCGCACTGAGTTGAGCATTTTTTTTTTTTTGCTTCATGCTTTCTTTGTTAACAGACGTGTTTTTGCTGTGTAAGAATTAATAAAAAAAAAAAAAAGTTTTAAGTTTTTAGTATTTAATTATTTTTAAAAATCGTAATTACTATTCAAATTCACTGTTTACACTATTTACATTAGACCAATTACTATGGCAGTTTCTATAAAAAAACATCGAAAAACTAATGATAAGCATGTTAGAGGAATAGAGAAAGTCTATTTTAAAAGAAACAGAAAAACTTTTTAAAGAACAAGAAATTAACTTTGCCAAAATCACTTGTGCAAATATGAAAATAATAACAGAAAGACTAGGAAAAATTGAAAGCGATTTGAACAACGACAAAATAATAATGAAAGGTTAAAAATAATGTTAAAAGATATCAGTGAATTAAAAGAGAGTATTGATTTCCAAGAGGAGATTTAAATGAAAAGGATATCAGAAACTAACAAACACATAAACGAAGTTAAAAAACTATACAATGAAAAAACACTTCTGGATTCGAATAACGAATCAAATTTTTTGAAAGATATAAAAAAAAAGTTAGTAGATCTCGAAAACCGATCCCTAAGAAACAATTTGCGAATAGATGGTGTTAAAGAACTACCTGATGAATTTTGGGAAGATAGTACAAAATTTGCTAAAAAAATATTTTCTGCAAAACTCCAAATTAATAAAGAAATTATAATCGAAAGAGCGCACAGATAAGGGTCAATTGTTTTAAAACTTTTAAATTTCAACGATAAAAAGGTAATTCTGCTAAACTCAAAAGAACTACGCGGAACAGGTGTGTTTATTAACGAAGACTTTGCAAAGGAAACAATGGAAAAGCGTAAAAAACTCTGGGATGAAATAATTAAATTGAGAAAAGAAGGTAAATATGCAATTCTCAAGTTCGATTCTATTTTTTGTAGAGATCATAAAAAATAATTTTTTTAATTTTTTTTTACATACAGTGTTAAGAAAGTTCCTCTAATTTATAACGCAATTAAAATGTCTGAACAAATGATTTTAAATCGTTGAGTTGTAATTTTTCAGAAATGAGACACTTCGCATCTGATGAAAAATTTGATCTAGATATTAATTATTTCAATGACATTATTGCGGATTGTTCTTATTACTATCCTATCAAATTAAAAGAGTTTTTTTATAAATATACAAAAAGCAATAATTTTGATCAACTAAGAGTTCTTCATATAAATATTAGAAGCCTACACCGCAATTATGAAAATCTTCTCATTTTGTTACAAGAAACCAACAATTTTTTTATATAATTTGTTTAACCGAAAGCTGGATAACTAAAAAAGATTTAAATACTACTTTAAATTTTAATCTGCCTTTTTTTGATTTAATTTCTCAAGAGAGACTTATCAATAAACGCGGTGGAGGAGTTCTTGTTTATGTAAAGAAAAATATTGGGCATTATATTAGGAATGATTTATGCGTTTCTGACGGCGACAAAGAAATTTTAACTATTGAAATTCTAAACAATCAATCACAAAACTTTTTACTGAGCTGTTGCTATAGGCCCCCAAATGGTGTGGCCGAGAACATGAGCATGTATTTTGAAGAAAACCTTTTCAAAATAGGCGTTCTTGAAAAAAAAGAATTTTATTGTAGGGGATTTCAATTGCTTCCATTACTTTACGGACATTAAAGTTAAAAAATTTTATGATTCTATTTTTGAAATGGGAGCCATTCCTTTAATAAATCGCACTACTAGAGTAACTCCTAAATCGGCTGCTCTAATTGATAACATTCTAACAACTGATATTTTTAACAGTGACTTAAGTAAAGGTATCTTAAAAACAGACATATCTGGCCATTTCCCTATCTTTTTTATCATAAACTTCAACTCTAAAATTATGACCAAAACTATCATAAAAGTTAAATTACGCAGCTATAACCCAAAAAATGTCGCGCAATTTAAAACAAAATTATCATTACTACATTGGATGAACATCGACTTAAGTGATAACGCAAACAAACTTTACTATGATTTTTTAAATACATTTTACTCAGTTTATGATGCCAATTTTCCTTTACATGAAAAAAAATTAAATCAAAAAAACATTAATTCTCCCCGGATTACCAAAATTTTAAAAAAATCATCAAAAGTTAAGCAGAAACTATACATAAAATATCTACAAAACAAATCATTCGCCAATAAGAAAATATATAAAGACTACAAAAATCTTTTTGAAAAAGTTCGAAAAAACTTAAAAAAACATCACTATTCTAAAAGTCTCAATAAAGCCAAAATTACTTGTAAAACTCCTGGGAAATAATAAAAGAAATTATCGGTAAATCAAAGCCATGCTCAGGTTCCCTGCCACACATGATCAAAGTAGATAACAATAATACAATTAATTCTCAAACAATAGCTCACGAATTTGACAAATTCTTTGTTGAAATTGGCCCTAAACTATCTAAATTAATTCCTAACACTGAAGCATCATTTAAAAATTTTCTTGTACCGATAAATAATTGCATTCACTCAGATGAGTTATCTAAAGAGTTACTATTTGATGAGTTCGAAAAAGCCTTTAAAACACTAAAAAAAATAAAGCAGTTGGACCGGACGAAATCAATGGTAACGTAATTTTAGATTGCTTTGACCAATTAAAATGTATTCATTTTAAAGTCTTTAAATCATTAATCAAACAAGGAATCTTTCCTGATCAATTGAAAATCGCTAAAGTTATTCCACTATTTAAAGGTGGTGACAAATCTGACATTAGTAATTACCGGCTTATCTCTATCTTATCTATATTTCCAAAAATACTAGAAAGAATCATGTTCAATAGAGTATTTAATTATTTTAGTTTAAATAATTTATTATACAACAATCAGTTTGGCTTTAAGAAGAATAACTTAACCGAGCATGCAATTATTTAGTTGGTACGTGAGATTTCCAATTCTTTTGAAAAATCCTTATTAACATTAGGAATGTTTATCAATCTTTCAAAAGCATTTGATACTGTGGATCATGATATTTTGCTTTATAAACATAATTATTACGGAATAAATGAAAGAGTTAGTAAATGGTTTTAAAGTTATTTATCCAACAGAAAACAATTTGTTTCTTGTAATGAACTTAATCATACACAGTTTTTAAATGTTTCCTGACGTGTTTCGCAAGGTTTCATCTTAGGCCCTCTTTTGTTCTTAATATATATCAACGACTTGCATAAAGCATTAAATCTTCTAAGTATTATGTTCGCTGATGACACTTATTTCTCTATAACAGTGACATCTACCTACTATTCTCCGTTATGAACAAAGAACTTCAAAACATATCTAAATGGTTTAAAAGTAACAAATTAACATTAAATGTAAACAAAACAAAATGGATTTTTTTCAACTCGCTCTCCAAAAAACGTTCTCTATTACAAAATTTAGCAAAAATTTTTATTGACCATAATGAAATAAAAAGAGATTCTGAAACTAAATACCTGGGGGTTTTCATTGACGAGAACATCACATGGAAACATCATATTAACTATGTCTGCTCAAAAGTTTCAAAAAGTATTTGAATTCTATATAAGGCGCGTACTCATTTAGATAAAAATAATTTAACTAAACTTTATTATTCTTTTATTCATAGTTATATAAGTTATGCAGTTATTGCCTAATGGTAGTACTGATTAAAGCAAGTTACAATGTCTCCGCCGTCAAAAACATGCGATCCGTGTAATAAATTTTGCGGATCGGTTCTCAAATTCCTCAGCATTTTTTAATCAAATAATAATCCTCGATATTTATCAACTAAACGTATATATAAATTTATATTTTGTTTATATGTGGAAATATGATTTATCTCCTTTAATTTCTAAAGACCTTTTTATTTTGAAACCTTTAAGCAAGTTTAACATAAGAAATAATAACTATTTAAATGAACCACTCTGTTGAACAAAATTCGATCAATTCTGTATCACTTATCGTGCAGTTCATCTTTGCAAAAAAATTATTTTGCCTAACTTCGGCTTACCCCTAACTTACCCCTAGCTTTTGTTTTTACGTTGTTTGCTACTTTAAATATATACTCTTTAAATAACTGTGATACTTTAAATTTTCGACACATAAGTTATAATGCATACTTTTTTCTCAAAAATATCTAATTTATATTTTTCTAATCCAAGACAGAAATATTCATTGTCTTGATCGAGTAAGTTTTCGAAATGAAAAGGAAAAAGAGTTTTAATTTTTTTATTAGTATAACCCTCTTGAAGTTAAGCTAAACGCGCTTCTTCTAAATGATATATGATAATTTGAAGCGCTTTTCTTTATGATTCATATAAGTTAGCGTTTTATTAAGTGTTGGATTTTTAGCTAAAATTCTAAAATGACCGTTTGTAAGTAGTTTCTAAATCGCATCGTTTACTTTATGGCCATTTTTAACGGCTTCTTTTTGCTTTTTAATATTTTTTCTACCCATTTTTTCGGCGAGCGGATAACGCCAAACGGGTATAATATTATTATGATTTTCGACAATGCATCCGCCATTTTGTGTTAACCATATTAAAGTGTCTATTGATTTCACAGTTTCGTGCGAGCTAAAATTCATATTAAGTTTACATGTTTTATTTTTTTGCATAGTATATTGTCTTTCTCTATTTTTTTGTTAAAACGTGTTTAGCGACAATTTGAGCGGAAAATAATATTTTAAAGAAATAACTTATTTTTTGAACACGTGGAAAAAAATCTCCTACGCAATCTTGGGATCCGTATTTCATGTAAGTTTGACAATGAACTAAAGTACTCGTTGAAAATTCGTGAGGATTAATACAACGATATTTGTCAATGACTTGATTCGAGTTCTCACATTAGAGATTAAACGAATACTTGATTTAGAAGGTGAGAGTTTTTTATTTTAAAACCTCCATATTGTTCCTTTTTGTCGAGAAAAAAGACTTTAATTTTACTTTTAAAACTGAGTTCGTTTTTTTTTAAAAAAAACCATTGTCGATGTCTAAGCCTCGCGAACCGTTAAAAGACATACCTTCGCAAATACTTTGTTCAATCATGTATTGATAATCTTTACTCGAAGGTTAACAAATTTAAATTGAACTTTAGGTTAAATTGAGCTTGCTAGCATATCCAAAAATGCTCATATTACCTCACAAGTGAAATTTTGTCGAATGGTAAGTTCAATCATTAAAATCAATCATGACCGCGTCTAAAACAGCAGTATCTAAAACGGCATATATTTGTAATAATGCTCTAAATGTCTTTTAAATTTAAAAAAATTCATAATAATGTTATTGTAAGCGTCGTTGTTTTTTGTTAACTTGTCTTGTAATGAATTTTGGTTTTATTAAAATGTTTTGTGCAAAAATTTAATTAGGAGCAATTCTTTTATAGTCGAATATAAAATATTACTTGTAGTATTTAAGAGTAAGAAAATAGAAGTTTTTATGAAAACCGTTTTGAAATTCTTTATTTCCCTTAAATTCAAAAATTTGTGTTTAATAAGAATGTAAACATTCCATCATGGTATCAATAATTCATTCTGTCCTTTTTTCGACAACATGAAGCTTGCTTGTTCCAACGAGCAATTTAAAACTCTCATTGCATCAACAGATACTTATTTTGCTTGTACTTTGTGCAATAACAAATAAATCCTCTAAAGTCTGTATTTAATAAAAGCTTTAAACGGTTTTTCTTTTAAATCGCTAATTAATTTGATTTTCGTTAATACGTTTTTTAAAAAAGTAATTAAAAAGTACTCTTTTTTAACAACTCGATAAGATCCCTTTTAAATCACTGTGCTAACCGCTGTTCGTTCATTACAAATTGAGCTAAACATTTTATATGCTATTTTATTTCAAAGAGCTTATTCTCACAATAAATCGCTCAATAAACCGTTTTTAGTTTAATATCATTTGAACTTATCCCACCAAGGACAACAAATATCATTAAGGCAGGAAATTTGAAACAAATCCTTTTTTTTATTTTTTATAAGGAGTTGAAAGTAAATAATGCTGTATTCTTGGTTTTAACATGAACAATTCGCGTTTGCTCATTCTTTGAAGTAGGTAATGTACAAGTTGAAGACGCTGATCATTATAAAAATTGTATGACGTAATGATTTAAGGCTTCTTTTTCTTCTACAGATAAATTTTGATACTTGTAATAATGAAGTTCGCTTCGATTTATTTTATCGACAGGATAACGACAAACTGAACAGAGTCGATTTCTTCTTGCCATAATTCTATTCCTTCTTGCATGCTCAAATTTAAGTTTGATAACGCGGTAAACATATCCTATAAGTATAAAGAACCAAAGTGTCAGTTACTACAAATAAATCATGTACTCGGAATTCTATTTTTTCTTTCCAACATTTTCATCAAGAGTATCCAGTTTTTTTCCTCAAGGGTTTCGATGTTTTTTATGTAACAAAGAAACAGATTGAAGAATACTGTGTGAGAGTAATGTTAACGGGTTTGTTTTTAAATTTTCTATAGTATTCTCATCATAAAATACCCACTGCGTTTTAGTTTGTCCTCGTTTGATTACACCAAAACACTCACTGTCTAATTTTTCGGTTACTTTTGATCACTACGTTATGATAAAAATAAGAAAAAAGAGATAAAGATTTGACTTGTTTAGTGGAAACACTATCAGATGGATTAATACTCGTTTTATAATCATAGGTAATAAAAAGAAAAGAAATTTCGACTTGCATTCATAAAACATTCTTGAGATTCATAATAATGACGAGTATTTGTATAAATTTTTTTCTAGCTTTGTAATAACCTTCGCATTGATGTTTTTAGGTTACTGTTATGTAAGCAAATTTTTGACTACAATCAGAACAATGATAAAATTGGCTATAATTGTTGTAAAGCGCTACAGGACGTTTTTTCACCATGCAAACAGCTTGATAACGACCGTTTTTTTTGAAAAAATAGTAGTTATCAAGCTTTTATGGTGCTGACTGCTTTTCTACTTTCGTTAGCGAACTTTCTTTCTTCTTCGTTTAAAAGTTCGTAAAGAGGGTTTTGTTCGTGTTTTGTAATATTTCTACTCTCATAATCAACTTTGAGCAATTCACAAATGGTGCTTTGTATTGAGATTTCATTTTATTAAGTAATGCTCGCACGTTATTATTTTTTTTGTTCTAACTTTAACATCAATTCGATCAAAAGTACTTCCATAAGGAAAATATTGACATACTTCTAATAAATCTTAAAATGTCACGTTTTTTGTTTTTTCTTTTAAGTTTTAAAATGTATTTTTCAATTGTTGTTCAAAGTCTGGATTTTCAAAATGAAGTAGCCTAATATTTTCTTCCAATTACAAATCTTGTCCATTTTTTTCCAACACGCTTGTGTTCTAATCTTTAGTATTATGAACATTTCAATGACGTATCAGTAAAAAAATAAGAAAAGCAAAATGAAAACAATAACCTGGTTCAAATAAAATAACTTAATCTGAAAACATTTTACGTATTTCGTAATCTGCTCAAACTTAATCTTTTTTCCATTGTATTAATTCACAAAAACGAGACAATTCACCAAAATATTCACAGTCACGATATACAATTTTTTCTCTCTTGTGTTTTGGAGTTCTCCAAGCATTTGATATTTTTCTTCTGATATTTTCATTTTGAATTTCAATCGAGCTTTTTCACTATTATTCTCGCCTTTTTTCTATTTCTTCTGGTGTTTCATTTTTTATATTTTTTTGCATATTATATTTCAAGCGCGCTTTTTCTCTTTTTAAAAGTAATTGTTCTGGTGTTAAATCAGACCTTTGTTTGTAACCACTTAAATCATATTTTCTTAATTTTTTATATTGACTTTTCATTTAAATTGCTTAAACTTTTTATTTTAAAATAGCATGAACGAATAATACGCCAAAAAATAATGTTTTCTAAAATATTCATTGCTCCTTGATAGTTACCATTTTTTAAATACTGTAAATTAACAGGTTCTTCTAATGGTTTAATATGACACACTATAGAATTAAAATAGCGTTTTACTGTCTTACAATAACCATCTTCAACGGATTTGGCACTGAGAGTTTTAAAATTGAATCCATTTAACAAATTTATAAACAAATCTTGAAAAGATATTGCAAATGCTATTTCTTTTAAAAAACCAGTTTCTGGCATTAAATCAACATCGTTATAGATTTCGTTTGGATATTTGCTTATTCAATTCTTTCTCTTCAATCACATTTCCGTTTTTATAACCATCCTCCATATTATAAAAAGTCTCTCTGTAAACAATTTCGTTTACAAATTTTTCTCGTGTTTCATGCAACTTATAAGTCATTTTTTATTATGAAAATCTAAAAAAATGTACAGCATATTGAAACTTTTTATTAAAAAAAAAGTAAATAGTTTTTAAAAAATGTTTATAAGAAAAGAAAAAACAAATGTCATTTTATTTAGCAAAGTTTTATTAAATCTTTTTAAAAAAGTTTAAAAAAAATACAAACCCACAAGCAATCTTAGCCATTTCAATAAAGTAAAAAATATGTATTTATAAACGACAATAACTTTTATTTTTTAAAAACAATCACAAATCCAAAAGCAATACTCTCCGATTTTAAAAAACTTCAACTATCTTTCGCTCTGAAATATTATCGCTCTTCCCAAACTTACCTTACCCTCGGTCCGTAAACGGATTATGGCACATCTTTAGGAGCTGAACTTGTCTTTGCGGGCCTTGGTAATTTGGCTTCTGTATGGCAAGTAGCCGGTGGAAGATAAATCATAATATCAGTTTAAATCAACTGTTTGAACTGAGTACATTAACTAGGTGACTTAATTAACAGTACATCTTGCACCTTTTAACATCGCTATTTTCCTAACACGGCTACTTCTGTCTTTCACTCTAATATATCTTCGTTCTTCTCAAATTCACTTTACTCTTGGTCTCTAGAGCAGAATATGACGCTCCTTATAGAGATGAACTGATCTTTGTGGGCCTTAAAAATGTGGCCTCCATGTGGCAATTAACTGGAGGAGGATAAACCACCAGTAATAAATATAAACTAATACCAGAGTTTATATCAAGTGAATGAAAAGTTTATAAAAAAAGTACAGTATATTAAAATTTCTTTCAAAAATAAAGCAGATCGTTCTTATAAAAATGATTTGAATATTTTGCAATTTTTGGCGGATCATTGTTTTCAACATATAGAAGAACAATAAGCTACCTTATTTAACTTATATTAAAGTTTTGAATATTACTATCCTTTTTGTCAATATGTCTTTTGCAATTCGCCATATTATAACTCTTTGCTTTAATGATTTGGATACACTTACAACCCAACGAGAAGACTATAAAATGTAATGACTTTAGTAATACAGTTAAATAATTTGGTAGCATTGATCCGTCAAAATTATTTTAGGAAAATTCAAGTTCATATAGAAGTTTATGTAAAATTTACATTAACGACTAACGTTGAAAAAGCACTTGTAGAGTACAATACATTCAAAGACATGTATGTGCCAGTATCTCTATTACTTCTGAATAAACTACAATAAAAGACCTGCTTCGGTTCTAAATAAAGAAACAGATGCTACCATGTCTTTTTAACTTGTGTATACTCATAAATTATACTTGATTCTTCCTGCTTTATCCGGTAATACTAAAAGAAGCTTCAGTAGGTTAAGGATTATCAAAAATTGTCTACGCATAAAAATGTCAACTAAACGTCTTTCTGGAATGGCATTAATTTTAATTGAACGTGAGCTTGCTGAGCGATTGACTTTGAACTGTCAACAAAATGTTTTGTTTAAATAAACTAGTAGGAGTGTAAAGTTCCTTTTTTAACACTTGATTTCATGTAATAGATTAATAATATTTTTTAATAACTCAACCATTGCATTAATATTTAATGTTTTTTATTAAAGATAATTGTGAACTAAAAATATTAGGTAAACTAACTATTAGATTAATTAATTTCTTAGATATACGTAAAAATGTAAGTATAATACGTAAGATACATACCTAGTGGGTACACGCCTTTCGGGGGACATCGGTCGAACGTTTCACAGACGTCCAGAAGTCCGTAAGACATCCAAAAGACGTCCACCGAACAACGCATACCCACTAGGTACATAAAACGTACGAACATATCATACGTAAGATGGGTATGATACGTGTATGAGGACGTGCGATAAAAGATAAGCATTGATAAAAAATGAGTCATAAGCGTGATCCTCGAAAAATTACCCTTTTAATGTGCAATCTGTCACCCCCTTATACTCAACCCAAGTCGCATCGTACTCAGTCTCCTTGTCCACTTCCCTTTCCCCCACGACGCAAACATCAATCAACCACTTTTATAAATAAAGTAATAAGTAATTTGATAATCATTCTTGTTAACTTAAGTTACCATCTAAATTTAAAAAGATATTTCGATTACGCACAAACAGCGTCCAAATTTATGAACATGCGTCAAATTTTAATTATAAAAAAAAAAAAAAACATGTTTTATAAAATATATAGTTATAAATTATAAGGTTGTATTTGTTGTGGTTACATATAACTTTAGCGACTATATATATTAAAGATAAACCACGCAAATATGGAGTAGTTCACTCCAAATTAAATTGGCTGCAATGTTATTTACAAAATCGTAAACAAGGAGTACCGTATGACTTAACATGTTTCCCATTTGAATCAATAAGTTGCGGAGTTCCTCAAGGATCAATACTTGGACCTCTGATATTTCTAATTTATATTAATGATACTTATTTGTCTTCAAAAATACTTAATTCTATTATTTTTGCTGATAACACAAATGTTTTCTTTTCTGATTCAAAAATAAAAAAATATTTTTTATATAGTAAACACAGAATTAAAATATGTTAATGAGTGGTTTATAGTAAATAAACTTTCATTAAATATTTAAAAAACGAAATAAATTTTATTTGCTTAACCATCTAAATCCGAGAACCTTCTACTTAAATTATCTGAACTTACAATTAACAATACTAAATTAAAAAGAGTTTTCTCAATAAAAGTACTCAGAATAAATTTCGATGAACATTTAAATTGGAAAAGCCAAATAAAGCTAGTTGAGAACAAAGATTAAAAACTCAGGGTATTATGTGCAAGAAAAAACATCCTTTGAACAAACTTTTTATTTTCATTTATTCATTGTCATATTAATTATTGTAATATTGCCTGGGCAAGCAATCATTCATCTTTCCTAAAAATTATTTAAACAAAACAAACGCAAGCAAGTCGATTAGTTTTGGGCGCAGATAAATACGAAAGTGCCGAGCTGTTACTCAAGGAAATAAATGCTCTAAACGTATACAAACTAAATATATACCATAACTTCTTATTTATGTATAAACTTCAGAAAGATATGATTCCAATATATTTTTTTAAAGTTTCACTCGAATTAATCTTAAATATGAAACAAGACACTCAATGAGTAATTACAACATCCAACTAACATCACTCAAAAAGTCTTTCTTCTCGACTATATGCCGAGGACCACGCTTGTGAATTCGCTTCTTGACTATAATATCTTTATTTTTTTATATATATATATATGAAAAAAATTAAATCTATTGATACATTTAAAAGAACAATAAAAAAACACTTACTAAGTTTAAACATTACGTACATTCTCTCATTTTTTTAAGAAATTGAAATAATTTTGTATTTCTTATTTTTAATGTGTTTTATTTATTTTTAAAATTGTATTAAATATGTATACGCATATGTCCCAATTTTTAATTTTTCAAAGTTTTTTTTTTTTCTTTTTTTTCAACTTTGTTTATTTTTTTATTCTTCTTTTTAATTTTTAATTTTTTTTTCTAACTTTAAATTCTTTTCAACCTTTAAATTTTTCTTTTTATCAAACTTATTAATTTCACTTTTTATATAATATCGGAAGTTGTAACATTTTATTGCATTTTTCTGTATTTCATGAAGAGGCTTAATGATAAGACATTTTGGCTTCAACTTGCCCCAGTCAGTTTGTAATTGTATATATATATATAAATATATATCTATACATATATCTATATATATATATATATATACATATATTTATATATATGTATATATATATATATATATATATTTATATATGCATTTATATATATATATGTATATACATGTGTATATATGTTTTTATATACATATATACATACATATACATATACATATATATATATATATATATATATATATATATATATATATATATATATATATATACATATGATTATATAAATTTAATCATATGTATATATATATATATATATATATATATATATATATATATATATATATATATATACATATGATTAAATTTATAGATAACATTGTAAAATGTGTATAATTACAAAAAAATAACAATCTTAATAAAAAAAAACACAAATATACATAGAAATATACATAGAAAGCAAAAACACATAAAAAATTTATACAGAGCAAAAAGCAAGTGTCAATATGCAAATATAAGATTGATTGTTTGAATTTGTTTAACACATGTTACATTACATATAGAAAGACATATTATCGCATGAAAAAAATTATTATTATTGCATATAGAAATATTTATACATAACTACATTACATTGGATGCAGAAGTTTAAATTTTTTTTAAATGCTTATTTCCGCCTATTTAAAACATTAAACGGGATTATTATTTAATGAATCATATAGTAAAAAATCTTGCAAATCAGTGGTAAATAATATAAATCATAGAGATCCTAAATAATGAGCAGAAAAAAACGTCACTTTTTTTGAAATAAACCATTTAGCGTGCATCCAGGGAGAGTAAAGTGATAAACGATCACCATTTTTTGCATGTATAAGAACATTTATTGCTCCTGTATCAAAACTAGAACTCCATTTTGTTGATGCTATGACTTCATTATTTTTACAAAGATGAAAGCTGGTTAACTTCACTGGTTGCCTATAATCTAGCTGCATCTAGATATAATATATAAAAATTGCGTCATTTTTTATTTAAATATATACTAGAATTAAAAAGTATTTTGTAAAAAGCTAGTTTTTCACAAAGCATTTTTTAACAGAAGTCGAAAATAATAAAAAGAAGTCATATTAAAATTCAAACTTTTGGCCCAAAGATAAATTTAAAAAAAATCAAGTATTTGGCGCAACGCATAAAATAAATTACCAACCTGCAAAACCTTAATCAAACATCTACGCGAAATTGCTGGAAAAAATACTATTCTGACTTGCTCTAAAAGCACAAACATGATATAATCTAAATACAATATATAAAGTCCAGCAAATAATAGAAATAATCACAAAGAAAATGAAAACTAATGCCATCTCCTTGCCACATACAATAATCTTGAAAAAACCAAAAATAATAATAAATAAACATCTAGCTACTTCAATTCTTCCACTTTTCTCAGTTTCTCAATTTTTACAATTAAATATTTTACATTCAAAAACTTTAGATAGAATAACCGTAACCGAGTCTATACATATCTTATGATGCAAGTAAATGAGTATGCATATCTTATTAACAATAAGTCGAATTATGAAAAAAGTTTAGATTTGAAGTAAACAATTCAACTGATCAACCCCTATTATTCAATTTACGCACAAAATTTTGAATGTTGTAAAAACGTCTCAATTAAAAGTTTTTTTTTGACTCTGTCAATCATATAACCTTATATTTAGTTGGTTTAAGAACTATTTTCCTTTTGCAAGCAGCATGATTACAATTAAAACTCCTCCTCTTAGATATTATTGAATATAACATGTGGTGTTAGACAAAAATCCATTCTATTACTAATCTACGTTA
Organism: Hydra vulgaris; assembly: GCF_038396675.1. NCBI lineage: Eukaryota > Metazoa > Cnidaria > Hydrozoa > Anthoathecata > Hydridae > Hydra > Hydra vulgaris. The sequence goes on along the minus strand of NC_088920.1, from coordinate 44,975,825 downwards.
AAATCTGCGCAAATCATCTAAAATTGCTTTTATCTCTTTAAAATACAAATTTACTTTTCAATAGCATGACAAATAAGTTTAAAAAAGTCATAGATTTGTTTAAATTAGTTAAATTATAACTAAACATAGATCATACTAAGGGTACACTTTTCCAACCACGCTCAAAAGTAAACAATAATTTATGTCTGAATTTTTCATCGACAAAACAATCATTTAAATAGAAAAAGTTTTAAAACTATAACTATCGATAAAAATCTATCTTTTCAAAATCATATAGAAAGTACCTCCTCTAAAGTTCTTAAATCGATAGTTATTATAAACAAAGCTGCAAACTTATAAAACAAACAATGTTTAACGCAATTATATATATTTATAAGAGGTGCACGGGATTTTATATCCGGTATATTTCAATGAAGTAAAACCCTGGAACATGTTTGAACTAAGCGTATAGAACAATTTATGCTTTACGCTCAAGTATGAAAAAAATATGATTTAGGCACTGATAATTATTTCGATGCTCCTATTTGGCAAAGTAAATATGGTCATGTGGATCTTATCGTAGACCATCTATGAAATATAATAACTATACAAAATATCAATTTTTTCAATAACTTGGCTTATACTTCCTTTAAATATAATTAAAAATATATAAATTTCACTGGAAAACATTTTTATATATTTGTAACCAATTTATCTCCTTAATATTATTTAAGCTTCTTAATGTTCCAAACATTACTACGGAAACTTTAAAATTATATTAATTATTTCTATAACCTTATTGTGCTAATTGACTTTCTAAAAGTTTTTGTATTAATTTTTGTAAGCTCTCTCTTTTATGTTATTGTAAAAGATTGATATCGTAAAAAAAAGAAAAGTTCCCAGCTTATAGCGTATGCGACAAATGGATGCAGCTCTTACAATCTATTGCAATCTATTGCAATTTCTTTGTTGCCATTTGTGACTTTTACCAGTATTAAAATAATTAGAAACGAATATCCAATCAATGTCCGAAAAAATATCCGAAAAATAACAAACAACCTTTTAAAACCAGAACACATGGTTAATAATTCATTTAGTATTGTTTTTATTTCTTGTTAGAATAGTTATTTTGTTAAGTATTTACGCACACACACGTAACTCAACATAAAAATTTTTTTTTTTTAAAACAAAACATATTAAAAGATAAACTATACCTGAGCATTAATTTGATAAAATCCATCAACGTGAATTGTTAAATACGAATCGTTTCGTAATGATATCATTCCAGATTTTTTTAGTACCGTCCAAATGAAAAATGTACCTATAATCGAATAAAACGTTTTTTACTAATCTGAATCAAACATACTAAATGGATTGTTAGCGTATATAGTAGGGTGGGCCATGTTTTTAGTTTTTCTGATTTTTGCATCGTTACTAGTCGGAAAAGTTGCTACACCACGTAATATGACTACCTGAAAAATATTTACTTTTTTTAATTTAGTTGAAAGACGGCGACTTTTGCTTATAATACATGGGTATGAGATTCAGTGTTATTCGCTTACATATCACCTGAAAATAAGTAAAAACACCTAAATAAATGTAAAGAATAAAAACTACATTTTTATACTAAAAATGAATGTGAAAATGCAAAATCCTTATATAGAGTCCTTTTTACTGTCAAATTTTGGATATTTAAGTTTCGATTTTGTAGCAGAAACAAACTTTCCTTGACATTTTTTGTAGGTTGTGACGATCTTGTATACTCTAGAGACATCTTTTACTAGACATTTTAACATTTTGAGAATGGCATGGAATATCAGGAACTTGTTGAGTGCCATTTGTAACATTAACAGGTCTTCATGGTTTACTTCAAATAAAATTGGAGGATGAGATATATCAACATTTGAGCAGTCGATCATTTCTAAATATGAGGAAGCGGAGAAATTGAAAGAAATCTTTTGGTGAGAGAAAACACTTTCCCCATAATTATTCTCTTTTCTTCTACATGCAATAATTTTCTTTACTGCATCGACCGCTTTTTTATTGTCTTTCTCTTTGATGGCTAAAACACTTTAAGGATGAGCGAAATAAGAGTTTCTTTGCAATTAGTCTGGGCAGTTTCCATTATATAAGGATGATTAAAACTATGAACACATTTCATATTCATAAACAAATTCTGTACTCCTTCAACGTATTTTTATTTTTTCTTGATTAAAACTAACAGAAACAGTAAACTTCGATGATTTAATCAACAATTTAACAAACTTATTGTTGGTTTTTTTAAATCGACAAGTATACCGAAGCAAGCGATTGGTATTGAGTGAGCCACCTGGCATAAATATGATATCCTGGAGGAGTATTTTTAAAAAACTTCTTCGTTTCTACATTTAAATCTTGGAATCCTCGGATAACAGCATTGCATGCTTTAATTAAGTATTTCTGATCTTTACTGAGATCATGAATGACGTCATCAGACATCTCAATGAGTACTCCATTTACACTGGCAATGTCAACTACCAGTAAAAAATGAACATCAAAAGATAGTTGTTCACCAAGAATGACTTTGAATACATTAAGACCAGATGTAATGCCATGAAGTGCAATGGAAAAGGTTGGGAGGTAAGGATGTTTGTACGAGTTTTAAGTAAACGAATGATACCATTTTTCCAGCCCATGTTTACATTGGTTCCATCACAAATAACACTTTTTAAAGTCACAGGAGAATTTCTGGCATTTAAAACTGAAATGATTTCTTTTGCAACATCGACTGCTCTATGTGGACAATCGACTGCTCTTTGTGGACAAATGTGATGAAATAATAGGCTGTTAGGATATAAGCAGATAACGTAATGACCTTTTTAAATTGAGGTGACCCTGCTAACTTTACCAGCTTGTTCCACTAACCTTAGGTTTTTGTCTATACGGCCATCAAAATCGATTCCAATGATTTCAGTGGCTAATTTTGCATGCTCTTTGACATCATTTTGTTGCCAAAAGTTTCCTTGTCTTCTGCTAGATCTAATATGTATTGTGGTGAATCGATTGGCATATCTTTCAAGCAAGAGTTTACGATTTTGCATGCATATCGGTTGTTAATTCCCTTTCGTTTTATTATTTGACAGAAATACATTTCGATATTTGCGATCATGTCCAATATGTGAGCTGTTTTCTGAATCAGTAGCTTCGCCATATTTCTCATTATCATCACAACATTTGCTTTTTTTATCGCTCTTGCAGGAAAAAGGGATTGTTGATGACGAAGCTTGGCATGTTTCTTCATTCTTTTTTTCAATGTGTATTTGCAGTTTTTTACAAACTTTCTGCTTTTGGAGTTGTTCTGTGTCTTCTTAGCCAATGTGCATTTTGCGACTACTCTTTTGATTAAGCCAAAAATCTCATTCCATAAAAGTAATGTTAATGGAACATCGGCAGTTTGACCGGTCCCTAATACCATGATAAACACATTTGCAAGGACAAATTTCAAATAATTTCGTGAACAAACCAAGTTGGCTCTGAAACGTAAAAAAATATCTCTTCTCATCAACATACTTTCTCTTTGTATCTATTTGTATCAGTAATCAATTTATCCAAGCTTTACAGAATGCTGTTATGTAAAATTGTTAGCAAATCCGCCCTCAACCATTTGTTTACCAAATCATCAGCTACTATTTATGTCTCTGATCAATGAGTCTTAGGGTTGCGAGAATATCTTTGCGTGTCTTATGTACAGATAATGCTAAAAGACTTCTGGTTTTGTCAGCAATTGACGTTCTGGAAATTTACAAGGTTGGTCATACACTGAGTGGTTTGTGTCACTTTAATTTTAATACACTTTTTCTTCAAGTTCATTATATAATCTAAAAAGAGTAAGAATAAAAACACATTCAAAATCTACATTTACAATAAATAATTTTTAAAAAGTCATGTTCTCTCGTGAACGTAAATATCAAGTGCCAACAAATCAATACACAAACATTCAAACAATTTTATAATGCGTTAAACTTTAACATTAACAATCAAAACATATTTAAATTATGCATATTTTAATACTAATATTGCAATATGCATTCAGAACACTCATAAAATTGTGAGTGTTGTATTATTGCAATTTTATATTGAAAAACAACTATCTGATAGTCGTTGATTTTATCACGTTCATTACATAAAATCTTAATTCACCAATCTTAAACAATAGTGAGTAACAAAGTTACTGTGAGTAACAGTGAGTAACAGTGTATACTGTGAGTACTGTGTATATAGTAACAGAGTATACTGTGAGTACTGTGAGTAACAGTGAGTGATTTAGTAAAAATAAAAATAGTAATAGGATCAATGTCAAATATGGATATATTTATTTAAATAAAATTTGAATTATTAGTATAATCGAACTACGTAGAAAAGAGTTATTTAAAAAACTTAAACAAGTTGCCCCCTAAGATGTTAAAGGAAGTTCGAATTTTTATCGTTTTCTTATCATTTTTATATTATAGCAACTATTTGTAATAATGACAATAAATTTATAAAAAAAATTTGACTTACCCTTATATATAGTGTTTTTTTAGACTTTTTTAAAATTCTTAGTTCCCGCAACTACAAAAATACAATAATTTGCAAGAATGACAACAAATCCAGCAAACACTGCACGTACAAAGAACGTAAAATGTACGTTCAGTTTACGTTCTGAACTTCCTAGACAATTTTGGAACCAAAATATTTTGTTTTGGTCAACGTGGAACGTTCAAAAGACGTCTGAATTACATTCTGAAGTTACATTCTGAATTACATTCTTTTTATAAATGAAACACTGATCAAACAAATATGTAAACTAAAATTAAAATCTGGTTTTATAAGTATCGGACAAAAATGTTTCATTTTATGTTTAACTTTTCGTAGATATTTAGTTTGGTAGTTGTTAAATGCGTGCACCATTTTTTATTTTAACTTAAAATAATAATAACTAACGGTTTCATAAAGAGTTGTCTGAAATAGATTAGACTGTTTGAAATAGATTAGATTGTAATTTACTAATTTAATTATTATTACATTAATAGATTATTTCTTAGACTTTATTTAACAATGTGAATCATCTTTAGTTTTAGTATATATAAAGTAATGACTTTAAAAAAATTTTTTTGACTATATTTATTCTTTTATAAACATAATTGTATCAAAAACTGTATTTATAGTTTTTGTTAAAACTATAAATACAGTCAAAATAAACTGGAAAATAAAAATGTTTTGCCCAAAAATTGTAAAGATAATAAATTAACAATATTACTAAGTAATAATTACCTTTAATCAACCATATTGTTAAAAAAAACACTATTAGTATTCAATACTTTTTAGAAATGTTGTTGTTATTGCCAAACTGTTGTTATTGCTCGTTTCGAACCTGGATCTCCTGCTTCTGAAGCGAGCGGTCTAACCACTGCGCCACAGCCGCACCAAAGTTAAATTTATTTTTTTTTACATTTTATTTCTTTCAAAAGGATTTTTAATAGTAGAATATGCATTATGTATGCAATTTATATTGTCATTGTAAATACAATGACAATATAAATTGATATAGAATGATGTTTTAATAATAATAAAACTTTTAATTATTCTAACATTTAAATCGATAATAGATATTAGTATATAGAATGTGGCACGAACTTGATATTTTGCAGGTCTTTAAATACGATCTTTAAATGATAAGGTTGATTATGAGCTTTAAATGATAAAAATAGACTTTTTTAATTTTAATAATCTTACTATAAAACTAATTGATGTGTATAAATTTGTGAAAAAAACTCAATATTTTGCAAGTTGTATAGTTATATATATATAACTATATATATATATATATATATATATATATATATATATATATATATATATATATATATATATATATATATATATATATATATATATATATATATATATATATATATATATATATATATATATATATATATATAGTTATATCAAACGGGGCTAAATCATTTAGTGAAGTCTATATTGCTGTTGGGAGCTTTTTAAAGAATCTGTACAACATCTTAATCAAGCGTTGACCACTTCCCTAGCACAAAAGAGTCTTTCAAAAATGATTTTTTCTTGATCCTAATTGACACAATTAAATTATCTTTAGAAGACAGAATGAACAAGTTCTTCAAAAACGAGTCAAAGTAAAGATTTCTAATTGACCCGAAAAAACTACCCCAAAAAACAAACTTAAAGAGGATTAGAAAATATATATATATATATATATATATATATATATATATATATATATATATATATATATATATATATCTTTATAGTAAATTGGTAAGTGGTGTAAGTATTTAAGTATCGCTGGCAGCACAAAAAGTTTCTATACGCAACTATTACTGGAGGGAGGGGGCGCCACAACTACCTTTGCCCCATGCGCTAACAAACCTAGGGACGGCCTTGTATGTATATATATATATATATATGTATATTTATATATATATATATATATATATATATATATATATATATATATATATATTTATATAGATATATATATATATATATATATATATATATATATATATATATATATATATATATATATATATATATATATGAGTTTATTTTGTTTGTTTATTTGCATGAAAAATATATTTTAAATTTTTTAATATCATTTTCATTAAGAAATAAAACAGCAAGACTTTTAATAGTTGCGTGGCTTAAACAGCAAAACCATTTAAGCCACAAAACTATGTAACCAAAGATTATAAAACTGCTAAAAAAAATTTCTTTAAATTAAAAGATTTTTTAATGTTAATTCATTCATGCATCTTATTTATACTTGAATGTACCCGTTTTTTTTTTTTTTTATTTCATTCTTTGTTTCGAATTTGACTACACTTTGTTTATAAACTTTCAAAAAATTTTCATCGCGTACATGGTTCGCAAGCCCTAATCCTTGATAGGCTTATATCAGTACTTATAAAAACTTGTAGAATAAGATCACTTATATGCTCACAATATGTATTTAAATATGGTAATTAAATTTGGATAATATTTTAATCATACTTTTAATTTATTTTATTAACTTTTAAGGTTTCTCAATTGACATGAGTGGGAGAAATCGGTTTAAAATGATTTGAATGCTATCATGGTATACAGGCAAGGATTGAAGAAAAGGAAAAAGAAAATTTACAACCACTGGTCATTTTAAATATACAAAAGGTGAGCAATGAATGTAATTTTATAGCTATTGGATTTTATATGACTGAAATATTTTCGTTAACAGTAAGTAGCAGATCGTTAAGCAGTAATACATAGCTCATTTCCTTCTATTCATTGTTTGCAAATATATTTGCGGTCGTTTTTCATTTTAATTTACCTTTTTCATTTATGTCTTTCCTAACTGCTGACAAATATTTAAATATGAATTTTTATTGTGGGTGTCTTTTAGTTAGCTGACTTTTTGGCAATTAAATTAAAAGCAAAGTTTCTTTACTTTGCTTTTAAATTAAATTTTAGATTTTAGATTTCCTAAAACATGCCCTATCATTGACAGACACTTTTGTGATAAACTTTATTTCTTTAGATACTATAGTTGGTGACGAATTTAGTGGCATATTAAATCGAGCTAATAAATAATGTTTTTTTAATTGTACTTATATATTTATATTGTCAATTATATTTGTATTTTTTTTGTTGTAAAAATTTGTGTCAATACTTAGATTTAATTATTTATGCAATAACTTTATTATTATCCTAATGAGGGTTGCCACACGTGTCGAATCCTTAAACAGGTGTATTTAAAATTTAGGCCCTGTTGGTAAAAAAAAGACTCCATTTCTTATACCAAGACCCCATTTTTATAGTTGTTAGATATGGAGTAGGTATTAGAATGAACTGAATAAAACAAAACGTTGAATGAACGAACAAAATTTAGACATCAGATTGCTTCTATTGTGAACCTCCAAATGGACCAGTTTTGACGTCTTTGGACGTATTAAGGGCGTCAGTGTGCCCATTAGGAACATAACCAATTTTTAACAAAAGTATTTTTCTTAATAACGTTTTAATCAGCTAGATTATTTCTTCACGTGTATAATTTGTGAAATGTCTTGTGACATGTGCTGATATTTGTTGCCAATTTTCAAATATTTTTCTCGAATAATGCTGTAATGCCAAAATCCAAAACAAATCTTCTTTGTTTATAATTTAAACTTCTGAGAATGCTTGTTGAATATTATTGAGCCAGAAATATATGATCACACTTTTTATATTAAAGGTTTTCCATTATGTGACAGCAAGTTTAATAAGATCACAAGTCTTGTTAACATTCGAGTTGTTAAAAGTTTCAGGGCAGTTAAGAAGAGCATTGTAAGAATGTCAGAAAAATACTTTTGCTTTCTGAGCTCATTATTTTGTATGTTTAATTTAGATTGTATTCATATATACGTGGGCAAAAGTCAAAAAACAAAAGAGTTCCATCTCTAGTAAACCAAGATTTTCCATAAAATGTTAGAGTTAGTTGCCTTTGCTTGGCTATATGACTCTCTTACTGATTTTAAAGTTAAATGTATTTGATTACATAAAGTTTTTATTTGTTTACAGGTTTATACAACATTTTTAAAGGAAATTTAGGACCATCAAGCATACAATTTGTATTACAAGTCATTATAACATCTAAAACACATTTTAAAAGAGAATTCATTTCATTGCTTTTTCAAAAATAGCAACTTCCTGATACAATAACATTTTTGACTTTTACTCACTGCAACCTCCTGATGAATACATAATAGGTTGCAGGCAAATAGCTTCAATATATAACAAATTATCAGGGTATTAAATTATTAAACTATTATGTATAAAGTTGTTTTAAAACATTATAAACTGACTATTGCTACAGTTGCAACAATCGATTGGCCATTTTATTTAACTCCCAGTCCAATTTTGGGCTGATACGATGCAAAGTGTTTGATATTTTTCAAAAATTTATGGGCTAGTAAGACTAAACCCGTTAAAAACATAGGTTTTTCGGTAAAGCTTTTCATTTTTCCGAATAAAATATTTCCGCAACTTAGTCAATAGGGTAGGTCATGTTTTTTGAATTTATTGTCACTATTACAAAAAGTTGCTATAGTATGAAAATAATAAGAAAACAAAGCTTGACATCTTTAGCGGCAACTTTTGCCTAAACTTTTTAAATAACTCTTTTTAACGTTGTTTGAATTCACCAATAATTTCATAAGAATATTTCAAATTTTATTAAAATAACTTCACCCATATTTAACATTGATCCTATTTCTTATTTTATCACTCACTGTTCCATTGTTTAAGATTGGCGAATTATAATTTCACGTGTTAGATGTCACGCAAAGAAGCGTGTTAAAATTCATGCATGTGGTAAAATCGATAATTATACATTGAAAAGCAACTCGATATTTGTTTTTCAATATATAATTGTGATAATGCAACATTTACAATATTGTGAGCGTTCTGAATGCATATTGCGATATTATTATTATTGAAATATGCATACTTTAAATATGTTTTGATTGTTAATGTTAAAGTTTAACCCATTGTAGAGCTGTTTGAATGTTTGTGTATTGATTTATTGGCACTTGATATTACGTTTGCGAGAGAACATGACTATTTTTAATTTATTTTTTGTAAATATGGAATTCGAGTAGTTTTTTTATTTATATTCTTTTTAGATTACATAATGAACTTGGAAAAAAATCTTATCAAAATCAGAAGTGACATAGAATACTCGGCATGTGAAGATACTTATGCAGATTTTAAATTTCGGAAAAAAATATTGAAAATTACAAAAGTTATGGCCATGCAAATTTTACAACAGCTTTCCCCCGAAAATAAATGAGGGGGTGTAAACTTTGTACGGTCATAACTTTTGTAAACTTTAATATTTCTTTACAAAGCTTAAAATCTATGATAAATTTTAACTTAATTTAAGATAGTAAAGTTGAAAATTTTACTACATCAATGCCTGCACTTTTGGGCGGAGGAGGGCGGGGAAGGGGAAGCAGGTTGCCGCCATCCCAAATATTTGCGAGGCCTCCTCGTTTGGCATAGTTATGAACATACTTAAGTTTGGACTTGGCACAATGTGTGAAAGGGTCCTATCTGAAACATCAAAAAAAGCCCATATATATATATATATATATATATATATATATATGTAATTAGTAAAAAACACTTATCTAACTTTTTTTTTCAACTTTAAGTCTCACCATTGCTGGATCATCAGGAAGAAAACTCTTCCTGATGATCCAGCAATGGTGAAACTTAAAGTTGAAGAGTAAAGTTAGATAAGTGTTTTTTACTAATTTATTATTGCTCTGTTATTTTAGAACATTGAGTACTCTATTTTTAAAATACACTAACATAATTTACTAACATATTTTCTCGCAGAAAGCAAAACAGTTCTGCGGTGGAAAATGCCCTTTCTGAATCTACGCTTGTTGGTAGATATCTCCGAGTACAACTGCTTTCAAAAAAAACATTTCTTTTGATAATTTAGAAGTCAGAGTTTTGCCTAACCTTGACAAAGAGTTTCTGGATGTTGATAAAAAAAAACTTTTTCGAAGGCTTTAATTAGTTACTCATTTATAGTTTTCGGTATTTCATTATCTTTGCTTTTCGGTATTTCAACATCTTCACTTACTAAATCTTCAACGTTGTCCAAGGAAATTGCATTGCATTATAATCAAATGCAATGCAATTATAATCTAATGCAAAATACTTTTTTTTTGTAATAACATTTATTTTAAAATCTAGTAAATGAATAAATATTATTCATAGTTTTTTGTTTAATTTGATATAGTATATATTGTAGACTTTTTATAATAGTAAACTTAACTGCCCTTAATTAAACACAGACATAAGAATACGAGTTTATTTCATCGTTGTTGTTAAAACCTGTTGTTTTACTTTTAACCAGCTGATAGCTTTTCGCAAGGTTTAACGAAGAGATGTGAATACGACTGCAGATAAATAACAATGATTGAAACACAGTTAACTCTTCATACTAATGCGGCGTCTGTATTTTTGCATTGGTGTAACCAGAGGCAATTTTAATGGTTTCTATCAACTAATTTTTGTTGCAATAGTTCTCTAATGGTTGTAAAAGCGTTAAAGAAACCATCATTTTTAACAAGACCTAATTTGTTCAAGTAATTTTAAAATTTTATTTGCATACCTTAAAAAGCTCATTTATATTCTTTTTAATAGTAATGTTACTCCGTTCATCAACAGTTATGCTGAACTTTTCACAACACTTTTTCAAAATCAAAGATTTCGAAAACAGCTTTCGTTTTTTATCTCATAGAACGCAGTTGTTATTTTTGCGACTATTTATGATTTCATTTTTTGGCTTTAAGAAATCTGGTTTTAGAATAAACTTGCATCGAATTTTGTAATAGCTTATGGTACATTTTGCTTCATTAGCTAAATTGGCTAAGATTTTGAAAAATACATCCAGACAGCACAAAGCTCTGCTGTCTGGATTTATTTTTTAAAATCTTTTGACATGTTGTTATATAGTACTTGACTTTTATGCGTTTTAAAGATGAATATATCATGAATAAAATTGCATTACTTACTAATCGTTAAAACTTATATAGAATGTGGATTAAAAATGCTTCAGTTACAAAATTTCGCTTCAGCATCGCTTTAGCCAATTAAAATAAAACATTTAGGCTATTAAAATTATTACCAAGTGTTAAAAAAAATGCTAAACTTTTTTTTTTTGTTGTTTTAAACTAATAAGATTTGCAGGTTGCAATTTTTATTAAGTTCAAAGTAATAAAATTTTGAATTCTTCTAGCTAATATTTCTTGTACGTAAATTTTAATATGTTGTAAAACATAAAAACAGTAGCGTACTTACTAGCTTTTTTTTTTTGTAATATTTCAATTTTAATGGTTTAGATCGTCATCAGACGTAAAGAATAATTACAAAAACTTTTCATATAAAAACCGTTACAAAATCGAGTACATTGAAAAGCATACAGAAGGTTATGCAACGATGACGTTAATAAAAATTACCTTCTGGTTCTTTAAAATTTTCTTAAATAGCGGTCTCCAACTATAGGATTTCTCAAACCAATATTTTTGGGTGTATCCAGTGAAATATGCAGCCGTGTCACAGTGTTTTTAGTGCTTGCTTTAGAAGTAAGAGATCTAGTTTTCGAAACGAGCTCTAGGTATATTTCGCATTATCGGTAAGTAAGATGGCGTTAGCTATATAGTTAAATGCTTATCCACGGTGTTCTGTGACAAGACCGTAAGACCCTCTACAAAAATAATTTAATGAAAAAAATAAAAGTATACACCGTGACGATTTTTGCAATATTGAGTTGCTCTAGTAGCATACCAGTTGCCGTTCGTGCTATTTATTTGGCATTAGATGCTTCTTTGCAAAATTATCTTTTTTGTTTCCCCGACATAAATTTTACCATAAAAACACGTACGCTTGTGCTTCCAATGGTTTCTTTTTGGTATTAATTTAGATTTGCTGTTGTTTCTAATTTTATTGATTAGGTGCCCCAAGAAGACCTAACAGTCTTGTCACAGAGCACCGCGGAAATGCATTTAAATACGAAGTTCACGCCTCCTTCCTTACCGTGACGCAAAAATATGTCCAGAGTTTGTTTCGAACCTAGATCTCCTGCTTCTAAAGCAAGCTCTCTAACCACTGCGGCACGGCTGCTTGTTGTAAAAATAACTTTGACATTATATGTTTTGAGTAGCTTTAGTCCAAATTTTGGTAGGCAAGACAGTTTAATGATTAAGTTTTTTTTTTTTACGACTTTAATGTTAGGCCTGATTATTTGTGACCGCCTTCATCAAATATATCTGTTAAAAATTGAATACTGTCGTTAATGTATTAATTCGAGCAAATAATTTGGTTGCTCATGATTCGAAGTCTTTAAAAACTCCATTAAAAATACCAGGATTGATATTTGAGTTGGATTTTATTTCTTTATAATTTCTTATTTTAGACCTTTAAAATCTTAATGAGAACTATTTGTGTTTATGTTATATTAATATCAAAAAATTAACTTCTCTCTGTTCATTTTCAACCTCTAGCGAGTAGAGAAAACTTGAAGTCTTGTTGATTTAATAAAACGAAAAGTTTATTATGTTTTGCAATTAAATCAAATAAAAATGAATTTCATCAACATACCTTCTATAAAAATTTATTTTATAAAAGATACGTTAATTAAGTGCATTGACTTAAAAATAGTTTTATTAATTGGTGGATGTCAAGTGTTAACTTGATTCTTGTTTTTTGTATATATTTACTCGTATTTAATAATTATTAATGCTTATTCTAACAAAATTTAAAATTGAATGATGCATCAGTAATAACAAAAAATATAATTTACCATCAATATCATATTTTATTGGAACTAAGTTTGAGTTAAGATTCTGAGTTAAGTTTGACAAACTCTGATTTTTCGGACCTAACACAATGATTTCATTGACCTAAAAAATAGGTTTATAATGTTTCAGTTTATAAACATAAACTTAATTTAAACTGAATTATAAAAATGATTTAAAACTATAAAATGTGAAACAAAAAATTGTTAAAAATAAATGTGATAAATCAATGGTTATATAATTTGAAGTAAAATAGTTATATGGGATATATTTTTGGAGACTTTACCAGAAGTAAAATGAACTCCCTATTTGGTTTGGGCGGGTGGGTTAGAGTGGGGATGGTTTGTGTAGGCACATAAAATTTAAGTATAAACAAGAAATGGGAAGCAAAATAACTACTTTGCATACTTCAGGGAAAATGTCAAACAAATATTATCAGCAATAAAACTGTCAAAATAAAAACTTCAAACTAGTAATGTCAACAATATAAAAACTCTATACCAATTTTGAAACTAGCCGTCAAGTAATTATTGATATCAAAGTCTATTATAAATAAAAATAAAAAGTAAAAAAAGTAGATCAAGCTATACGTGGAAAGTACCAAACTCTACTAAACTTACTTTTTACTGGTGTACTACTGTAAATATTTTGTTAAAAAATAACTATAATGTCTGTTTGGTCGATAATAAGATTCGCCGCATACGTTTTACACTGTTAAAGTTCATTAACTTACCTTATTACGATTCAGATTTTTTTGCAAAAGTTGTAAAGTATTTTGTAATTCTGACAAAATTTCATTTGCAATGTAAACACGCAATTGCACTTGATAAATCCATACACAAATACCACCTTGTAATAACAATAAAGAAAGAAAAAATACATTTTTAGGGTTGAAAAGAGTCGATTTTTCTTTTAATGAAAAATACATGTTTTTTGAAATATATCGCATCTGGCTAACATAAAATGTGTTAGAAATGAAAATAATTATATTCAACAAGAGGTCTATTGAATTTTACTTTCGCGATAAGTTTTACTTTCGAAACTTTCATATTGGTTTTATGTTTCATATTGTATTAAATTTCATAGCAAAATTCAACGTTTTATACAATATTTTCTAAACCTAAAACAATCTGACTTTTCAGATTATCACTTTTCAAAAAAAATGAGTAATGGGGGTGCGCGTGCGAGTTCCTGAAAAATATATGTAAGACAATTTTGAAGTGAAATCTAGGATCGAGAGCAAACAAAGATATTAAAAATTACAAAATTAGAAAAAAATTTGGTAATAAAATCTTTACGGAAAAAGAAGAGAAGGTGTCAGGGTTGGGTTAGGGTGAGGATGGGGTTAGGTTTAGGATTAGGGTTAGGATGAAATAGAATAGAAAAAAAACTTTTGACCTGAACGGACATGCTTTTGTAAGCTAAATTAAAAATGACTAAATTTACCGTTTCTCAAATTAAAGACCTGTTAAATATGCATGAGGATACTTTATTAAAAATATTTAACGAGAAGTTTAATAAAACGGAAATTAGGCTATTAAATTTTCAAGAAGTAAATACAAAACTAAAAAAATGAACTAAGGAAATTGGTGGAGTTTCTTAGCGAGAAATATGAATCAATTGTTCAAGCACTTTCTGAATTAAAAAAAAGCCAAACTTGTCATCAAACCAAAATGATATAACAAACGTTGTTGTCAAAAGACAAACGAGCTGAGTTGGAAGGCAGGAGCAGAAGAAATAACTTAAGGTTTACGGGAATTGAGGGAGACAATAACGAAACGTGGGAACTGAGCGAGGAAAAGATTCAAAACGCTTTAAAGACAAAACTTGGATTTAAAGGTATTAGGCCGGGTGATTAAATATGAGCATTCGCTTTTACTTATTAATTGGTCAGCTTTGCATGAATAAAAACGTTAGAAGTTTTTCTTTTGTTTTTATTTACGTAAAGTCAAGGAATTTGCTCAGTAATTGTTCAGCTTTACGTGAACAAAAACTAGACAAAATTGGCTCAAGATTTTATTCACGTAAAGCTGACTAATTACTGAGTCAAAGCAATTGCTTATTTTTATTTACCCGGCCTATTAGTGAAATTAAACGAACGTACAGGACGGGGAAAAAAAGTAGCGATGGAAAAAAGTCCAACAAAACCATAATAGTTAAATTTTTGAACTACAAAGACAAAAAAAACTGCGTTGAATAACCATGTTCAGTTAAAATTGTGGAACGATCAATTTTACGTAAACGAAGTCTATTGCGAAGGAACTTTAAAATTGCGAAAACAGTTATTTAAAGAAGCAGAAGATTTGAGAGCCAAAGGTATATATGCCAAAGTTGTATATAATAAACTTGCAACGCGCGACTTTTTTAAAATTATTTTATCTTAGAGTTATTGATTTTATCTTTATTATTACTTATTTTAATATTATTTGTTTTTAAATATTAAAGTGGATTCAAATCGCTATAAGAATTAGATATTTTTCAACTCAAAAGAAAACCTTAAAAATCTTTGCAGTAGTTTTGACGCAAATCTGACTATTTTTAATGTATTATGTATAACTGGAACTTGGTGTAGTTCTGATGACTCAAATTTAGATATATCTTTAAATATATAATAAATATGTTTCAATAATTGAAATATTGATCAATAAAACTAAAAACATTGTGATTAAATTAAAACTTTTAGTACATGATGATGTTATAAATAAAAGTAACCACGAAAAGAAATTAGTTAACATATTAGGTGATCTGAATTTAAGTTGCTTTAATATTTGTAAATAGATCAGTTCCACTAATAAACAAACCAACTCGAATTACTCAAACAACAATTTCCTTAATTGATGACATTATAACCAACGATACTTTAATTCATTCGCTTGAAAAAGGCATTATTAAAAGTGACATTTCTGATCATTTTCCTATTTTCTTTTCAATAAATATTAATGCAAAAATTTTATAAAATATTTTTTTAAAAATTATTTAAAAAACGAATTTTTCATAATAAAATCCTAGAATCTTTTAAATATCAACTTTCTTTAGTCAATTACGATATTATTAACTTTTCTGAAACATTAATTTCATATACAAATCTTTTTTTTTTTATTTTTTATAAAATTTATGACACCAAGTAGAAATAAATTACAAACATAAAAAAATTAAATCGCCACGGATTACTAAGGGTATTCTAAAGTGTTCTAAAATTAAACATAAACTTTATATTATATATTTAAAATCAAAACAACTCGGGGTAAGACCATATATAAAAACTACCAGTAAGCAACCCGTCAAACGGGTTATTAGTAATTAAATCATTAATAACAACAAAAACACATTAATAACTTGATATATTATATAAAAAATTAAATGCAAATTTATCTATAAATAATATTTTAAGTTTGACTCTCCATCAACAATATAACTGCTTATAGTTAACGACATAAAGACTGCATTAACATCAGTTAAGTTTCTTTTAAAACCTGTCACAACAAAGCGAGTACCAGGAAAGGAATGTCAAGTAAAGTCTGTCATTACCTAAAAAGAAAATGGAAAAAAGAATTACAATTTTTAATTACAAATTATTATTTGCATTTTATTGTTAATATAATTAAAATAATAATATAACAGAAAATGTATAGAATAAAAAAGTAGCTAAAACAGCCTAGTTCTATTAACACAAAACACAGTAACAATAGCATATAGCATAAGATATTTGAAAGCACACATTAATACGTGTCTCAATTTATTTGCATTTTTATCGACTTCTGTCAACTGACTCTACATACGTGTATACGCAGGTTTTTGTAGGTTGAGCTATGCGAAACGATTTAATTTAGTCGATTTTTAATTTAAATTAACTAAGAAATGCGACCCTCTCCTAACCCCGTGAATCAAATACACCTCCGCCAAAACTTTAACATAAAATTGTTTATTTCTACTTTTAAATTATATATATATATATATATATATATATATATATATATATATATATATATATATATATATATATATATATATATATATATATATATATATATATATATCACGGCTGTTTCACACAATGTAAATTTGGGCATTTCATCACGAGTTTAGCAAAAAAAGCTTTCGCATAAAAAGTATTAAAAAAATTCCGCATATAAAGTATATAAAAGTTCAATAACTTTAAAGTAATACTTTTTTTTTTCTATAAAAGCTTTTATGTTTAAATAAAAACAATATGATAGATCTATCTTTCCTTGTTAAATAGATATTTGCATGAAACGGAATAAAGTTAAGCATTGTTGAAATATTTTATATGATTTTGGATCACTTTTCTGTTTTTGGCGATTTTTACGGAAAACTTTTCTTGGGCCAACTAAGATTTGATAACATAGCTACATGGTTGATGGTTGAAATTTGGAATACTTAGCAATGAATGTCTATTCTATCAGATTCCTACGTAATCCGTGTAATTTTTTTTTACTATAACTCAATTTTTAAAGCATTTAAACGTTTAAATTTATTTCTTTTAAATATAAAATATTAATTTTTTGATGGATGAAGTAAGTTAGTGAAATTTCAACCTTTTATGCAGATAAAGATATAAAAATTACTTTATGTACCTCTTGCTATGTTATCAAATATGTTTTTAAACTTGGCATGTTTTATAACCTATTTTTTTAGTTTTACGCTTAGACTTGTGTTGACATTTCTAAGCGATGATGTAACTTTATTCCGTTACTTCCCAATCTATTTACTAACGAATTTTATTGAAACAACTGTTTCGTCGAGACAAATTTTGGAGGTATAAAATAAACAAAGTTACGCAAAGTTATTTTCCAAGATATTAACTAAAAAAAATTATTTATGACAATCCACAAAAACGAGTTATCAAATTATTTAAATTGCCTATCTTATGTATATTTATAAAAAATGTGTTATTTTTCAAGAAATTATTATACGTTGGAAAGCAAAAATAATTCGAAATTTTTAATCTTTTTTTTTTTTTTTAAATCTTTTTTAAGAAAAGTTTTTTTAACAAAAAAAAAGTTTTGATAAAATTTTGCGATATTTTTCTTCCGCCTACTATTATAGTGCCTGTATCCGTTCACATTTGATGTAAATAAAATAAATTTGTTTTATAATTAGTCTGACTATGTTTATATTACATATAAGTCAACAGAAATATTATTTTTTTAATTACTTTTGCTAAAAAGTGCCATTAAAGTTTCGAAACTCAGCCAAGTTCGTCATTTTAAGTGTTTATTTAAAAATCAGAGCAAGCTGTAATTAATTCATTAGCTATTAAAATATAAAACATTTAATTCGTGTTCATAATCTTTTTACAGAACGAAATTATCTTAAATATTTCAAAAGTTATGCAAATTTTAGTAACACCCCTTGAGCAATTATTTTGAAAAAATAACAAGAAGCCACTTTGAAACAGCCGTGATATATAAATATATATATGTATATATATATATATATATATATATATATATATATATATATATATATATATATATATATATATATATATATATATATATATATATATATATATATATATATATATATATATATATATATATATATATATATATATATATATATATATATATACGTAAGTGTATATATATGAATAAAGAAAATATCTTTATATTATCATGTATAATATTGTATACTTAAAAGAGTGCTAAATAGATAAACTAGAGCTATATAATTTATGTTACTGTTACCTACAGTACCAGGAATTAGCTAAATGCTATGTTTATAATATAGTTTAATATTGCAACTCTGAGTTTCATTTGTTAACACAATCATCAGGCAAGTAGCCTGAGTGCATCATAAAGTTAGTTAGCCTAGAGATATATAAAGTAGATTATTGTAGCTATTTTTAGTTGTTAGTCAGGTTTGTAGCAAGCTTTGAAATTTTTTAATAAGTATTTATTTTCGTGGAGACACTTTGATATAATTTTGGTTCTTTTATTTAACAATTCCTCAGGCTTTGGATAAGATATTTACTCACATAGACAGCTTTTGTAATATATTTCATCATTTTATATATATTTTTATATCAATTTTAATTTTTTTATTTTTTAATATGTAAATTATGCACATTATCACATAAAAAAAATATTTTAAACAACATTAAACATATAACTATTAACAACTATTAGCTAACTAAAACCAAATCAATAATATTATTAACCTAACTACTAATCAATTTCCGTCCCATAACGATCCAAAATACAAATATAAATCGTAACGTCCACTAAACAAATCGTAGCAAAATTAAACTTTAACAACTTGCCTGATGATTGTGACAACACATGAAACTCAGAATTGTAATAATAAATTACGTTATAAACATTAGCATTTAGCTAATTCCTGGTACTGCAGGTAACAGTAACATATATACTATATATATACATTTAAACAACTTTAAAATGTGTTCTACAAAATAGAGTGCTCAACGTTCTTAACAGAACAGAGCAATTATATAGTAGTAGAAAATCAATTTTTTTCATTTTACACTGTGTTTCATCAAAAAAGATTCATCAAAAAACCACTTTGAAAACATGAAAACAACATAATATAAACATATATATTAACTATAAAGTACAATATATTTATTTCACTTTACATAACATATACAAACACCTCATAACAGTTATATACACATTAGAAAAAATAGATTTTATACTATTAAAAAAACAGATTTTCTAAAACATTTATACTACTAGGTTCGCGTAAATGCGGATTTTACGAAACCGTTTTTTTCGGCCAAATTCTGTGATACGCTTTTTCAAGTTTGTTGAAAAGTTTCATGGTATGAACTTGTTTTACTCTGTTATTTTTTAGAAATATATATCAACATAGATATTTTTTGAATACTAGAATTATGGAACTTTAATTTTGTATGGATTTTTTGATACAAAATTTTATTTATTTATGAATTTGATTGTTATTAAAAATTTGCACGTTTTTTGGACATCAAGTATATATCGAAGAAAATGCTGGTTTCTTTTTTCTAATATATTCTCTCACCTTTGATAACCTTTTTTCTTACTACCTACCAAATTTCATTGAAAAAAAAGCATAATTAGACACCTTAACATTATACTCTAATTAGATAACTTTTTAAGCTTCAATAATGCGATACACTCGCAGTGTGGAGGGGTCGAATGTACGAGTTATAACAGTAATGATGTTGGATATAGATTATTTAATTGTACTAAATAGTTGTAATTTAGTTAGCAATTTTAATGTCATTATATTTACCATTATTTGAATATATTATTTTTTATTTATAAAAATTAAACTTTTTTTTACTGCTATCATGGGGTCAAAAACTAAGTTTGTGGACAGTAAGCATTTTTTTGAATTTTGCAATAAACCTTTTTTAAGCCATATATCAAGTTTGCCTAATATTGTGTTATCATCAGGCTTCTCAGATGTTTCATATACCAATATGAATGTTTTATCTCCTTTAACTTGTTGAACATCAACATCTGCAGGTTATAGTGAATGAGACGTAACTAAACATCTATTTAGAGAAAAATTATGCCCTATAAAACAAAAATGAAAAGGTAGGTTATCTTACTTGTTTTCTCGGTTTACTAACTCTTACATAGAATGTCGAAACAAAATAGCATTATTAAAAACTGAACTAAACAGCATGCCAAATCAATTACGTGTTCTATAACAAAATGTTAAACAAAAAGAAAAAATAATTAAAGCTTTAAGGACAGAAATACTAGATCTGAAAAAACACAAACAAAAAAATAAAATTACATTGAGCAGATTCGTCACTTTAAAGCTTAAAAAAAAGGCTTTTAAATTAAATGAAAAGCATAAATTAAGGCAACTCAAATCTAAGCATAATGCTGCTGCTTTTTACAAGTAACAGGGTAATTGCTAGTTTGGAGAATGATTTGCTCCAGATTAAGGAGGAAAGAAATATAATTATGCCAGAAGATGAAAAAACATATTTATTACAAATAAGAATAAGAATTTATGATATTTTGTTGTGTAATATAACCAACAGGTAACATTCCATATCTAATGAGCAAAATAGGGTATTATATGGGTGTTATTTTTAATAATACTCCTCATCGAAGTACTGTTGAGCAAAGAGCTGGTGAACTTGGCAGTATTTCAGATTTGCAAGCAGCAGAGCGGGCTATGCATAATAATAATTCTACTCTTGGGTTTGATGCCACAACAAAAGAAAGTGTCTAGAATAATAGGATTAACCTAAAATCTTTAGATAAATGTCTTGTGTTTGCTCTAGATCAGTTACCAGGAGGAACAGCATTTGATTTGAAAGTCGTATATGTACTTCAATTGATTATATGGCATTTTTTTATTCAGATTTATTCCCAAAGTAGCTTTGATGAATGTTGTAACTCTATTACTGAAAATATATCTAAAACAATGTCAGACAGAGTTGAAGTCAACCATCTTACTATAAGAAAAGTTTGTGCAACCTGGGGTATGAATTTAAATGAGCTGAACTGCCATTTGCACCCTCTTGACATAATTACAGTTTATGTCGCTCAGCATTACAGTCTCTTGAGTGTGAGAGTTTTTTGTTATTTGGAAATGATTGTATGGCAGTTAAAATTGTTTTAGCCATGAAATAAAAAGAGATTTTTAGACGTCAAAGGTGATCCAAAAGGATTTGTAAATTTTTTAGATGAAAACTATCTACTACGAAGTATTATTCCTAGATATCGTGGAAATCGGCTTCATATTCTTTTTCATACTTGTTTCATTTTTGAAACAAGTATTGTATTTGCTTCATTGATAACCAGCTTAAAAAAAATAACTTCTGCTTGTCTTGATGCTGTGCAAGTTGTCTTGAAGCGACAATATAAAAGGTATTTATCTTTTTCTATTACACTAAAGACACTCTAGACACTGAAGGAAGTAAGAGGCGCAAAAGGGAGGAACTTGGTAGATATATCCTAATGATGTTGTAAATTTGTTTTTTTAAATGGTTTTTTACTAAATGAACACTATTTTTTTATAATTTTTATTAAACTTATTTCATATCAAAAATTTTGAAAATTAAATTTACCATCTTTATCCACGTCATCACTGCCATCTGGCACCCAGAATGAAAACCAAGACCTTCTTTGTAAGTTTTTACTGTGTCTTAATATTTGTTTTTCATTTTAATTTTTTGAACACTCATTTAATATTTTTGTTTTAAGTTTAGACTTGTCTAGGAGTAATTTCTTGGTTTGGCGCCAAAGCCACCCTGGGCCTAAATCAAAAAGCGCCTCCCGCATATAGGCCCGATGATGGAAGAGGGATGGCAGATGATTCAGGAATGTAGTTATTAACAACTATAAATATACTTATTAATAAGTTTATATAGATTCACTTAGCTGAATCTATATACACTTATTGATAGGTGTATGTATAGTGTGTATGTATGAATTTATTAAAATAACACTTGTATATAATCTTTTTGTATATTATTTTTGTATATAGTTGACTTTGATTTTTGAATGAAAAATTTGTGTTTTATATAAATACTATTTATTATTAAAAAAATAATGTTTAAGTTTTAACCCACCCTACCCAAGGTGTGAGAGGTGTTGAGCTTTTGAATAATACACTCTTGCACCCTTTTCACGCATTTATCCCTAAAACCTATCTTTCATTTGATACTAAATTGCATGCATTTTTATATGAAGATGCAAAGTAATAATCTTGATATTGGGTCAGAGGGTGCGCCCAAAGCCAAAGGGACTTCTAGTTAAAATCAATGAATAAAATCAGAAAGTTAAAATGAATGGCAAGATTTCGCTACGAAAAGGTGGCAACTGCATCGGCCACATATGATTTCGGCCATGAATACAATTTCAACATGTATTGTTGTTGGGACTATAGAAACACCAAAGTTTTAGAAATCTAGCTAGTCTGCAAGTTTAATATCAATCGCAAGATTACGGGATTAAGTAATGTGAATTTAAATAAA